>NC_069138.1:16343904-16688904 GCF_026914265.1 Mya arenaria | reverse complement strand
ATAATTTTGGTGTATATCTCTCATGTATTTTGAGCTATTCACTTTGGATTGATTTTGCTTCTTAACGTTGTTGATGTTAATTTGGTACATAGCTTTTATGCCATTTTGGTTCTTAACGTTTCTTTCGTATGGTTAAAATCTATGATGTGATTTCGGCTAATAACTGATGCATCTTCTATTCATATTGTTCATGGTATTTACAGCATTGTTCATCTGTGCTTAACTTATGGAGGGAAACGATCGAAAAGCTAGTAACACGTTCAACAATCCCAGGACGTTCAAAAAGACAAACCCTCGATGACGCACAGTGGAACGAACAGTGGTATTTAGTGAGTACAATGAATTCATTTTATAACATGTTATAGCAAAAGTGTTAGTTATTTTCTGGTCTATTTTTGTTTGTAATTTAATTGCCTTACACTATAAAAATTCAACACTAGCGTCTACAGCGAATTGATGTATTTCAGAACGACATTCACAGCCCCAGTATGGATGTGGCAACTGCGTGGAAGAAAGGCTACAGCGGGGCGGGGATAAAAATCATGGTCGTTGATGACGGACTGGAAACGACTCACACTGATCTAAGCAACAATTACGTAGGGTTATTCCTATTTTTACAGTTAAGAATGACACAACATTCATCTATTCTTTATTAATTTAACATTTTTGGATTCATCAGTCTAAAATATATGCGCTTCACTGCTTGAATGCGCACAATATAGGTTGATGTTTTTGTGTTGATATATTTTTTTTTCCAATTTGAATGCAATTTCATTTTTAACTCATTTCACTTAAATGATCAAAACCATAAAAAGCATATGCTTTAGGTAGAAATAAAAAGATATTCAACTGTATTAATGTTTTTTACAGGTAAATGGTTAGTAGTAGCTACGTAACAACGAATATCCCAGTCATTCAAATTGATTTTTCTTCAATATATCCTCCGTTGTAATGATAATTATTCAAACACAAGATAACGTATTGCTTAAATTGAATGCATTATGCAAAGCTTTCATAAAAACAAATCATTATGGTCTTGATGTTTTATGTAAGTCTTCCCTAAATTAAAATCTGTGATTTCTTTTAGCTAAGTCGGATCCGACATGCTGAACAAATATCAGATTTAAATCACAATAAAAAAATCACACAATGCAGCTTTGTACGGACAAGCAAAAGCAATATGTTTGTTTTCATAAAGAAAACGCGTTTACAAATTAAACATACGGAGTGAAAAAAGAGGGTTTGTCTAGCCACAAGTTAGCAATAAAGTGCACACGCTTTAAGTCAGAGCGATTTCTTGCGGAGTGCCACACAACACATGGTTTAATTTTAATCAATACATACACATGTATTGCAAACATAAATGTTGAATGATAAACCATTGACTACTTATTTAATAATGCATTCATTGAAAATATTAATTACTAATAACAAGATTGAAACCATGTATTTAAAAGCTAAAAACGCAAAAAATATTAAATGATTGGTGAGTGCTAAACGATTTACTGTGATCTACTATCGTCTCATAATGTAGAAATACCGTGTTTTCTTTACATTGCTTTTAAATTAAACTCGTTATCCTTCATAGGTACCATTGTTTTCGACATTTATTCATCCTTTTTGATATATAAGAACAATTGTATTAATTATGGTCAATCTTATTTGGGAGTATCAGTGCATCTTTAACTAAATTTCAATTCATTAATATTTTAAACACCCTTGCTAAAATCAGGTATTTACTAAAATGAATATGTTTAAGACATTATACAGTTAAATATGCATGTACACATGTATTCGTTTTAAATTCGGATAATCCACAGTGAACCTTTTATCTTGCTTTCCAATATAAATTTTCATATTTTTTTACAACAAAAGAAAGAAAGAAGTTCATGTAAAACTGTTCAAGACTTTTAAAGGCCCAATATGTTAAAGTAATGTAAACTTATCTGAGTGTATGTATATTCAAATTACCTCTCTTAACCTTTCTGACATCTTCTGACCCCGGGTATGAAAGAAAAATACATTGGATTTATTGCAATAACAAAATATGCAACACAACTGAAAGTATGTTCTGAATGTTTTATGTTTTAGTTTGAACTTATCAACGCGTATTTATTTACAAATGACTTCTCTTAACCCTCTAAAGGTATCTTAACCCACATAATGATAAAAGATGCATTTATTTCAATTACAATTAACATTCAACAGTACCGAAAGTATTGTCTTAATATAGCGCCTACAAAGCATATATACAAATGAATGGTCAGGTCAGTGTTTCTGTTGGACATTTCCATACATTACTGTTTAAAAAGATGCATTGTGTGGACATTGGTTGTTTGTATGTTTTCTTCCAAATATTATCTAAAACTCTATCATAGTTTTTCCACACTTTTAAGTATTAAACCCTAAAATATTATTGGCCTTAAAGTATGAACCTGATTTCCTATCAAATAAGAATCCAGTCAACATAAAGACTGGCAAAATGATTAGATTATATTATATGCACAAAATGCCACACTGAGGCTCATCATTGAAGCTTATTTTGCCATTGCATATATGTTGTTTAACTATTACATAATTCTAACATCTTCATTCTGTTGAAATATGGGATTACTTACTACAATGAATATGTTTAAGACATTCTACAGTTAAATATGCATGTACACGTGTATTCGTTTTAAATTTGGATAATCCACAGTGACCCTTTTATCTTGCTTTCCAATATAAATTTTCATATTTTTACAACAAAAGAAAGAAATAAGTTCATGTAAAACTGTTCAAGACTATTAAAGGCCCAATATGTTAAAGTAATGTAAACTTATCTGAGTGTATGTATATTCAAATTACCTCTCTTAACCTTTCTGACATCTTCTGACCCCGGGTATGAAAGAAAAATACATTGGATTTATTGCAATAACAAAATATGCGACACAATTGAAAGTATGTTCTGAATGTTTTATGTTTTAGTTTGAACTTATCAACGCGTATTTATTTACAAATGACTTCTCTTAACTCTCTCAAGGTATCTTAACCCACAGAATGATAAAAGAAATGCATTTATTTCAATTACAATTAACATAATTAACATTCAACAGTACCGAAAGTATTGTCTTAATATAGCGCCTACACAGCATATTCAAATGAATGGTCAGGTCAGTGATTCTTTTGGACATTTCCATACATTACTGTTTAAAAAAAGCATTGTGTGGACATTGGTTGTTAGTGTGTTTTCTTCCAAATATTATCTAAAACTCTATCATAGTTTTTCCACACTTTTAAGTATTAAACCCTAAAATATTCTTGGCCTTAAAGTATGAACCTGATTTCCAATCAAATAAGAATCCAGTCAACATAAAGGCTGGCAGCTGAGCTTTTGTACAGCAAACACAGAGCAAGCACCAATTTCTTGTGAAAACTATTCATATATATATAAAACATTTTAAACGACTAAAATAATTACATTATATTATATGCACAAAATGCCATACTGGGGCTCATCATTGAGGCTTATTTTGCCATTGCATATATGTTGTTTAACTATTACATAATTCTAACATCTTCATTCTGTTGAAATATGGGATTACATGCTGTTTCGACCACTGGTTTCAGTTCAGGCTGCTGGCACATCAAAATCTGCAAATAAAACATTAAAACAATGTTTTTCACAGAATAAAACTAACACACTACTGTAAAGGTATGAAGAATGCCTGTACACAACCATTTGAGGCATACACAGCTCTATATGTAGTCATAAATTTGATAAATATTGCATATTTCATGCATTCAAAGATAAAACTGATGAAATGTATTATGTTTGGATAGTTTGCGCATTTAACAACCCCCACTACAAAGAAACATTTTGGATGAGTCCACACTACACATGCTCTTTTTACTTAAAGACCATATTCCATTCTGCGGAGGCGGTATGGAATTCTGGACAGGACCTTTCTATTTGTGGATGAAAGTTCCTCAAAAAAATAAACAATACCTTTTTTGTTTTAACAGAATGGTTGAATGTGTTTAGGTTTATTAAGGGAAAAAGCAATAATTTGATTGCAACCGGCACAATTTGTATCCTATTTGCCTACTGTTATTTCAAGTAATTCAATTTAAAACACTGAATGAATGATTGAATATGAATGAATGAATGAATGATTGAATGAGTGAGGTGAGGTGAGGTGAGGTGAGATGAGGTGAGGTGAGATGAGGTGAGGTGAGATGAGGTGAGATAAAATAGGAATTTTTATGAGCAATGAATGGCAATATTTCTTGGTTCCCATTTTTATGGTTCAATGGTGCCTCCCAAAAAAGATTGTTATCACTCCGGCATAGGAAGCAGTCCCTATCACGTGATTGCCGTATAAGTACTTTGCTATGCTAGACTTCAAGCCCGTATTACATAGATGTTAAATGAGCCTTTAAATATATTCCGTAAAATAATAAAAAAAATAATACAATTATGATAGACCGAGTATTTTAAAATAAAGTAATGCATCCAGAGTTACGCTTAGATATATGTGTTTCGGTCTCTTTTTTAATTTAAGACAGGCTACTTAATGCAAATAACAGAAACAAAAATGATGGGATCATTTGCAATGAATGTGCACGCTTTTCATTACAATGGCATTCGTTCTTTAATATGAACTTATTCCATATATTTATGTTTAGGTATCAAGTTTGGGATATGACGTGTTTACAAAAACAACAAACCCGACACCAAACCCAAGCACAGACAGGTGAACATGTTTATATATGTTATCAAAGGCAGTATTCTAGTATAAGTACATCGACTTATCAATTAAATTTGTAATATGACATTTAATGGATAACTACAAACTTTGGACATTTATATGGTCTATTTTCATATGTCTGGTTTGTAATTGTTTGATTTTGGGTTCTATGTCTTTGGTATTAACCTTGTGCCATTAAACGGGGTTTATATTTAAACGTTCGACTTCTGTACTTGTCTCTGTAGTTCTGCATATAAATATAAACTTTTGATAACCACACTTCATAGGAAATGTCTGTAATTAATTATTGCATTGTATAGGTTAACCACACCAAACTGCTAAGGAAAACTTATATAGCCAAATAAGGATAAACATAAACCATCAAGAACAAATTAATTAGCCATATATTTCACTCAAACCCGGTTAAGAGCTATGAGGTAACAATTTCTAATAAACAAAGGACACTCATAGTACAAGACGTCAAAGACAAACCACATGTGCTTGTTACTATCTTTATACATGAATGTCGGGGTTACTGCTTAAATCATTGAACCTTTTTATTGATATGATTTCTGTTCGCCTTTTTCTAAATAGCAATTCCAATTAGCAGGGACAGTGATAAACTATAATAAATATGTATAGCCATGGTACAAGCTGTGCAGGGATCATAGCTGCCGAGGATAACAAAGAGTGCGTCATTGGGATTGCTTACGGTTCAAAAATAGGAGGTACACGCAATATTATCATGATATATTTAAATGAATTCCTGTTTGAGTAAGGATTTCTCCGAATCGTAAGTTCCTAAGATTTGGGAGTTTGGTATTATAATCATAACAAACAGAAGTAAAGTTTCCGTGTTTGTTTGTTTTTTAGCAAAAAACGTTTTTGTCATATACAAAGAAACAATATGAAGTATATAATATTCATAACAGATGAAGGTATGTTTGTTTCTAGCGATTATAGGGGTTAGACCAAGAGCATGGCCTGGACCAACCTTTTCTCAAGCATTGTTCATATTATATAAGTCAAACAGTGTATATTTGTATATAAGTCACAAACATTTATTACAACTATTTGATAAAAGTACGAATGTTTCAATCGGTTATAGGGGTAAGGCTATTAGCATCGACTGGACCCACCACTTCTCAAGTGGCCGAAGCGTTGGTTTACAAAAAAGATGAAATTGACATATACAGTTGCAGTTGGGGACCTGTGGGCGACGGCCAAACAATTGCTAAACTTAGCACTATACTAGAACAGGCACTTATTGATGGAACAACAATCGTAAATGTTTAATGCGTTTTCTGATGTATAGTTGTTTGATATCGACTATGCAGTCGGGTTTCAATTCTGCTGTCTGGTATGACGAGCAACTTCCGTATGATACGCATACACCAATTAATAATGAATGTCGCTTATTTATTTAATTAATTTCTGTTAAGACAAATAAATATATATAGTATCATATTTGTAACAATTGCTACAGATCAAATGGTTTTATGCATTTCAATACGTTTCTAGTTTGTTCCCATATTATATTAACAGTAAAGGTTGAAACCTACATATTATTGCTCTGACTTCCAGGGGAGAAATGGTCTAGGAGCTATATATTCCTGGGCTGCTGGAAATGGCGGCGACGTAGACGATGACTGTAATTATGATGGCTACGCAAACAGTCCTTATACAATAGCTGTGACTTCGCTACAAACGAGTTCAGCACCAGCGGGTTACTCAGAACCGTGCTCGGCGCTTATGTGTGCAACATACGGTGGCGATCATGAAGATGATTATATTGTAAGGACTCCAATATAACAATATTTCAAGTATAATGATTTTACAACAATGACCATTTACGACATTTGACAACTTTCCAGTTAATATAAAACCTCTTTCACATACATCTTATTGCATTACCAACGTCGAACAAATAATCTCAGAAATATATTGCAATTATTATACACAAAGATACAAAAGTTTGCGAACACCTTTGATGTAACCTAGAGTGTTTTTAGGTTTCAGTTAAATTCTGCTACTTGTGTGTGTATATATTCTAATGTTTTGCTCCTGAAAACGACAAAATACGTTGTTCTATGAGCCGATTTCTTTTCGATAAACCCTTTATTCGATTAACAGCACTATACCATGTTTTTTTTCTTGCTAAAGGCAACGACGGATGTATCGAATGCATGTACAATAACGTTTGCTGGGACCTCCGCCGCTTGTCCTGTTGCCTCAGGGATATTCGCCCTCGTCCTTGAATCAAAGTAAGTTAAAACAATACATCCGCTCACGTTAATTCTGGTAGCGGTAAAATGTAACCATACTTCGTCCACAGCAATGTTATTTCTTATATTGTCTGGTAACCGTAAATTTCCGCTCCTACTTGTTACGCATTTTTGATATTTACTCTGCTGTCTTGTTGCCTGAAAATGCAGTTTGTCCGGTAAGCGCAAAGGTTAGCGAACTCGCATCTCACTAAGTCGACTCGGGTTTGATTCCAGGCCTGGGCGTATGTAAGTTTGGTTGATGGTCACCAGGCCAAAATGTGAGTTTTCTTCGGGATCTCCGATTTCGTCCCACAACACAAAATCATACTCTCGCGCAACATTATCATTTATGTCAACTAGAGTAACTGAGTATAAGTTACTTAACACTTGTTGTAAAATAAATAAAGTTTAAACTAAATATAGCCACACATAAAATGCAGGGGAAGAATATCGGAATGCCAAAAAGAGAGATATTAAAACAAGTAGTTTTAAAATAGGCAGCATTATGTTAGTATTTCTACAGTTACCAATGTGACACACCATAATGCCTAGCGAAAGTAGGATATCCAAAATAGCGGCCCGATGCTGAAAACTTGTCGTCAAATGATATTTAATTGTTATGAATATTAACTTACAATAGATTATTAATTTTTAAATAGATAAATGTCTTAACCAAAAATGAAAACATCAAGATAGTTCACGAACTGCATATTGTGTATGTTTGTTAGTGTTTGCTTCTTGTTTTAAAGTAACTGTTGTATAACCGCTTGAAAACTTCTTGTATGAAATTTGTAAATAAATAGTGTTTTTGAATGTTCAATGAGTTTAAACTAAAAAATTGGAACCAAACTTCACACTTATTTAATTCATATTAAAGAACATTTCCTAACATGTTGGTTTGCTTTTGTTTTTCAAAAGCAATTGCAATATTACCTTTATAAACTGATTGAATGTAAATTGATAATATAGTTATTTGCAGTGTTCAATGTTTCAACACTATCGTAGGCCTAGTCTTACATGGAGGGATCTTCAGCACATAATAGTCGAGACGGCCAAGAACGACCTTCACAATTCTCACGACTTCTACCTCAACGGAGCTGGAAAAAGAGGTTCGTTGTTTATGGACATTTTGCGACATCAACTGTCGTTAGTACTGCGTTTTGCCATGCTATATTGCCAATAGAGGATTTATAAAAACGACATCGTTGGTCGTTATTGGTCCTACCTGCTCTATCACATTGTATAACGAGAATGGATTAGGTTGTTCTGGAAAAAATGATACAATGTTTCATACAAAAATGATAAAAGCGGTTCAAGCGTTATTCAAACCGCTCAACGGTTACATTTATGAAATTTATATTATTGCTTAATTGATGAAATGACTATGAAACATACCAAGGAATTTTTTCCTGATTTTTGTTACACTTTAACAAAAACTAATTTAACATTTTGATTGTTTTTGTATTTTGTATTTTATATTTTCCTCACAAGTGAGCACTACAGCTGGGTTCGGCCTTCTCGATGCGGATGCAATGATCACCAAAGCTGCAAATTGGAAGACTGTTCCAGAAAGACTTAGTTGTGAATCACAGCAGAGTATTGTGAACAGGTTGGATTTGTATACTGTTACGTGATGTCATTGAATGTGGAGAGATAGAGGTGTAAACTGTTACGTGTTGTGATTTAATGTGGATAGATAGGAGGTGTATATTGCTACGCATTTTCGTTAAATGTGGACAGATAGGACGTTTACCCTTTTGCATCTTGTCGTTTAACACGAAGTGGTAGGATGTGTATACTGTTACGTGTTGTCGTTTAAAGTAGACAGGTAGGATGTGAATACTGCTACATGCTGTCGTTTAATGTGGACAGGTAGGATGAGTATACTGTTACGTGTTGTCGTTTAATGTGGACAGGTAGGATGAGTATACTGTTACGTGTTGTCGTTTAATGTGGACAGGTAGGAATTGTTAACTTTTACGTGTTTTTGTTTTTGTCATTGTTGTAAACATTGTTTTAGGAAACAAAAAACTTCCTCATTATTAATGTATTTCTACATTCCTCATTTGACTTCTGCTTGAGAGGTTTCTAAAAATAAGATGTAAATGTTTCTACTTTTTACCTTATTTTTGCGTTTGATAACAACATAACTTATTTATTGATGTTCTTGTTGAGGGAACAAGTTATCTAGGACAATTTTCGTTTCCGTATATAACATCAGAGCAAAGTCAAAATAGATACATACAGTATTTATAAAGCTTACACTGGTCGATACACTATTTACAGTTTTTTATGATTATTTCAGGGTTGCAGTCGTGGAAATCCGGAATACAATCACAATGACCGATTGCTTAATAGATTACCTAGAACATGTTGAGATTACAGCTAAAATGTCAACAAACATTACTGGACATATGGAGCTCTACTTAAAGTCACCAAATGGGGCAAGCTGGACACGCATCTTAAAACACCGAAACCAGGACACACGTATTGGAACCCTTGTTAAGCATAGGTTTATGTCCGTTCATCAATGGGGAGAGGGGGCGAATGGTGACTGGACTATCAAACTCTCTGACTCAAACGGTGGACATGGTATGAATAATGACTGTTACTTTACCGGGTTCACTTTAAAAATCTAGATATGTAATTTGTGTTGTAAAACGAACGCATTTTGCAAATTTGAAGACTTCTCATTTGGAATGTATTTTATTTTTTTCATTTCTTTTTGCTGTATTTATTGTGTATGTGTTTACGTTAGGTGACGAACAGCGCGATTTAAGCTAGAGTATATCAATAAAATACTTTGATCATATATTAATGTTTGTAAGTGTTTATAAATTCTATTTCATAAGTTTGAAGTTAAAATATTGTACAGAAATCATTTTTAAGAAAAACCGCTTATTCATTTTCAATTGTTGTACAATAGAGTCAATCAAAATTATCAATTAAGAAAAAATAAAATCTTAATTGATTCGATCCCTTATTTGTAATTATAACATTAAGATAATCAATCTATTGTTCTATGTTTCTTTAAAACATCAGATTTATTCAACATGAACTCGTTTATTAAAGACACTTTTTCTTTGCAGCGTTGGTATTTCATTCAACATGAACTCGTTTATTAAAGTCACTTTTTCTTTGCAGTGTTGGTATTTCATTCAACATGAACTCGTTTATTAAAGTCACTTTTTCTTTACAGTGTTGGTATTTCATTCAACATAAAGTCGTTTATTAAAGTCACTTTTTTCTTTGCAGTGTTGGTATTTCATTCAACATGAACTCGTTTATTAAAGTCACTTTTTTCTTTGCAGTGTTGGTATTTCATTCAAAATGAACTCGTTTATTAAAGTCACTTTTTCTTTACAGTGTTGGTATTTCATTCAACATAAAGTCGTTTATTAAAGTCACTTTTTTCTTTACAGTGTTGGTATTTTATTCAAAATTAACTCGTTTTTAAAGTCACTTTTTTCTTTACAGTGTTGGTATTTCATTCAAAATTAACTCGTTTTTAAAGTCACTTTTTACTTTGCAGTGTTGGTATTTTATGATTGGAAAATCAAACTCTATGGAACCAGCACGGAGCTCGAAGGTAAAACGCATTTTTCACATAGTGGAACACAAGAAAACTGAAATATAGAGAAAATGTGTAAAAAGGTGTTTTAACTACTTGATGGTATTTCCTCCCACAATTACACTAAAACAATAACCTGTATCAGTTAATAGCCATCTGAATTAAGCCTTGTGCTTTTCTCGTGTACAAAATATATTTTATTAAATAAAATCTTAATCCCAATTAAGCATTTGTTTCACACGTGTTTGTCACCAAATAGGGCAGCCAATTACGAAATACAAAGATAGAACGATGGCTCTAATGCTTAGAAAGACTATTCGTATGTATATATCACGAGCCATGACGTCGTATGTAATCAATATAGCTGTCCAACTGAAATATTTCAACTACAAGACAATTTAAACAAGTATGTTTGTAAGCAGTCAGAACATACTACACCACATTATGTCTGTTCTTTTGCTGTAACATATAATAAAACATATATATGTATATATATTTACTCACATCAGGCCGAACAATGTCCACGATACCGCTTTAAGTGTTGTTGACAAATGCTGACATGGTGTCAAAGTTTTACTTTCAACATAGAAGAACAGACTGAATTTTTTTGGAAGAACATTGAAACTGATTATTAAAGAATCTTGTCTTAATTGTATTGCTTTCATTACATTGCGTTATTTCTTAGTTTGCCGACATACAAGAAAAGCAGCACAATTTTAAAAGCACCATATTGAAATTGGTGCCCTCTTAAAGCTCCCATAGTTTCATTATATGAAACACACTAGCGCACACAAATTTATAAATTCTATTACGCACCTAAAATAATCCGTTTTGAAAACAAATGACCATTTACAAATGAGTTTAAATGTTAACATGTTAAATGTTGGACATATTAAGGTATATCATCAATTAAATGATCTTTAGTTTATTAAATCATTTCCACTATTGGATGGTCTAGCTTAAGAAACGTTGTTTTTTTTTGCAGACGACAACGTGAACGTCGGAGCTATAGTCGGTGGTGTTGTAGGTGGGGTGGCTGTGGTAGGGGGTGTAGTCGCCGTTTTAGGTTACGTGATGAAGGGTAACAAGGCCACTGCAAGTGTAGCCCCAACTACCTCGTGAGCACAAATTAACCTCCATGGGAAACAGAGATAGCAACAGTTTCGTCGCAAGCTTCCATGGAAAAGTAAATTGCATCTGAAGAATCATCAATTGGACAAATTGGCGAATGTTGATAGTAACTGTCAATTTTGATCATTATTCATTCCTTTGTTTGCATGATCACTTATTTTGCCCTTCGGTTTACCAACACATTTGATTTTTTCTATCGAAACAACTTGTTTCTAACTAAAAGCTGTTATCACGCTGTACGTCGCAGTCCGAAAATATCTAGTACCGCAAATCGAAATCAGGTAGCATCGTCATGACATATTAGTTTTTTTTAATGCGCCGGGGTTACCATATGAACGTATGATGTTATGCGCTTTTATAGTGCGAATTAAAATACCGAGGTAAACAGATTATTATAGAAATAACGTTAACAATTCTTACTGTACCTTCAACAAATGGTCAAAACGTCCACCGTTAATATCGGGTTTCATTTAAATGACTAAACACTACTAGTACGCTTGCGTGATGAAAGCAATGTTAAGAAATGCTAGTACATTTAGGTTTATCAGTAACTGTCAGGAAACTAGCTACTTTTATGAAAAATCATCAATTCACATAACCAATTTTTAGGTAATTCCATGCACTTATCGGTTACAATTTGGGGCAAATATACTTTTTGGATTCGATTTGTATTGTCTGTAAACATGACTGTAAAGATTCATACTTGTCGCACCTTTAGCCTTTCAACGCTTTTAGCGCATTCATTTGTTTTAAGGACAGGGAATTATATCATACTTACATTTTCAAGACATCCTATTCCTGCACAGATATTCTAATTGAATAGCCACAGACAAACAAGAACTAGCTCTGCTCATAGCTTGTAATTCATCACAGACTTGCTTAACACTAAGAACTCATTTTTTCCTTAGGTTTCAATGCATTATATAGCTATTGTTGGTATAAATGTTCCTCCTCGTTTGCATTATTTTTTTTTACATTTGACTGACCGATCCAAGGCTGTACCTAGCAATCCTTTATAAGCATACCTATTTTTTTATATATATAGTATGTATGCACTGTGCTGCTTGTGGAGTTTTGTGCTGTTCTTCCATGTTTCTTGTTTGTGATTTTATGTTCTATGTCTTTGGCGTTTACCCAGTGCCATAACACCGGGTTTATGTTTAATCTTTTTGCTACAGAGCTTGTTTGTGTATTTTTTTCGCATAAATATTGGTCTTCATACTATGTCTCATAATATGTTTACTGTTCCTTATTTGACCGCACTTATCTTCATTACCCGTTATATGTTCGTTTTTGACTTCTTACTTATTTCTACTTTTAACATTTTCAAATGCTCATTCTGAAAACTCGTTGAATTGTTAATAGTCTTAATAAAGAACTTTATGAACCAAATATAAAATTTATCTTTCCATTAATACGTGAATGGATCCCAAGAGCTCCTGAAATAGTTTATAATTAGTTCCCTTGTGCTTTCTGTATACTATATCAAATTCAGAGTGTTTTATTTGTATTCGTTGGTTCATTTTTTAGCATATAAGAACGGTAACTAGTGTGCGATAACAAATGAACAGACACTCGCGCGAGGATAAATTACAATCTTATTAACTGATACGCACGGATACAATAACATAACTCAGATCAGATTAATTCATATATGTTGAGATTCCTACTACCACGCAACCCTGTCTGATCGGAAACCGATTTGTCTTTTTTTAAGAAAAGGAATGTACTAAATCCAAATCGAATCCTTAAACAAGATCACTATACATTAGTGGGCTATACTGGTTTTGACTCTGCACCTTTCATTGTATTATTCAATAGTCGGCAAGTATTCATTTCATAACAGAGTTATTAAAAAGTTAACATCATTTAAACAGAACACGATAATCTGGAAAATTCATTGGAAGCAGACCGCAGAGACATTGTACAAGTCATGACATTTAAAGCGTAGGTTGACTAAGTTGAAGAAAAAGAAACATTTTCGCGATCCGATATCACCGTACGATGCCTAAAGGTCTCGAAGAAGTTTATGCTTCACGTTTGGAAATAGGATTTCCAATGACATTTTCAATGTCTTTAACCAAGAGTGTGTGTATACCACGTTATAAATTACGTCATATATGCTACGTCGGAAGGCAATATTACGCTTAAAATGAAGACTTAAAACAATAATAGAAAAATAGCATTTTCATATGTTTCACTGTTTTGAAAGTTTAGCCCATTCTCAATCCCAAATTAAACGTCAGCATGGAGAATCCGAAATGACGTTACGGTCCCGTACTTTGTAGCGCTTTCATGATACACACAACTTAACAGTTATTCAGTTTTGGTGCTCACTCGTTATAATATTAAATAATTTTACACTAGAAAACAATTATCCACTATTAATCTTTCTTGTATGCAATTGTTTGTACATTTTTATACTGTATATGGCAAATGATACTATATAAACTAACAAAATAACATATATATATATATAAATGACGCTATACAGGAAATGGCATCATAATATAAAAGGACAACAAATCTACACATGGCGTTCCGTCGCAAATAAGCAAAAGTAGATTATGTATGTTAAGACAGCATTACAACCACAATAAAATACAAAATGTATCAGGAAACGTAATATTATGATTGCACATAATGCATATACACCACAATGTACGTGGTACAGATAGAAACATAGAAATGCATTACCTTAAAATGACATAGCAAATTGTGCTTATCAACTGTGGTACATAACTTAAGTGGAATTTGATTATGTGTAAAATATATATTGTTTTTGGCGATATTGCTTTGATACTGTGTGTAAGAAATAGATTAATTAAAGACTCACTAATAATATCACTCACTTCAAGATGTTCGCTAAACAAATAATGACGTCATCTGATCAGATATGACATCATTATTGAAAAAAAGAATAGTGTTTATGTTGTGATTCTTTCTGGATACCATGTTAGTAGTATTGTGCCATGTCTTATTAATTTTGACCTATCTTGGCACAAATGGAGAATTAACCAAACCAAATAGTTTTCACGATTTTATTCTTGTGTTCTTTCCTTAACAAATACTTTATGCAATAACACAGTATGCGCGGTCGAAAAAACTTCAAATATATTTTGTAATACAGCGAAAACGCTAAAGTTTGCTGGACAGTGGTAAAACCACCTTCGAGCTCAGACTCTTTTGAAGTGTCAAGTAAATAAACGCTGAAATTATGCAACTGGTATCAATTAACAATAAGCTCTTTTTAACACAAGTAAGGCACAACACACATCATAACAATGTGCTTAATACTTTTGAACGGATTATTAACGTTCTGATGTTTGTTTTTATTTAAAATTGTTCCGGGGACAACATTCTGCAATGTGGTTAGACCGCATGAAGACAACTAAAATAATTATATATTTGTATTATCAAGTTTGAAATATTCAGTGAACTTTATGTGTTGTATTTGATATAGCTGCTTGAATAATTGATGGGCTTTTGATACTAAGAGGCCGCTGCTGCCTAATAACTCTGTTCGGTCTTATAAATGGGTATTCCTCATTTGAAATATCTGATAAGTATTAGATCTGTCACATATCGTCATATTCTACACTATTTTGGGAAATATGGTAGCAAGCGATTTCCTGGACTTGTTCAATACAATTGTGTATTATATGATGACGAATATTAGATTATTTTCATCACACGCTTTCCAGTTAAAATAGCAAATGCGACCGATCTGCTACACATGTACTAATGATGAGCCGAATACCACAAAGCAATGCAACTTCCCGCTCCACATGCATTGCAAAAATGTACCACCCGAATAGCTTAAAACCACAAATACATGCGATCATGTTTAGTTTATTTCTTAGTTGAATGCATACTAATATGATTTCAGTGAACAACTATAGTTATGACGAAATTAGTTCGATTTTAAATTGTGACGTCATATCCGGTTAGATGACTTCATAATTTGTGTAATATTCCTAACGTCTAATTAATTTGCAAAACATTTAATAACGACGGCCTTAAAAATGTTTGTTTTTTCACAAATCAAACCGAAATAGCACGCTAACCTAAGATTTAGATTGAAAAGTTATTACTGTACAAATTAAACCACACTATGAATGCAACATGGGAAACCAACGTATGACTTGGTAATATATTGCAAATCAAGCAACTAATTTTTGCCAATTTATTTGTTTACAAACATGCGCAGTTATCTAGTTTCTGATCAATAGAAACAGACCAATGTTTTATTACATTTGTAATACAGAAAAAATGGCTATATTAAACTGGACAAAGGGCATTATTTGAAAAATGGGTATTCTAAACATAATTTGTTAGCCGTTCTTATTTATGTTCAAGCCTTGAATGCGTGTAAATGATAATGCTTGATTCAACATATTCATCTTCAATACATATATGCTCCTGATTTCATGTACACAAATGGTTGGATGCAACACAAACGCCCTTTACTGATGGAGATTAGAAACTGTTTTACTACCGATAAAACAAACGTTGTGCATTTAAGATTACTAGCTCAAAACTTATTTTGGCAATGTTTAACTTTGTTTATATTGAGTTATGTTTCCTTAAGGGACTAGTTACCAGAGTAGAAACTATTAAAAGATGTGTAATGACAGCGAGTTGCTAAAATGCTTATTGATGTGTGAAACGATTACATGACTTGAAAACAAACATCCGCGCTGTTTTAAACTGGGAAACCATCATGCGCTTATTTCATAACGGTAAATTCAGCTGAGACATTATTGTTGCGTTTATTATTTTAATCATTTATATTGATGTATTATCGGTCGCATACTAGCTGGCATTGATAATTCTCTGCTTGTTTTGAGGAAACACTGTATTTGCCGATTGTTGGATCATCTGGTGTCTAGTCCCATTAATTTATTAAGAAAAGATTAACAGCAACATACAGATACTTATTTTAGCAGAATTTCGAAGCAGGGAAGTAGATACATGTTCAGTAGCGTTACTATTACTTCGGGGTTATTTTGGTCTTATTTTAGGATAATTATTAACAAGCTCTAATCGAATTCGTTTTCTCAATTGATATAATCTGAGCTATAAAATATGAGAAGGTGCATGAGTACCTTTAAAACGACACTGTTACCAAGATGATAAAATACTGCATGGAAGGCTCTATAATTTAAACATATTCAAACAAATGTTGTATGCATCTTTAATGAATACTTTTGCTATTAAACAGGCTTGGTCTCACAAGCATACACGAAACTGAATGTTTGTTATTGGATCTAATTGTATGTGACTCATTCTGTAAAAGGGTAAATAAATTTACTTATGTAGAATTGAACGTAAACTATGTGCACTATTTATAGTTTCGTTGTTAAATAACTGTAAGACGGCAAATGCTCATAACTGGGATTATGACTTTCACATTGTTATGCCCATGTGTGAGAATAAAATACACATTGGCATTAACTAAATTACTACTATCATCACACCGGCTCTCGGTTGACACTGGAAGACGGACAACTATTCTAAGAGTAGACCAATGCAATATGTTAGATGAAGACTACCTCCTGCTATTTGAATGTATTTTGCATACAACATACGATGTAAATATATCGAGAAATACTATGGGGAGAGCATGTTTAAGAAAGTTTCTATGTTAATGTCTGAAAATGCAAACATCTTAAATTTTTTAGCTGTATATATATATATATTTAGTGCATTGGAAATAAGAAAAGTATAGATATCTTGTGATTGGAAAATCTACGTGCATTCATCTTTAAAAAGTTTCTTAAAATAATATATGCATTAACATTGGTACCTAAAACAATACAAAGATCGACATAAATTTACCCTATAAGCCATTCAAATGCTCCGTTTTTGCCTTTTAGTGGGATTGGAATGGGACAAAATTATTAAGGAGCTGTGTGAAGTTAGCTAAACATACGACATTGGACATTGGACATTCAAAATCGAATGTTGTGCTAGCACGACATTGGACATTCAAAAATGAATGTCGTGCCAGCACGACATTGGACATTGGACATTCAAAATCGAATGTTGTGCTGGCACGACATTGGACATTCAAAATCGAATGTTGTGCTGGCACGACATTGGACATTGGACATTCAAAAGTGAAAGTCGTGCTGGCACGACATTGGACATTGGACATTCAAAAGTAAATGTCGTGCTAGCACGACATTGGACATTGGGCAATTGGGATTTCAAAAATGCATGTCGTGCTGGCACGACATTGGACATTGGACATTCAAAAACGAATCTCGTGCTGGACGACATTTGAAATTCAAAATCGAAATGGCACGACACTGGGCATTCAAAATATGTCGTGCTGGTTAGTTGTCTAGTTAATAAATATCAATTTTGGACCCATGATAGGCAGAGACTTCGAATGATCCTTTAAGATAGATTTTAGCAGTTCACGCGTCCATGAGCTGAATAATACGGGACCAGTACTGTTGTCGAATTTAACTGTTTGTTTTATATTTAAACAATTATTGAGATGTTAGCACCAATAAATTGAAATCCAAATTGAACATAATTATAGTCATTGTATATAATTATAAAGGCATTAGATATATCACTACATAATGATCCTTTACAATTGTTATTGTATAACCTCAATATGAATTACTGTTTGGTGGGACGCAATTTTGCAATCGATTGTGTTGTTTTTTTTTCTTCTTTTACTCATAACTTGTGTTGATTGCATTTATTGTTGATATACAGCATACGTCTCATTTCAATTTGGATAGTTTTAATCCATCATAGGTGGACACCCTGCTGAGAGCCGGAATATGTTCAGTAAAGGTGTTATATTTTTATTGCTCAATATATAATCCGCAGAAACAATAACACTTTAACTAGCTCTTTCATTTTTTATTTTATTACTTTTATAATATATATATATATATATATTTTTTGTTTGAAAAATAACTTATACAAGGTTTTCATACTTTTGGTGACCAATCAAAAAAACTGATATTAGAAAGGAATAGGCCGTTTTGTGAACAGATCTAAGTAAACCTCAGAGAATGAATGAGTGTCCAGCGGATGATTTCAAAACGTTTTGATTTTGAATGTCCACTGTCCATTGTCGTGCCAGCACAAAATTCGATTTTGAATGTCCAATGTCCAATGTCGTGCTGGCACAATATTCATTTTCGAAATTCCAATGTCCAATGTCGTGCTGGCACGACATTCATTTCTGAATGTCCAATGTCGTGCCAGCACGACTTTCACATTTGAATGTCCAATGTCCAATGTCGTGCCAGCACAACATTCGATTTGGAATGTCCAATGTCAAATGTCGTGCTAGCACAACATTCAGTTTTGAAATCCCAATGTCCAATGTCCAATGTCGTGCTGGCACGACATTCATTTTTGAATGTCCAATGTCCAATGTCGTGCCAGCACGACCTTCACTTTTGAAAGTCCAATGTCCAATGTCGTGCCAGCTCGACTTTCACCTTTGAATGTCCAATGTCTTGTCGGCACAACATTCGATTTTGAATGTCCAAAGTCCAATGTCGTGCTAGCACGACATTCATTTTCGAAATCCCAATGTCCAATGTCGTGCTGGCACGACTTTCATTTTTGAATGTCCAATGTCGTGCCAGCACAACATTCGATTTGGAATGTCCAATGTCAAATGTCGTGCTAGCACAACATTCAGTTTTGAAATCCCAATGTCCAATGTCCAATGTCGTGCTGGCACGACATTCATTTTTGAATGTCCAATGTCCAATGTCGTGCCAGCACGACCTTCACTTTTGAAAGTCCAATGTCCAATGTCGTGCCAGCTCGACTTTCACCTTTGAATGTCCAATGTCTTGTCGGCACAACATTCGATTTTGAATGTCCAAAGTCCAATGTCGTGCTAGCACGACATTCATTTTCGAAATCCCAATGTCCAATGTCGTGCTGGCACGACTTTCGTTTTTGAATGTCCAATGTCTTGCCAGCACAACATTCGATTTTGAATGTCCAATGACCAATGTCGTGCCAGCACAACATTCGATTTTGAATGTACAATGTCCAATGTCGTATGTTTAGCTAACTTCACACAGCTTTATTAAGGTTAGTCACGTATGTGATTCTAGTAAGATTAGTAGTATTTTTAATGATGTTGACAGAATAGTCAGGCACATTCTATCAGATATCATTACTAAATCATGCATTATTGGGGTAACTTTGTATGGAGTTTATAATATCAGGTTTGTTTGCTAAATCAGTGCATGGATATACATAAAACATAGTAGTACAATATGCATGTTTCAGGTTTTTCAGTAGGTTAACAACAGTAACTTTCTTCTGAAAATAAAACTATATACCTCACTTTTAAACCAGTAAATTTTGACGAAAAAAATGTATATTAAAAACGAAGCATACGTTGAAATAATGTTATTTTTGTCAATAACAATAAATAACCTTTAATCAAAAAATGGTAATCCTGTTTAACAAACCTTTCCTTTAAGCTGAATGGATAAAAAAGTTGATATATCATATACTTATATCTTATATAGCTTTGTAAAACAAAGTCATATTCATCTTTAATGCCATATAACGAACATAGTTCACATGTCCTTTCATGACGTGGAATGCTCTTCAGTTATAAAAAGGCCATCTTTGATTTTAAGCCTGTCGGATGATAATCATTATTTGCTAAGCATGTCTTTTTTAACATTGTCAACGAAGCATACATTTCAAGTAATTTCATATGTGGATTTCATCCCGCGAAATAGAGTTAGGCTTGTTGAGCTATTAACAGCTGAAAAATAGATTTGAACAGAATATATAGAAAAAATGACTTAAGCATAAACAGTTCATCGTCACAATACATAATACAGAACACACACAAATATTGAACAAACACAAGCATAATTACTTATAATGTAATATCATATATATTTTAAAACAGAAAATAACATAAAAAAGTAAGAAGTTTTAACATACTCATTGGTATATGAAATTAACTAGGTATACGATGATCTCCTCATTGTTAATATTTATCACTTATTTATACAAAATGATATTCAGATTCAATGTCATTCAAGCATAGTTCACATGGTCTTTCATGGAGAGTAATGTTTCTATAACGGCCTTCTTTGATTTTGTGCTTAACATTGTCAGCGATGCATATATAACACGTTATTTCAAAGCTCGAATAAGCTCAACGGCATCAGCTAAACTATATAAACACGGTTAACAAAAGATTCATTAAATGTAGCACCTTCCCCACTCGACTACAATAAGGAAAAACAGAAAGGATGCGTGGCTATAAGTCAATCACAAACGTAAACAAAAATGCCATATAACAATACGATGCCTAACAAAATGCCAGCATCAAATCGCCGAACACCGAGCAATGACGATAATTTCAATCGAAGTACGTGTAAGCGATCGGTACTCTTCGTCACGAAACCATGGCAACGACACGGCATGCCCCGAGTCTGTTGCCGGCGATACGGAACGAAGTATTGACACGTCAATGCCACAACAACCAGTGTTTGTAAGCGTCCAAACAAAGCTAAGACAGCGTTGTTGCATAGCATGTGTCTCAATGAGTTCGAATTACTTAGGCCATCGTGGGTTCCTCAAACTAAGAAAGATCGAGCCTGTTTCTATGAAATTGATTAACACTCATCATGGCGCAGTAACTTTTTAAACTAGCTGTTTAATTTTGAGCAGATTCCGGCCATAGCGAATGTACTGATGTCGCTGGTACTAGGAACAAGCGTGGGTAGACAAACTACGATAGGGCTGATTATAATAACTACAGTAATTATTCAGCTCATACTTTATTTCCTTGCGATAACATGCAATATATCAACAATGTCTTCCAACTTTATCTCGCATGAAATACTGCAATATACTTTCGTGGAATGATCGTTGTGTGATGTCGTCTGCTAGTTCACTCCGATGCTTACTGGATGAATGAATTGTTTATTTGAGTTTATCAAGATTTGCCCGCGCCCATTGGCTGCATTATGGCTTGACCCCGCCGTGACGCCATCATGACTTAAATTGTGGTTTAATGCCATAAGTGACATGAGATAGAAGTGACAACAATTCGCAGTCAAATCCAGACATTTCAAGACTTGAAAAAACAGGGTGAGATTCAAGAAATCCGGGTGCGATACCCTTGCTCTTGGCGAAGAGACCTCTTGGTTCTTTAACGTGCTCGGTGTAAAGCACCCACACACGTGATACAACTTTCCTGGGTTGAACCAGTACTGAGTACACCACTTTTCCAAGCACTACCTTTTAAATGCCGAGCGCCAGGCAAGAGAGCTACTTGTACCAGCGTTTAACGTCTTTCGGTATGAAGCGGCCCGGGATCGAACCCACGACCTCCCGCTCCGTAGGCGGATGCCTTAACTACAAGGCCACGGAGACGGTCTGGATGAATGTAACATCGATAAAGCATATATATATATCGGAACATAAATTAAAGCTTAACAGTGCCTCATTTCCTAATACAATTCACATTTATAATAAACCCATTACAATATGCGTAGCTATACATAAATACCAATAAGCAGGTAAAGGTGGTGTGGGCATTTTATATAAAATGACCCTAAATGTTTGTAAACCACCTTTAACCGCCATTACATTGAAGACAATTCTTGTCCCAATATAAAACTTCACTAATGAGTAATATACTGAATGTTTTATTGAAATACATGAATTATTTACTCACCAAGTGGCTGGATTGTAACATGTTATGACGTTAACGTTGACTGTGACGCTAAGTCATGTTATCGATCTACTGTACCAATGTCTTTCACAGAGAACATTTACTCGTGTTAAGGTTAACGTTGACATATGCGACTCTCAAGCATGTTATCGATCTACTGTTACAAAGTATTCCATAGAAAACAATAACTCGTGGTGACGTTAACGTTAACATATGCGACTCTCAAGCATGTTATCGATCTACTGTTACAAAGTATTCCATAGAAAACAATAACTCGTGGTGACGTTAACGTTAACATATGCGACTCTCAAGCATGTTATCGATCTACTGTTACAAAGTATTCCATAGAAAACAATAACTCGTGGTAACGTTAACGTTGACATATGCGACTCTCAAGCATGTTATCGATCTACTGTTACAAAGTATTCCATAGAGAACAATAACTCGTGGTGACGTTAACGTTAACATATGCGACTCTCAAGCATGTATTCGATCTACTGTTACAAAGTATTCCATAGAAAACAATAACTCGTGGTGACGTTAACATATGCGACTCTCAAGAATGTTATCGATCTACTGTTACAAAGTATTCCATAGAAAACAGTAACTCGTGGTGACGTTAACGTTGACATATGCGACTCTCAAGCATGTATTCGATCTACTGTTATTAAGTATTCCATAGAGAACAATAACTCGTGGTGACGTTAACGTTAACATATGTGACTCTCAAGCATGTTATCGATCTACTGTTACAAAGTATTCCATAGAAAACAATAACTCGTGGGGACGTTTACGTTAACATATGCGACTCTCAAGCATGTATTTGATCAACTGTTATAAAGTATTCCACAGAGAACAATAACTCGTGGTAACGTTAACGTTGACATATGCGATTCTCAAGCATGTATTCGATCTACTGTTACAAAGTATTCCATAGAAAACAGTAACTCGTGGTGACGTTAACGTTGACATATGCGACTCTCAAGCATGTATTCGATCTACTGTTACAAAGTATTCCATAGAAAACAGTAACTCGTGGTAACGTTAACGTTGACATATGCGATTCTCAAGCATGTATTCGATCTACTGTTATAAAGTATTCCACAGAGAACAATAACTCGTGGTAACGTTAACGTTGACATATGCGACTCTCAAGCATGTATTCGATCTACCACGTTGGGAAATAATGCAAACACCGGAAGTAACAGATGTACAATACATTTTTATTAGCGCTCACCATCTCAGACTTGGGAAACCATAAATGCCTAATTTTGTACGCGCGTGCTCTGTGACAGTATTTTGTCATTCAGTCAAAACGGTACTGTCAGTGTGTGGAGACCTATGACAGGTATATAAGAAAACAACATGGGCCTGCCACGTGAGGTGAATTAATTGAACTTTTTATTTTATGATACCACAACATGCTTTTTTCCCTACATACCCATTTTTTTGTTATAAGTCGGTATGTTTGATTGTGCAACGTTTTTTTCAACTGTTAACAAAACAAGCTCCTCCCACATGGTTACTCGAGTTAACCACTGGTAAGTAAATGATCTGGTTACAATGGTAACAGTATTGTTATTAACCTTGTTCCTCTATATATTTCCTGGTGGTAAAATCGAACACCTTAGCGATAGTCATCGGTAGAATCGCTCTTGACTTGTATAAATGCCCGTTAGGTAATGTGTGTTAGCGAGGGGGACACCCTTTTTTTAAATTTATTTGTGGATCGTCTACGATATATATAAGCTTAATTGCAGTGTTGCTACAGAGACCTTCGTTGAATCTGACCTGGAAGTCGGCAATAGTAAAAGGGACGACCTGATGAAATGTTAAAGCAAAAGCAACAGACATATACGGTTTCCATTGTTCTCACTTTTTCGAAGGCGCTGCCAAGGTGGGACACAACCGTCGGATGAGATGAAGGAAGTGTTCTATTAGCCACCAATAGTAGCAACGGTACTCTCAAAGACATACTTTTTGGCACACCTGGTATTTCAGACAAAAGAACACTTGTCCATACTTTTAAAGTCTTTCACAGAGAACAATTACTCGTGGTTACGTTAACGTTGACATATGTAACACTCAGTCATGCTATCGATCTACTTTTCGATTGACTTTCACAGAGAACAATAACTCGTGGTGACGTTAACATTGACATATGTAACTCTGAAGCATGTATTCGATATACTGCGCTAATGTCTTTCACAGATAACAATAACTCGTGGTAAGGTTAACATTGACATATGTGACTCTGAAGCATGTATTCGATATACTGCCCTATTGTCTTTCACAGAGAACAATAACTTGGGGTGACGTTAACGTTGACTTTGACACTCAAGCATATACTCGATCTACTGCTCTAATGTATTTCACAGAGAACAATAACTTGTGGTGGCGTTAACGTTGACATGTGTGACACTAAAGCATATAATTGATCTACTGCTCTGCAGTCTTTCACAGAGAACAATAACTCGTGGTGACGTTAACGTTGACTGTGACATCCAAGCATGTATTCGATCTACTGCTCTTATGTCTTTCAGAGAACAATAACTTTTGGTGGCGTTAACGTTGACTGTGACGCCCAAGCATATAATCGATCTACTGCTCTTATGTCTTTCAGAGAACAATAACTTTTGGTGGCGTTAACGTTGACTGTGACTCTCATGTCGTCGACCTTCATTTCTAATGTGTTTCATAATGAACAATAATTCGTGGTGACGTTAACGTTAACGTATGTGACTCTCAAGCATGTAATCGATCTACTGCTCTAAAGTTTTTTTATAGAACAAGAACTTGCGGTTACGTTAACGATGACATACTAGACTCGCAATCATGTAATCGATATACTGCTCTTTTAGAGAGTCTTTCTAAGAGAACAATAACTTGTGTGACTAACATAAGAACTACATTGTGTATTGTTTATACATCTGAAAGACTTATGTTATTAAACTATGTAATAGACATTTATTTATACATTCTGGCCTTTTCTATAAGTTACGTGAACTAGGCATTCAAGATAAATTCCTCAAAGTATGGTAACACTAAATGAGCAGCATGCGGGGCGTCGTTATGGAGAATGGTATATTTAAAATACCAATTACACACAATATACAAGAACGATACATGTATACACGAACCTGTCTTTCCCGAGAGAAATTCAAGTTATCCGAGTAATCGAGTTCCCGAGTACTCGATCGGAAGATTGTCCGAGTACTCGAGTATCAATTTTACTACTCGTTGCCATCCCTAGTATATTGTCATCACAGTTTCCAATAGTAGCTTAGTTTGATTGATGATTGATAGATGATTATACACTTCTTAGTCTCACAAAAGCAAACATACCAAATGGTAAATCGTCTTTTGAAGGTTAAACGAAGAAGTTAACTAAGGTATTTTTGGAAACTTTGCTGTTGAGCTGACGGAAACTTTTGACTGTGCACTTTGATGCTTGTATTTATCCTGGAAAGAAGTATATTTTCAAACAATTTACAGAAACACGGTATTGAAATTGGTCGATAACTCCTCGGGTCCATCTTTTTATTTTCCCTTCCCAAGTCCTGGTACATTTTCATGGGATAAAATTTCATTGAATAGCCGATCTAGCGCTTCTTGGAGGCTTGTCTCTATTTAGCTCGTATTTTGTGTTAGCGCGTGTAAACTAGTGTAAACATTATTACAGAATGAAATTCATGGAAGAATATTATGTTCATTAGCTCAATATTTATTTGATATAATGTTAAAATGCTATGTATTAACAGCTTTGTATATCCACATGTATGCATCAGTCAACGTCCGTGTGTTACACGGAATTCAAATCAATAAATGCATTTTTTTGTATTTAAAGTGTGTTTGTCTATTCAGAGACATGGAGTTCTACAATGAATACATATTATAATAATGTTGAATGTGCTCATACATACATGTAGCGAGAATTCTGTGGATGGAAATGGCTAGTGAACTAATTTTGCAAGTATTAACACTTAAAGATGCACTCTTACTTCAAGAAAAGATTTACTCCATTTTTTTTAATATTCCAAAAAGGATGAATAAAAAACCATGGTTGTTATTAAGGATACCAAGTTTAATTTGAAAGAAATGAGCATTAAACACCGTATTTCTTCCTTATGAGACTAAAGTAGACCACAATAAATATTTTAGCATTCATCAATCATTTAATATCTTTGCCTTTTCTGTTAATAAATACACGGTTACAATCCTGTTATCAGAAGCTAATATTTTCCATAAATGCATTATTAGGTCAAAATTGATGTTTGTTATGCATGTGTATGTATTGATTTTGAATAAGAGTGTCACTAAAAATAGGGAGACTATTTAGCTGTTTTAACACTATTTTACTGGTTTCCATGAATACTTGAACTGATTATCCGGATGCTCCTGAAGCTAAGGATGATCAGGGAATTGTTGATATAATGTGTTAAAGAATAGCTTGGCCAATGGTTAAGGCATTTAAGCAATAAAGCCTGGGCGCATGTGAGTTTGGTTAGCGGTCAATAAGCCGGACAAGTGGGTTTTCTCCGGGTACTCCGATTTCCCCCACATCACACTACCACATTCTCGCGCAACATCGTGCCAACGAGAGTGACATAGTATAAGCTATCATAGCTTTCTTCACAATCGTTGTAAAATATATACACTTGATTATTTTGTTATAGTGAGAACCGTTTAATTTTTGCAACAACCCATCTTGCCTGCTATACATTGTGCAAACTACATTAAAATATATAGACATTTATCAATGTGATTACATGGCATAAATTAAAGTATGGTATACTGTATTAACCGCGTCATCATGATGACCTCATTTGTTTATATTAAGAAAGTATATAATTATTCTATTATTAAAAGCTCGACCAACGTACTACTGTACAATTTCTTGTTCATTTGGGAGTTTGAATTGTTTAAATGTTTGGTGTAGTTCGTAAAGTGTTTTGTTGGTGTATATATTACTGCTATGGACCATTAAAATAAGTTCTAAAAAAGTGATTTTATAACTGCTTTAAGTCTGCAGTACATCTGATCTAAACTTTAGTAAACGAAATGGGTATAACACATCACATTATTCCAAAATGTAACAAGCTCATACGTTTTAGTGTAGCATGACAAAACTGAAAGGCGATAGTTGCATGATACGGTACGGTGTTTACCACGCTTATCATAAGGGTATAATAGAGTTATTAGTACTTGCGCATTGAAACGCCGCATTACAGCATCGCCGCATAAACGAAATCGATCACGTTTATGCGATGATCTTCAAAGCATAAACAGGACTTTCTTATGTGACAAAAGGGCACACTTTCGCCGCATAAAAACACAGTTCTAGTACAATAGTGGTTGATAAAGTTTCATCAAGATCGGACATATTTTTTTGTGTCTACTTAACCAAGCTTTGAACTAGACTTTTAGAGACGTAAATTCTGACAAAGATTTAGTAAGATCGGTTAAAATGTGAACCAAACTAATAGATCTTTCTGCGAAAACGTTTGAAATGACGTTTGGCCCGACTAAAGGCGGGAATATATGTTACGACAACGCACAACACCGTCATTTGGGACAATCAGAAAATTGAATCGTCGTATAAAGTAACATACTAGTATATTTTTGTCAGACTGACGAGTATGTACCCATGACAATGAGTACTTTCAACGTCATTGCATACGTTTCTAGAAAAGTCGACGGACAAACAACAATCCTCACTGCTCCACATGTGCTCTTAGCTATGAATTATTTCCTTGTCACGAACCACTGGTAATTGTGCGATTGTGAAATTTATTCACGTCTAGGTCATCAGTGTATATCTCTGTTTACCAGGGAAACGAAAGGATAACTTTTGGATATTTGTTTTCCAAACATTTCAACACAACATAAGTTTTAGGCACTTGAACTAGTCTAAGAGGACTCAGATGACTGATATAGGGTCATCATGGACGCTGAGCGTTGCCGCATAAACGTGGTCGCCCTGTTTATGCGTTAAAAATCTCCACATAAACGAAACAACATTTTTATGCAGCGATGCTGCTATGCGAGTTGGAAAGAACATCTTGGATCAAAAGGCAGTACTAGTACCCTTTTATTATATACATTACTAATTAGATCCCTAAAAAGGCACACGATTTCAAAATAAAAATCGTTTTAACAACGCACTATTTTGTTTAATGACGTCATTTTAACATCGCGACGATACTTGTTATGACGTGACGTCACAAGTATGGAATGCGGGAATATTGCACTGGGGTGGACTACCGTATTTTGTGATTTGTATTGCGTGTGGCTTTATGAATATTTATTTATGGGTATATAAAAGGTTATACTCAGTATATTTGACGTCACCCAGTGGCAATTTAGTCCTAGCTAGTAGAAAATGTACATCAGGAGCAAAAGCCGTATGATATACATGCATTCACTCTCTTCAGGTAAATGACATATACTGCTTAATTATCTCGTAATAAGCTATTAAACTGTCACAGCAATTTATTTACGGAAAGGCTCTGATTTTATATGTAAAAAATCAACTAAAATCAATTAGCATAATACGCTGACGACTGTATTCCTACTTGGAACAAGGGGCGTGATATATATCTATACTACCGTTCTTAAAATAATGAACATATATGCATACGTCAGAATATATACAAAATACACCGTTTGTAAGGATAAGGATGGTTTGCAGCAAGTTCTCACGCTGATAGGATGCTAGGTTCGTGGAATTCGGTACATGGGTACCGGACGCCAATAAGATATTATACCAAACATATACATGTATTTGGTTGAACGGCGAGTAAAACATAATTTCGGACGCACTCTGCTACGGTCCGCTCTGAAATATATTGTTTGACGATTTCAAAATTTACTGCCACGATAATGTTAAGATCTTTAAAACAGCTGCATAACAAATAATGCAAACATTTAAAAATACAATGACAAAACAGCAGCTGAATTACAGTCGAATTGGACAATGCTTGCTGAACATTGTATGCTTACAATATACATAGATGCTGCTACATATGCTGGAGTGGAATTTTTTTGTTGCGGTGGGGGGGGGGGGGGCGAAGGATCGGAGCAGGCGGTTTTGAATCACTTACCAGGGTCCCTGCTGTCGTACGGGCGGCATATTATCGCTGTTTTCGACGTTGACGCTGAATCAGCTTTTCATAATGCGGCGGGATCTGGCCGAACCCGCACGTTGGTCCATGCTTCAAAGCAGGCATGGAATTGTTGCTGCTATAGGGGCGATGCATCACCGCCGACTTCATTCTTCCGTCCTAGGTTTCATCCGCCAGCAGGGAGAAGATTCTTAAGAGATGGCGGGGCCGTTGAAGCAAAGTTTTTTTTCTACTGCCCCTGGTACGATTCATAGGGACCCATGGAACTTGTATTTAATATCAACCAGATACCGGGGGGTCATCAGTCAAGTGTTGACATTATGAGCCAGTAACTTTGGCAGCCGGTGCCTCGTACAGGCAACCCCTCAAAGCCGGCAATGTTAGTATTCGAACTTGTTATAGCTTGCTATGATTACACTTTCAAACGAAATCCTATGGTTATATACAATTGCAAAATAAATTTATGAACATGTTATTATAGCATTGTTTTCTGAAATAGTTCGCAGGTCTTGTGGTGGTAGTGGTGTGTCTTGGAGAATAATAGGTGCCCCAATTACAAACAAAACTAAAATTGCTTAATAAAACGACGTGATTTGATGTCAAAAACAATTGGTGCATAGTATGGCAACATGTGCATGCAAATAGAACTATCAAACCAGTGGACCATTTAACAAAAACCTACATCACTTTATATGACATAGCGTTTTTAGGGGATAAACTTTTTTTTTGAAAATCAGCAACACTAAAACCGATCGCATAATCGTAAGCTTGTTATACTACTTATTTAACAACAAATTACTTTCATCATTTTTTTTTCGCCTGCCACTCGGTGGATCCGGACGATTCTTTGCTTTTTTCCTGCCATCTGTCAAATCACTAAATTTTAATAGCACACACGTTGTGTTGTCTGGTCGATAAAATATTATTTTGAGAAGTGAATAGGTATATAGCATTTCCTTCTAAACGCCCCTTTTGAATTATTGTCGACATTTATTTATATAGATAAACTTGTATGTGAATTAAACAGAAGTAACAAATCATGCCTTTTTCGTTGTTTATTCTCTTGCATAGCAATCTGCAACTATTCCAACAATTGTATTATGAATGAAGATATATACATAAACGAAAGATTCTAAACGAAAGGTGAAAAGACCATATAACATCCATGTACACAGGTAAGTGTTGTGTATTATCGTGTAGTTTGTCGACCTTGTAGTGGTAGAGGCTTGTATTTCAGTGTGGTTCGCGTGTAGTGGTAGAGGCTCACTTGTAGTGATTTAGGCTTGTATTTTAATGTGGTTTGCTTGTAGTGGTAGAGGCTCGCTTCTAGATGTGCCTCTTGGAGAACAATGGTGCTCAACATTTAAAAAAGCAAAACTGAACATGCTTGCTGCCGGTACCAGTTTTCACCTGCTGATTTCAAAAAGGATCGACAGCTAGTATTGTGTACAAGGGTTACATGATAATACAATCAACAAACAACCACCTCCTTTCAACTTCACAATATTTTCAATATTTTCGTTTCAGGAGTTTGACCAATTTTTCATTAGTCTTCTTGGTATACCATTTTCTGCGTTCCAAAAACGCCTTTGCAGAGTCTTCGAGTTTGCTGTGATCTTTAAGCAGATGTAGCTCTCCGACCGCTACCTCGGCTCGCTTGTTCAGTCTGATATAGTCGCATTGCGACCGGAACTTTTTAAGAAGTTTAAGCTTACCGGCTTTATCGCTCCATTTCAACAAAAGTTCCGGTTTGGCAGCAACAAACGTGAAGAAGTCATCCTTGGTCGGCATTTTACCGTCGGTATGCCACGACGTGCCAAATGACTCCAATATATGGTTAATATTGCGCTTATCGTCCCATCGTCGAGGGTCTGCATTCTCTTCTTCCCAGCTGTCGGTGCTGGTATCGGAACACGTTGAAGGAGCTGGGCTCTCTGATCTCGCAGGCATGGCGCAGCTGGGGCCTGGACTATCGGCGTTGTCAGTTCCTCTCTTTCGAAACGGTTCAAATGTTCGGTAGAGTGGCAGAAACGTTTCTAGTCGAAGATGTTGGCGCCAACTTGTGGGTGTAGCGACGACATTGAACTTGTTTAGGTACTTCACTAGAAGATTACTTGGGTTTTTTACTTGCTTACCCTTCGATGAAGTGAAGAGCCACTGACTTTCTCCCTTGGAAACCGGTTGTACGCGTGCATATTTGACATACCGCTGCAACATACCGAAAGTTTCACTGTCGTAGTAGATCGTCATCGGTTTCTCCCTCCTCGTTTTGTGTTCAACTGTAGACAGGGTGTATACTTTTTGCTGGTCATTATTGAAAGTAGGGTTACTTTCGGCGGTCTTTACCGTTTCCATTTTCATACACTGAAATACCTTTGGGAGGTTGCCAGTTACCATGCTATGGAAGGCAAAGAACTCGTTGACGTCGGTCACATCCTTAACGTTCAGACGTGTAGATTCAGCCTTCTTCAACAGTTTTTCGGTGTGTTTCTTTGCCCGTTCAAGGGCTAAGAGCACATCGTCTGTTCTTTGCTGGTAATCATCGACGTCAACCAATGTTTTTTTTTCTGGCGGCTTTCGCTTTTGATTCGCGTTGCATTTGCCTTAGACTGCTCGTTAATAGCAACGTCTAGAGCGGTGAGCCTACTAAACGCGTTCCTATTGCTATGTAGATACGCCTGATCTTTCTGGACGACGCTTTTCAGTTGCCTCAACACCTTGATGTAATGGTTAACCGTGGCTGGCATTAGTCCGATTTCGTTTCTTAGGACACCAATCATTTCCTCTACCGCAGCTGCCGTCAAGTAAGTCCAGGAGAAGTCGTTCACTAAGTGTGACGGCGTCACATACTTGAATATCTTGCAGGCGATGGAGATGTACATTGGCTTAGACTTGCCATACCCAAGTGTCTTGTAATGCTCGTTCACAGCCTTCACAAACTTGTTGGTGTGTTCTAGTTTCTCGCGCTCATTTTTCGTGACAAACATGTTTTGTGACATGTACCTATCTTCAAACGATGACATAGCTGGCGCATGATCCTTCGACAAGGCTGTGTCTTTGGATCCACCAGAATCCTCCGTCAGAGAGACGTCTGATGTATTCTCATCATCGTCAGACTCCGAATATGACAAGATAACTCGTTTGACACGTTTGCTTTGCCTCACTGGCTCGTCGTCGACATTCAAGGCCTGGCAGGACTTCCTTGTCACCTTCCTGCAGCATGTATTATTAAATTTATTATAGTTATTTGATTTTAAAACATTTCAATTAAAAAATACGTTGCATTTCAATGGATATCATATAGCCTAGAACTGTTCAGCACTTTACATTGAAAATAGGTTACGGCACATGACCGAGTACCTGCATAAATATTCTTAAACATTTAAAAAAAACACAATGCAGATGGGTACAAGACGTTTTGACGATATAGAACAAGTTAGAAACTGCTGACCATATAGATAAAGAAGGAAATCATTACTTTTGAAATGAAATATTTAAATAATTTACATGTATATATTTATATTACACAAGTTTTAAATATGTGTATAATTTTTTTTAAATACTTACGAAACGCAAACAAACATAATTAAATTGAAATTTAACCAAGTTATGCAAATTATAATTGCAGGCAATTCTTTACTGCAGGTTAATTGATAGAACAAATAATGCTTAAAAGCATGTCCATTTGTTATTCCAGATGCTTTCTCAATTATGTATGCTATTTAACCAAAAAAAACACAATAAAATCAGGACCAAAAATATATTCGAAATAATTGCGGACAAATGGTGTTGGGTAAAATGCGCTTGATTGTATATAACCAAATATCTAATTATTTAGGACATGGCATGAACTGGTGGGTAAGAATTATTCTAAAATTGTCATTGTCCCCGATTATTCAAAACTAGTTGTCATGAATTGTAACATAGTTTACTTGGTTATATTTAATGAACTTGAACTTGAGTTTTTCAGTTGACATCTTACAAATAAAGCCAAATTAACTTAGCCTAAGTAATACTTTCACGATTAGCACTTGGCAAGTGTGTTTGATTATTTTTACACATAATGATAATAAATTCTTCATATAAAAGTTTATTCACGAAATCAAAGATTTAAAGTGGGTGTGTGTGTGTATGTGTGCGTGCGTGTGTGTGTATGTGCGTGCATGTGTGTGCGTGTGCGTGTGCGTGGGCGTGTGTGTGTGCGCGTGTAGCTTCATCCAAAACTGGAATGGAAGATTCTAGCAGAGCATTTTGTACAACAATATATCATGTGTTGACTTAAGCCATATTCATTGTAAGGATAAAGACTTGTTGAGAATGGTAGATGGGCTAGACCAAAGCCTATTCCTATTAAAAATGCGTCTTATAAGACCAATGCCATTTTATTTTAGAATGCAGTTCATATTCTGATATAAGATGTAAATATATCTGTTGATTTTACAAGCAAATGTTTATCTACTAATCACGTCAGATAAGGGAACAAAGTATATGTGTATTTTGTTAGATATGTATATACTATATATGATAATATTGTATTGAAGCCCTTGTACGTTGGTTAAATGATGTCGCAATAATGCATCGGGCGCAATAATGAAATGATATCTGTTATAAACGTCAAGTTGTATCTATTCTTGTAAATGTTGTATCTTAACTACACTGGAATTGAACATGGATATAGTTGTAAACTAAGTCACTACTTTTATTTATTATGATTATTTCTAAGAGCATGACTCATTGTTCTGAGTACAGTTATCAACATTTGAACACAGTGATATACAACTTCATACCGTATTATATCATGTATAGGACGCTAGCATAGATAGGAAGCAGGCAAAAAATATGGCGAGAAATCGGGTAAAAACCCTTAATATGATAGAAAGGACGCAGTGAAAAAATCGGAGCTGAAAATCGGAGATGTTTGTTAAAATGGCACAAAGGCTAATGAATACCATACTTAATAAATACTAAACTGATATTTGTTTCTCTGTTTATAGCAAGAATGAAATTACATTTTGAGCATAGCGATGACAAATAAATAGCACACAATGAATATAGTAACACAATTAATAGCACACATAGAAATAGCAACAATAGCACAGTCAAGTATTATTCCCTCAAAACCGGATGTCGCTTGCAACGAACCCTTCGAATTCGTCGTCATCGTCCTCGGCGTCGCTGTCGAAGAATCTTTCAATTTCTTCTTCCGGTGTTTTATCACTATAGAAACCGCAGCATTCCTCTTTCTTTTTCTTTTTCTTTCCTTTTTCCTCCTCCGTCTGTTGGTTGTCCGTTGGTTTTACATGGTCCTCCCAGAGAACGTCATTCTCAGTTCCGTCGAGAGCATTGGATATGCAGCATTTTTTGAAGGCGTGTGTGATGATTTTGTGATCGAGCTGTTCCCAGGCTTCCACAGTCTATGAGCAGATCTGTTCTAGTTCGGGTTTTCTTCTGTTCCCGGCCTTTGTGTACGTACGGCTGTCCCCGGCCATCCAATCATTCCATTTGCGGCGCAAGGCGACCTTCATCGGTTTGTTGATGGATACGTCTAGGGGCTGAAGTATTGGGTTTCACCAGGGATAACAGCCACTGTCGTTTTCGTGTCCTTCATCCTTTCCTTCATTCCTGCGCTCTAAATGCGTCGAGAACCAACAACGAGCGGTTGTTGCCAGCACCAGGTCGTTTATCATATACTGCCGATAGCCAATCGTATCACATGGCCTGGTCCATCCACCCTTTTTCCTGGACACGAACGTGTATACGATCTGGCCATTTCACACCCTTGGGTAGGGTCTTTCTCTTAAAGACAACGAAAGGGGGGAGCTTGCCACCGTCGGCTGTACATGCCAACATAACGGTAAACCGGTTCTTCTCATTGCCTGTGGTGTTCACTGTTACTGTGGTGTTTAGTGACTGATTTCTGATTTAGCCATTTACGTCCGTTGACTTTATTTAGGGAGTTATATAAAATACTTATAAAACCTTGCTATTTTGGTGCATTAGATAACCGCCTGCATGGCCCGTTAAAATATATGTATGGTATGATTTAATGCCTTGTGGCGTTGTTCGTATGTATTTTTGTATAAAACATTTCGAAACGTTCAGTACTGTTTTAGATGGAATCACAACAGTATATATAACACATAGATGTTGTATTTGTACATCTTGCTGGAAAAATTATAGCGCATAATAATGCCAATTATATTTTATTTTATATTAATGCATTATCTCATTTGACTATATAAAAATGCATAAGATCGAGGTAAAAATTAAACAAATAGTATCGCTCTTAACTGGGGAATTATGGCCACGTAGCCATTAATTGAAACATATGTAGGCTTTGAATTTTTCATCTGAACCTAAAACATGGGGGGGGGTATCATAAAACGTTCGAAATGAATTAAACATGATAATGCATTAAACCTTAAACCTTTATGCGCCTTTAATATTAAAATTAAATGATAGCTCGATAATTACCCTTTTTGTTAATTGGATAATTATTGTTTTAGCGTTGTAACTTTGATTGAGGTCAGCTGTGTTATATACAACTCGTTTATTCGCAAAATTCCCTATATTTCCGTTACGTATATGTGGTCTAGGGATTTTCGGGTGTTGATTAATTGATAACATAAAGATGTATCAAGCTATCATCTATATACACATTTATTAAAGAAATGTGCGTTAACTAGAGTGGTAATCGCCTAGGATCTATGGGCTGTATATATTTACACACTAGCTATAAATTGTCACAACATTGTGCCAAGACTTTTGGGAAACTTCTTGATACATGTTGTACGTATAAATATTATATGCACCTAATCGACAGCTTGAGGAGTGGTCGGCTAAATTATAGAACGGTACCTGATTTGTTATAAAATAGCTAATAAAAAAATGTGCAGACGGTAATACTGTTGTTGCACACACCGATCAAAATTAGGAAAATGCAATCGAGATTATGTCATTGCGCATTTTCTGTTTTATGACACACTCATAAAAAAGGTTAGGCTGGATATTTTATGAATTTCGAATCATTAATTCATTAAGTCTCATCTGTTAAAATGACAGTATATTACCACCGGGTTTCTACTTAACTCTAAGTTGAATAACATATGCACATTATCATAGCAATTACAACAAAGGCAAAGACGTGAATTTAGACAACAACATGTTTTAACAGAAGAGCATAACACTAGTGATTAATGATTAAGTACATGTTTTACTGTATATTTATGTATTAACATGTACTTTTCCTCGAATTTTGGGGTAAAATTTTGATGCCTTGTGTATCGATCACGTTCTATCAATTAAAAGTCATGTGGAGATGTCCTAAATTTAGACAGAGCTGTTCAACTTCGAATATTTCGTTAAGGTAGTTATAAATATTTGGCTATAATAACAATACATAATTGGTGATAATTTGTAAGTGTGAAAATAAGCAATTGGGAAAGTGGGAACCGTTTCGAGATGTCGGGAGGTGTTTATCGATGTATACCAAATTGGATGATAATTATTCAGTTCACGTCGTTTTATAACATATATGTTTGCAACTCTGTTGAATCAGAAATTCATGTGTTATTCTATTGTAGATTGTATAATTATATACGAATTCCATTGTTGGAAAAGGCGAACACAATCAATCCATTATTTCAAAGTATGTCCGATATAGATAAGTACATTTTAGCAAATACTTGTAACATGTTGCCAAAACCTGTAACGATATTCTTAATTATAGGATGTTTTATTTGTGTAAGTGATGCGTATATTATTTTAACTTAAAACTTAATTTTAAACTTAAAATTATTGTGGTATTTTATGCACCAGTCAATTGTTACACCCCCCCCCCCCCAGGTCCGGCCGGGGGTATACCGGGGATAGCAGGGAAATGTGCCGTGTTTTTACCTTCCAGGTCGTCCCGCAGTGCCGGGTGACTGCGGTGGTTTTGTCTTCACGCAAAATATAGCGGGAAAATGGCCTTATCTAGGGTCCCTTGGGTGCGGGGCATTTGGCGGGGTTTTTACCAGCAGATCGTTCCGCAGGGCGGAGATTTTGCCCGGGCTTGGCTGGACCGAAAGTCCCCATTATTCCCCGGACCTTGTGGGGGGGGGGGGTTACAAATGACTGGTGCTAGAAATAAATGCTCAGTTCATCTACTGATTGACCGGGGTGATAATCGATTATTTTACACCCATTTCTTTAGTATGCACGATTGTGCACGTTAATGTTTTCAGTATTTTATTTTGTCAAAACAAGATTAGCATTGGTTTCTAGTTTCTTACTTGTAAATAGATGTATGCTATCCAAGATGTGTGCAATACTATGTGTTGTATATATATATATATATATATATATATCGATTTTAGATGTTGTATAATAATGTATAGTATTTTTTTGTGTGCTATAGTCTCATATACTGAGTGGCAATGCATGTTTTAAGGTATATTTATTATGTGATTTGTATGTGTTGTATTGATGAGACTCTAATAAACTATCAAATATATATTAAACTGATTCACCCAAATTCAGCCAATTTAGATTTGTTAAGAACTATATACATCCAATTCCAGTTCGTTTTCAGTGTCAGTTTTGAGCATGTTATGCGTTGTATGATCCCGTATGTTCGTATTGCCCGGTATTCTGTCAAGTTCAGAACAGCGTCTCATCCCTAATATTTTCCGACAGAATCCGAGTGTATAATTTCATCATTCGGTGAGCCCCGTTATTCAGTGTTGGTAGCTCAAACAAATCAATTATGTTACTGATCAGCAAACACAATTTAACTCAGTCAAACACACGTAAACTCACGCAACCAAACGTAAAATCACGCAAACACACGTTCACTCACGCAACCACACGTTAACACATGCAACCACGCGGTTCCTCACTCTCCACACATTAACAGCCGCAACTACATATTAACCCACTAACAAATTAACTCAGGCAACAACATATTAACCCACTCACACATTAACAGTCGCAACCCCATATAAACCCACTCACACATTAACAGACGCAACCACATACTAACCCACTAACACATTAACAGACGCAACCACATATTAACCCACTCACACATAAACTCATGCAACCACAAATTAACCCACTCACACCTTAACAGACGCAACCACATATTAACCCATTCACACATAAACAGACGCAACCACATATTAACCCACTCGCACATAAACAGACGCAGCCACATATTAACCCACTAACACATTAACCGACGCAACCACATATTAATCCACTCACAAATAAAATCATGCAACCACAAATTAACCCACTCACACCTTAACAGACGCAACCACATATTAACCCATTCGCACATAAACAGACGCAACCACATATTAACCCACTTACACATTAACTCACGAAGCCACATATTAACCCACTCAAACATAAACAGACGCAGACAAATATTAACCCACTTACACATTAACAGACGCAACCACATATTAACCCACTTGCACATCAACAGACGCAACCACATATTAACCCACTCACACATTAACAGACGCGACCACATTTTTACCCACTCTCACATAAACATACGCAACCACATATTAACCCACTCACACATAAACTCATGCAACCACAAATTAACCCACTCACACCTTAACAGACGCAACCACATATTAACCCATTCACACATAAACAGACGCAACCACATATTAACCCACTTACACATTAACTCACGAAGCCACATATTAACTTACTCAAACATAAACAGACGCAGACAAATATTAACCCACTTACACATTAACAGACGCAACCACATATTAACCCACTTGCACATCAACAGACGCAACCACATATTAACCCACTCACACATTAACAGACGAAACCACATATTCACCCTCTCTCACATTAACAGACGCATCCACATACGAGTATTAACCCACTCACACATTAATAGACCCAATCACATATTTACCCACTCGCACATTAACAGACGCAACCACATATTAACCCACTCACACATTAACAGACGCGACCACATTTTTACCCACTCTCACATCAACAGACGCAACCACATATTAACCCACTCACACATAAACTCATGCAACCACAAATTAACCCACTCACACCTTAACAGACGCAACCACATATTAACCCATTCACACATAAACAGACGCAACCACATATTTACCCACTCACACATTAACAGACGAAACCGCATATTCACCCTCTCTCAAATTAACAGACGCATCCACATACGAGTATTAACCCACTCATACATTAACAGACTCAACCACATATTAACCCACTCACACATTTACAGACTCAGCCACATACAAACCCACTCACACATGAACTCACGAAACCACACATTAACCCACTCACACATTAACAGACGCAACCACATGTTAACTCATTTACGCAAAAACTCACGCAACCAATTTACATTTTTAACCACTCACACATTAACAGACGCAACCACATATTAACCCACTCACACATTAACAGACGCAACCACATATTAACCCTCTAACACATTAACTGACGCAACCACATATTAACTCACTCATACATAAACTCATGCAAACACAAATTAACTCACTCACACCTTAACATACGCAACCACATATTAACCCACTCACACATATGCAGACGCAGCCACATATCAACCCACTTGCACATTAACTCACGCAACCACATATTAACCCACTCACAAATTAACAGACGCAACAACATATTAACCCACTCACACATTAACAGACGCAACAACATATTAACCCACTCACACATTAACAGACGCAGCCACATATTAACCCACTCACACATTAACTCACACAACAACATATTAACCCACTCACACATTAACAGACCCAACAACTTATTAACCCACTCACACATTAACAGACGCGACCACATTTTTACCCACTCTCACATAAACAGACGCATCCACATATTAACCCACATTAACAGACGCAACCACATATTAACCCACTCATACATTAACTCATGCAACCAAAAATTAACCCACTCACACCTTAACAGACGCAACCACATATTAACCCACTCATACATATGCAGACGCAACTACATATTAACCCACTTACACATTAACTCACGCTACCACATATTAACCCACTCACACATAAACTCACGCAACCACAATTTAACCCGCTCACACATTAACACACGCAACCATAAATTAACCCGCTCACACATTAACACACGCAACCACATATCAACCCACTCACACAAAAACTCACGCAACCAAATTAAAAAAAATAACCCACTCACACAGTAACAGACGCAGCCACATATTATCCCACTCACACATTTACAGACGCTACCTCAAATTAACCCACTCACACTTTAACAGATGCAACCATATATTAAACCACTCACACATTAACATACGCAACCATATATTAACCCACACATTAACAGAGGCAACCATATAATCAACCCACACATTAACATACGCAACCATATATTAACCCACACATTAACAGAGGCAATCATATATTAACCCACTCACACATTAACAGACGCAATCACATATTAGCCCACTCACACTTTAAGAGACGCAGCCACATATTAACCCACTTACATATTAACAGACGCAATCACATATTAGCCCACTCACACTTTAAGAGACGCAGCCACATATTAACCCACTTACATATTAACAGACGCAAACACATATTAGCCCACTCACACTTTAAGAGACGCAGCCACATATTAACCCACTTACATATTAACAGACGCAATCACATATTAGCCCACTCACACTTTAAGAGACGCAGCCACATATTAACCCACTTACATATTAACAGACGCAAACACATATTAACCCACTCTCACATTAACAGACGCAACCACATATTTCTCTATTATATATCGTCAGCTAAATTGTTTGTATGTTAGCACGACCCGATGCATGTATGCTTAGTCTGCAGTGATGCAGGTTGGTACTTGCTTTCTTACCAACATGGAGCCCATATGCAATACAAAGAAGTTCTATTCCCGACGTGGGCCGATTAATGAGTGGGTGTACATTTCAATTGACCATGATATTGTCCGTAATATTATGCACATGGGGATAAAAGGTATGGGTCATTTAAATGGACTCACATATTTCAAGTTAAGCACGACACTTACCTCTTATACACGTCGCTGGCAGGCATTTTTTTCACTTATAACACAGCAAAGTAATTAAACACGGAACAAACGTTTCACTTATCAGAAATCACCCAATTGTCAGTATATCACTATATGTACATAGAAAACGAAGAAAGTTATATACAACATTAAGTTGAAAATGAGAATAGTTAAAATGAGCAGAGTATCCACAACTGCTCCATTAACACGAACTTTTAAAGTTACTTCCAAACTTTAAACACGATTCGACGTAAGAACAATAAATGCTGGATTATCGCTAGTAGATTTACTACGTTAATGATGTGAAATAGTTTATATACAGGGGAAAAGGTACATGGCAGGTGACATTTATGAAGTCCGGCAATATCCTGTGTATCATATTTTGGGGCATTTGCCAGGTGTCTCATGGCTTCAGAGGACTCCTTAAATGTTGACAATAAACATCTGGCGTGCCATATCACACCTCCGCCCCCAATGAAAATATTCGCGGCTTTGACGCATTCGCACCTCGCGTCCTCAGCATTTCTCGACCAATGAAAATATTCACACCTATGACGCCCGTGAAACATCACGCCCTAGCATTTCTCGACCAATGAACATATTCGTAGCTATGATGCCGTCCCGAATCACGCCCACATCATCCCTCGACCAATGAAAATACTCGGCAGTACAGGCTATTACATGTATACATCAACATTTTGTACAATGATCCCTTTTGGTCACATGGAATGCATTATAATCTTGCTAAAATAATAGTCGTGCCCACACAGTACATCTCTGGCTCGACTGCTTCGTTTGCCTTCGACAGCCGTTATTAAATAATGTATTTATTCTTTAAAGCCGATCTCTCACAGCCTAACTGTTTGGCAAAAACAATATTGTGTCTTAGAATGAGCCAGTTTTTGCATTGATTTATGGCTGACTAGATATTAGATATTATTAATTATTATAATAGTTTGTGATATTTATGGTCGACACTTGATAATATATGGCAACTGTTAATAACGCTTAAAGCTATTTAGACTTTTGACCGCTTAAAATGTTTTGTACCGCTATTTATGCCTGTATATAAATTGTTAAAGAATTCGTATTTTGTATATGCTACAACACACAGTCTTCAAACTCTGCAACTGTCTCAAACACTTTGGGAAGCCATTCTGATATAAGACACACTAGAATAATGCCAGTTTCGCACCTGGGCTGCTCTGATTGGATGAACAGAACAGAAGATTTGATGCATTATAAGCCAATGAACTGGCCACGGCCAAGTCATAATGCAGCCATTAAAGGACACCGACAGACATTTAAAAATCAACAACAACAACAACAACAACACATATCAGCATTTTGCAATCATGATACATCCAGTACTTTTCGGAGACTCTCACGCCAGAAGAATAATGGGGAATAATTTTGAGATGGATGAAAACGCCACCTTCGCAATGGGCGGCTTGAATCTTTTCAATACTACGAACTCGGCAATAAACGATCACATGATGGACGATCTCAGGTGCGCAGTTCCATTGGAGATCAGCACAACTGTTGTTCTAATGTAAGGAAACTCAACATGCGCTGAAGTTGACCGTCCGAAGATTGCCGCGTGTTGTGGGACATCGTATTTGAAGGCGATGTGTGTGTGTCACTGAAGGCTGCACACCCTAACTTTACAATAAATGTAGTGGACCTATGGCGCCGCTCAAATTCCAGTGACGACTGGAAGCCGTGCCAGATATTGGTTAACAGCATGCTGGAGACTAGACTACCTACCGGTACTTTAACTACCAGGGCATTCAAGCGGGTGGAATGCCGGCACGTGAGTAGGATGGCGTCCACCTGAACATTAAGGGGATGGCTGTGGCAACGCCAGGCGATAAGAGAATGAAGGCGGCTGCTTGCAGCACGCAACAACGGCTCTTTTTATGACCACCAGATTATCACAACAAGGCGCGGCTTGTTTAAATACACAAGTATTGCACAACTACACGCCCTTGCACATCACACTGTCCCAGGACAAACACTGTACCAAAATAGAACTACTTTCAAATTGTAAATAAAAGAGTTCAACACCAGTTTTGCACAACAGCATATCCTTGGACCCAAGCCCGTATCTCTGTTCGCCTGCCTTGGCTGAGGTTCTTAATAAAGTGGTCATAAAAACATTATTCTTAAACATAGTGCCTAGGTATATCATTTATGTAACATAATACATTCATTTAAAAAAGGTATTATATAATGTCTCTAGGCCACATTCGATATGAAGCGGTAATGTCCATAATTTTGCATATAAAACGTACACATATTGATAAAGTCATATTCATATTCATATTTATATTCATATTCATCTTCTTCTTATTATTATTATTATTATTATTATTATTAATATTATTATTATTATTATTATTATTATTATTATTATTATTATTATTATTATTATTATTATTATCAGTATCATTATTATTATTATTATTATTATTATTATTATTATTATTATTATTATTATTATTATTATTATTATTATTATTATTATCATTATTATTATTATTATTATTATTATTATTATTATTATTATTATTATTATCATTATCATTATCATTATTATTATTATTATTTATTATTATTATTATTATTATTATTATTATTATTATTATTATTATTATTATTATTATTATTATTATTATTATTATATATTTATCTGTTTAACATAACATATAAGCTACATTTAAAAAGGTCGACTTCGGGAAGCTTTCTATTTTGATTTCTAAACTAGCAATAAACTGAATTAGAGGAATGGGCCATTTTCATTAAATGTCGTAACTCGCCCTAATACGAGACTGATGTAAAATAAAGATTTTTTTTTTCAAAATGGATCTTTAAACCAAATTTCATTCAGTGGCAACTTGATTTTACGCCTCGACTTCACTCACTCTTCACTTTTTAACACAATGTATTGACTAAATAATTGTCTAGCTTGGCAAGCTTATCAATATCGTTGTCCATGACACGGACCTATAGGTATGACGAAAAACACTAACTGTATTTTTCTATCTATGACAACGTTCAATAAATAGCGTGTGGTCTAATTCAATATAGTTGTTATGATCCGTACTTAAGTTATAGAAAGATTACGCCCATTCTTGTGTTTGTGCCGTTACTATATGTAGTTAACGTCTAGAACCAAGAACAAACAAAAATAAACCCTCCAACACAGTTCAAGTTACAAAAGACTGCAATGCTATACTTTGTTTTCGATTGCTACAACCATCACGTATTGTGTTTTTGTATTGTTTGCTTTCCGCTGGTTTATGGGCATTTATCAGTGAAATAAAATAGATATCTCACTGTTTCAAATAGGAAAATAGCATGTTCATATGTTTCACTGTTTGGAAAGTTAAGCGCCCTCTCAATCCCAAATTAAACGTCAGCACGGACAGTGCTGGGACAAAGATTCAAAAACGTCATATCCGAAATGACGTTACGGTTCCGTACTTTGTATCGTTTTTATGATATACAAAAAATGACAGTTATTCAGTTTTGGTGCTCACTTGTTGAAATATGTTACAATCTTACACCGAAACAAACAATTATCCACTATGAATCTCAAATGTGTAATGTAAAGTTTCTCTAATGCTCTTACTCTCTTGTTTTTACATTTGTTTTTATACTTTATATGGCAAATGATGCTATATAAATGACGCTATACAGGAAATGACATCATAATATAAAAGGACAACAAATCTACACATGACATGTCGTCGCAAATAAGCAGAAGTAGATTATGTATGTTTAAGACAGTATTACAACCACAATAGAATACAACATATACCAGGAAACTTAATATGATGATTGCACATAATGCATATACATCACACGGTACGTGATACAGATTGAAACAGAGTAATGCATTATCTTAAAACGACATAGCAAAGATTGCTTATCAACTGTGGAGTACATAACTTAAAAAAGGTAATGTGATTAAGTTGATATGTACTGTTTTATTGGTGATATTACTTTAATAATGTGTGTAAGAAATAGTTTAATCAAAGACTATCAATCACTTGAAGATGTGAGCTAAACAAATAATGACGTCATCTGATCAGATATGACATCATTATTGATGTTCATGTTGTGATTCTTTCTGGATACCATGTTAGTAGTATACATGTAGTATATTTTGACCAATTTTGGCACAAATGGGAAATTAGCTATAAAAGTCAAAACTAAGTATTTTTCACGATTTGATTTTTGTGTTCTTTTCTCAACAAATACTTGATGCAATAACACAGTGCGCGGTCCAAAAAACATCAAATACGAATATTGTAAAACAGCGAAAACGCTTAAGTTTGCTGGACTGTACGGAATGCCGTTAGGGCCATCGCCTATGAATGTGGTGATCTGAAACGCGATACTCGATAGTACGATGATGAAAACGCGAAATCACGAAACAACAATGGTGAAAACGCGATAGTACGATGATGAAAACACGACAGTACGATGATGAAAACAACAGAGCTCTAATTGAACTGTTGATGACGTTTTATCAATTAATATAGTCTGAGCTATAAAATTATGAGTTCACGAATGAGCACCTTTAAAAGGACTTGGTAATCAAGATGATAAAACCATGCATATAAGGCTCTATAATTAATATATATTCAAACAAATGTTGCATGCATCTTTAATAAATAGTTTTGCTATAAACGACACGCATACAAGAAACTGAATATGTGTTATTGAATATAATTGTGTATGACTCATTCTGTGAAAAGTAAGTTAAGTTACTTATGTAGAACTGATCGTATACAATGTGCACAATTTATATGTTCATTGTTAAAGAACTGTAAGACGGCAAATGCTCTATGGGAATATAAAGTTGGAGAAATGTCATATTCTTGTCCTCTTCGTCTAGCAAACATCAACATTGGATCTATTTCGAAAACAGTTTTAATACATTCTGCTGTTCGTACAATTTATAAAGTGTTTTTTTTGCAAATTTTGAGATACAGGCATGTGAATAATGTTAACATTATGAAATATAAAATAACATTCACTATATCATCACACCGGCTCTCGGTTAAGACCTGAATATGAACAACTATTCCTAGAAAAGATTGTAGAGCATGCACTATGTTAGATGACAAGTACCACCTGTTGTTTGAATGTCAGTGATATTCATCTTTAATACCATACAACGAACATAGTTCACATGTCCTTTCATGACATGAAATGTTCATCAGTTTCAAAAATGGCATCTTTCATTTTAAGCCTGTCTGAGGATAATCACTATTTGCTAAACATATCTTTGCTTAACATAGTCAACGAAGCATACATTTCAAGCCATTTCATATGTGGATTTCATCCCACAAAATAGAGGTAGGCTTGTTGAGCTATTAACAGCTGGAAAAATAGAACTGAACAGAATAGATAAAAAAAAGACTTAAGGTGGAACGCGACTATGATTTTTTTTTCGAGTTACTGTCTGAAAATTGGTATACGAATAGGAGAGCATATGCCCAATTAGGGACTGTTTTTACTTTTTCAATATTCGGAACAGTTTTGAAACTATGACTTCTCAAAATATACCACTGACGTCAATTTCGAGACGTCTCTCATATTTTTGCGTTCCAGCTACAATAACCGATAGTTTCACCAATTCTTCGTTTACCGCTAAGAAATTTAAACCTCAAGTGCGTCTTGTGAAAACGTTCACGCACATATATTTTTCTCTCTCTTGTTTTACGTTATTTATTTAAAATTCGTCTTTAACGTCATTTTTCGCGGGAAAAACGGCTCCGTGCTTCGCTGAAAAAAGTGTGCCTTTCTTTAATTCTTGAAAAAAATGCTCGTTTAGTTTTTGATTTTTTTTAAATACATGTATTCAATGTTTCATTACAAATCGCATGATATCAAAAAAGGGTACCTCACCGACTTCGTTTTTGCGCAGTATCAAATAATCCAACCCCTATACCTGTTTCTTTTTCATTACGTATTGTTATAAAACGTTTAGCATGACGTAAATCGAACTATTATTTACGCTGATAAAAGCTTAGTTTTGAATAAACCACTGATTAATAACACATAACAGTTGTTGTTAATTTTAGTTAAATTGATAATTCAACATTGTTTTCTTCTATTGAATTCCGAATAGTTAACATTATTAAATAATAAAAGCACTGATTATAAATGAACTATAGTTAAAGTGACAGGCTTATCCAAAATCCATGCATAAACATGTATAACAAGATCAATTTTGTCTAATAAAACTTCTTACTCAATTATGCATTTATGGAAACTATTAATTACTGGTTACAAGATTTTAACCGCGTATTTAATAACAGAATGCACAAAAAAAATAAATAATTGGTGAATGCTAAACTATTTACTGTGGTCTACTCTAATCTCATAATGTAAAAATACCATGTTTTATGCTCATTTCTTTCAAATCAACTCGGTATTTCTCATAAGAGCCTTTGTTTTCGACAAGATTTCTGCATCCAAGCGTCAGATCACAAACGACCTTACTATCATGGAAGTCAAATAGACTTATTTTATTTGCATGTAGAATATAAGCTTTTTATTTATACTTATATATAGCTATATCCTACATATATAAATATTTTGACAACAATATGCTATAATTTTAAACTGTGCTATTATTGTATATAATATTATTTATCTTCTATGTCTATCAATGTTTTGATATATTATGAATATGTCCAGCCATGGGGAAAATTAAGATATTGAGTTGAGTTGAGATGGGAGAGTAAGTGTGCCTCTATCAATAGTTACTATAGGCTCATTTTAATAAGGGTTGTTATAGCTTACATACAAACACATGCACAAAACGTACACCTACGCACGCGTAAAAACGCACCCCACCCACCATACCACACTCAAGCACGCGTGCACACGCATGCATATATGCGAACGCGCTCGCGCTCCCGCACACACGCACGCACGCACGCACGCACTCACACACACACACACACACACACACACACACACACACACACACACACACACACACACATAATCTATGGTTTGGGGTTACAAAGGGTAAATTTTGGTAATAAAAATAATAACTTGAAACAAGAAACCTACCCTTTTTTAAAGATGCACTCTTATACCCATGTAAGATTTACCATAACTAATACGATTGTTTAAAAATACCAAAAAGGATGAAAAAAATGTCAATACAATGGTTCTTATGAAGGATACCGAGTTAAATTTGAAAGAAAGTTGCAGAAAACACGGTATTCCAACCTGATACGACTATTGTTAACCACAGGAAATCTTTTAGAATTCACCAATCATTTAAAAAAAAATTGCGTTTTTAGCCATTAAATACACGATAACAATCGTGCTATCAGTAAGTTATACTTTCCATATATGTATTATTTAGTAAGTAGTTAAAGGTTTATCGCTTAAAATGTATGTTTCTTATTCAAAATGTATAAGAGTGTCACTTTAAGGCAGGTGACCGGAGACAGAGCTTGTTTGCCTACCTAAAACTTATACCTTTTAAGTTATTATTATGGTGTAAATATTTGGAATAAATACACATGTATCGACTTCGTATATAAACACAAATCAGGGGCGTAGCTTGACGAAAATATATGTGTAGGCCACTTTCTGGGGGAGGGGTGGGTGGGTGGGGGTACGAGGGCAGGCATCCCCGGGATTTCATTAGCTAGGTGGTCGTTGGTGCGTTCTATTGTATATTTCTTTGTTGTTAAAACATTAATGAGAGTAACGATATCAATATGTTTTACCTTAAATAAATGTTTTTTGTAATGAACGGCGTCAAAGCGCAGACTACTGGTATGCAATTTTCGATAAATTATATACGTACAGTCGTGTGGATATGTATTTTAGTGAAAAAGAAAACGATAGATGGTTTCCGAAATATTTTTTAAGTTTTTATTGCAGATTTGGCATTTTTTTTTAAATCCTGAAAATTGTGTAGGCGCGGCCTACACGGCCTATTGGAAGCTACGCCCCTGCAAATCAATCGCGGTACTCGATAAATATGGTATAAGCCAACCATCACAATTTTCGTGCAATGCAACCTTTTACAGTAATCAATCGGAACACCTCGACCGTCGTTTTATGGCGGAGATGGTCAGGGTGTTCCGATTGTAAACTAGTGTAAAATGCGGTCCAAGTAAGGCCTTATGATATTTGTATACGGAAAACACGGCCCTTACGGGAATCCTGTATAATGTTAATTATTTCTTAATTCATTGTTAAATTTCGTTCGAGCGTTCCGACCGTAAACTTATTTGGTAATAGTGTGAATAACTGTATAGGGTAAAACACCGCCCTATTGGGTGATATACGACTCTATAGATATATTGAATAAAAATCTTTATTCATTGAAGTTCGGCTTATAAAAAATAAAACAAAATGCATAAGAAATTCCCTACCAATACAGCTATCAAAGTACATTATTAAAATGCTTTAAAATATGTTTGAAAAATGACCGTAGATTTCACAGTCTTTGGCGACAAAGTTTTTCAAATGAATATCCCATGGTCCTATTTGTTTTATCTAAATTTATTTTCGAAATTAAGAAAAAAGTTAAGGAAATATATTATTCAAAATCGTAGAATGCTGGCGAAGTCAACCATATATAAGAATATTTATAAAGTTGTCATGGATCACGGCTATATTTATGCTAGCTATTCTTATGCCTTGGCCACAAATGATAATGTTTCTATTTGTGTGAATCAATTCCTAATCACCCACTATTTAGGAATCAATGTTATGATTGCCTTTGTGTCGTTCTATTTTCGGCATTAAATTTAACATCTTGTATTTCTTTCCCGCTTTGCACTTTTTTATGATATTGCTTACTATGATGTTAAACGTGTCGAAAAATAGCTCATTTGTTAATACACGTGTATTGCAAATAAACATTTCTTGCCTTGTTCTGGTGATACAAAGGAAAGTGCCGGTGCTTTAAAGAACCAAGCGGTTGCATGCTTCGCACACGGATCTCTTGTCACGGATCACTCTGTTTCTTCAAATGTTCATATAAATTGACTGAGAAGTGCAGTCACTGCTATCTCATCTTACTAAGTTCATTAACCACAACACATGTAGTGATAGCATCATGGCAGTTCAAAGTCATAATGCAGCTAATGATTACGGGCAGAACTTGATTAAATAAAAATAAACATAAGCGAAATCTAGCGAAATTCCAATGAACTGTTTGATTTGTATACGTACAACGCCTTATCTGGTCAATTACCTAATTGATTTACTAAGAATACGTGTCCGCCCAGTGTTATCTTGTATATTGACAGCATAGTCTGACCAAGCGCTTCAAAGACCACGACCCCAACCAGTGATACAGCTCTTCAACGACCAAGTCTGTCTTCACACGACCAGGCGCTGGAACGAACATGACTCAAACCCCGCGAGCCTATGTTTCAACGACCATGACTCCAATCTCGCGACCTAGAGCTCCAACGACCACGTCTCTCATCACACGACCCGGCGTTTCAACGACCATGACTCCAATCCCGCGATCTTATGTTTTAAAGACAATGTCTCCCTTCACACGACCCAGCATTTCAACGACCATGACTCCATTCCCACGTCCTAGCGCTCCAACGACCACGTCTCTCATTACACGATCCAGTGTTTCAACGACCATGACTCCAATTTCGCAACCTAGCGCTCTAACGACCACGTATCCCATCACACGACCCGGCGTTTCAACAACCATGACTCCATTCCAGTGCCCTAGCGCTCCAACGACCACGTCTCTAAATGCACGACCCAGCGTTTCAACGACCATGACTCCATTCCCGCGACCTAGCGCTCTAACGACCACGTCTCTCATCACACGACTCAGCGTTTCAACAACCATAACTCCATTCCCGCGACCTAGCGCTCTAACGACCACGTCTCTCAATGCACGACCCAGCATCTCAACGACCATGACTCCATTCCCGCGACCTAGCGCTCTAACGACCACGTCTATCATCACACGACTCAGGTTTCAACAACCATGACTTTATTCCCGCGACCTAGCGCTCTAACGAACACGTGTCTCATCACAAGCCGATGGTTGCAACGACATTGACTCCTATCCCGCGACCTAGCGCCCTAATGACCACGTCTCTCATCAAACAACCCAGCGCTGTAACGACTCTGACTCTAACCCCGCAACCTAGCGCTCAAACGACTACGTATCTCGACCCAGCGCCGGAACTACCATGATTCCAAGCCCGCGAGCCTGTGTTTCAACGTCCATGACACCAACTCTGCAATCTAGCGCTCCAACGGCCACGAAACGAGTCCCATGGACAAGTGAAAAAAACACAACGGAGAAACAATGTCGACTTTGACAGAATAATGAAATCGAAATCGAAGGTCCATCTAGAATGAACATACTTGATAATGTGCATCCTGAACAGATTCTGGGATTTAGAAGTTGTTATTTGTGGTAAACAAAGAATATCGAGGGATATATGTGAATCAAGGAAGCAAACATGTAAGAATGACAGACGGAATCTGTTAAAAGAAACGCCATGCAGAATGTAAAACAAACGAACCAATGAGGTCGGTGTGACCCCCGTTGGGTTCTTCGTTGTCCGAGTATATTTTTTTCTTAAATGAGGGTTTACAGTCAAATCACGCAACGAACAGGTTGACGTATAACGTTTCCTGAACAACCGTGTGTGTGCGTGCGTGCGTGCGTGCGTGCGTGTTCCTGCATGTACGAGTATGTGGGCGTATACGTGCGTTCATGTGAGTGCATTTGTGTGAAATATAACAATCCTTAATAAGATGAGATAATAGAAACAATTCAATGTGATCATTTACAATCAGTTCAAACACAAGTATGAAACACAAATACGATTTGCCACAACTTATACTATTGTTTTAATATGCCTTTAAGAATTAATACATATCGAAAACAATGGTTCTTATGAAGAATACCGAGTTTAATTCGAAAGAAATATGAGACCATAGTAAATCCTTTAGCATTCACCAAAAAAAATTAATCAGTTTTTGCGCTTTCTACTATTAAATAGACAGTTACAATCTTGAAATCAGTGAATAATATTTTGTATGAGTTTATTATTTAGTTAGAAGTAAGGGTTTATCAGTCAAAATAAATGTTTGTTATACATGTGGAATATTGATTTGAACAAGAGTTTCACTTTAAAATTTTAGTGTGCTTTAAATTAACGCCGATTGACCCCGTTATATATTGACCACATGAGTCATTTTCTTTCTGTTCAAAGAATCATTTTTTTAACTTCAAGAACTGACCATCCCCCACCCTTCCCAAAACCGTTGCGTAACAAATGACCCTTGTTGAAAATGTTCAAGAGTTATATTCCCTACCAAACTTAGTCAATAATATGGTTACCAATATAAGTGGAATTTATTAATTGCATATGTTTTTATTCAACGATAACCGATTGACTACATCAAACTTAGATTCAAGACACTGAACTCTATTGTCGCGTATTTTATAGATCTGTATACTATTCCATTTTTCTCCGATAGTGACATACAGAAGAAAACTTGGATGATTTTAACGGAGGGGGGGGGGCTGCACCCCCTCTTCTGCCGGGATCCGTTTGTGCAGATTTCTGTCGATTATCATTTTTTGGTTTGTTAGTTATATTGTGTGTATGAAATGAGTGTCACACACTGTATATACTATGCCTTTGCTTAGTTTAGAGCCTTATAACTGCAGCTCTCTACTGTTACTTTAAAGAAATTGGTTACTAATAAAGTAGTAGAACCGTTTATTGTTGTGTTATTACTGTAGATGTATAATCATAAATATATATATATATATATATATATATATATATATATATATATATATATATATATATATATATATATATATATATATATATATATATATATATATATATAAACACTTATCAGCATAGTCACAGGTCATAGCATAGTGACTGGAACGATTATTGATGTGTATTATCAAAATATTATAATTCGGAAAATGAGATTGCTTAATAATTAAGAAAGCCTCTCATTAAAATAGCCGCCAGATTTAAGTCATTGATTTATAAAGCTGGTTATTCAGCGCCCGTCTTGTGTGTAATTAGATATTTTGTACAACAACAATAACAAATATCCCTAACATAAAACTGATCAGACACTCTAAGATTTCTAATCTTTCCATTTAATAAACAAAAGCAATTTGATTAAGTCATGCTAAACGTTTAAATACACGACGTATTGAAAAAGAAACAGGTATAGGGGTTAGATTATTTGATACTGCGCAAAAACGAAGTCGGTGAGGTACCCTTTTCTTGATATCATGCGATTTGTAATAAAACATTGAATACATGTATTAAAAAAAATTAAAAATTAAACGAGCAGTTTTTTCAAGAATTAAAGAAAGGCGCACTCTTTTCAGCGAAACACGACGCCGTTTTTCCCGCGAAAAATGACGTTAAAGACAAATTCAGAAACAATGACGTTCAACAAGAGATAGAAAAATATATCAGCGTGAACGTTTTCACAAGACGTACTTGACGTTGAAATTTCATAGCTGTAAACCAGTGTTTGTAAGCGTCCGTTTAAAGCTAAGACAGAATTGTTGCATAGGAGGTGTCTCAATGAATTACTTAGGCCCACGTGGGTTTCTCAAACTTGATCGAGCCTGTTTCTATGAAATTGATTAACACTCATCATTGCACAGTAGCTTTTTAAACTAGCTGTTTATTAATCAAATTGTGAGCAGATTCCGGCCAAAGCCGTCGCTGGTACTAGGAACAAGCGTGGGAAGACGTTAGAGCTGACTATGATACTACAGTAATTAATCAGCTCATACTTTATTTCCTTGCGATAACATGCACTATATTAATAATGTCTTCCAACTTTATCTTGCATGAACCACGGAGCTGCAATATACTTTCGTGGAATGTTCGACATCGAAGACAATTAATGTCCCAATATAAAACTTCACTTATATGCTGAATGTGATATTGAAATACATGAATTATTCACTCACCAAGTGGCTGTTTTGTTACTTGTTATGACGTTAACGTTGACACATATGACACTCAAGCATGTACTCGATCTACTGCTCTAAAGTATTTCACAGAGAACAATAACTCGTGGTGACGTTAACATTGATGTGACTCTCAAGCATGTATTCGATCTACTGCTCTAAAGTATTTCACAGAGAACAATAACTCGTGGTGACGTTAACATTGATGTGACTCTCAAGCATGTATTCGATCTACTGCTCTAAAGTATTTCACAGAGAACAATTACTCGTGGTGACGTTAACATTGATGTGACTCTCAAGCATGTATTCGATCTACTGCTCTAAAGTATTTCACAGAGAACAATTACTCGTGGTGACGTTAACGTTAATGTATGTGACTCTCAAGCATGTATTCGATCAACTGCTCTAAAGTCTTTCACAGAGAACAATAACTCGTGGTGACGTTAACGTTGACATATGTAACACTCAGTCATGTTGTCGATCTACTGTTCAATTGACTTTCACATAGAACAATAACTTATCGTTAACGTTGACTGTGACACATCAAAGCATTTATTCGACCTACTGCTCTTATGTATTTAAGAGAACAATAACTTGTGGTGACGTTAACGTTGACTGTGACACTCAAGCATATAATCGATCTCCTGCTCTAATGTCTTTCACAGAGAACAATAACTTGGGGTGGCGTTAACGTTGACTGTGACACTCAAGCATATAATCGATGCTGCCCTAATGTCTTTCACAGAGAACAATAACTCGTGGTGACGTTAACGTTGACATATGTGACTCTCAAACATGTATTCGATCTACTGCTCTAATGTCTTTCAGAGAACAATAACTTGGGGTGGCGTTAACGTCGACTGTGACTCTCATGTAGTCGACCTTCATTTCTAATGTGTTTCATAATGAACAATAATTCGTGGTGACGTTAACGTTAACGTATGTGACTCTCAAGCATGTAATAGATCTACTGCTCTAAAGTCTTTCATAGAACAATAACTTGCGGTTACGTTAACGACGACTTACTAGACTCGCAATCATGTAATTGATATACTGCTCTTTCAGAGAGTCTTTTTAAGAGAACAATAACTTGTGTGACTAACAAAAGAACTACAGTGTGTATTGTGTATACATCTGAAATAGACTAATGTTATTAAACTATGTAATAGACATTTATTTATACATTCTGGCCTATTCTATAAGTTACGTGAACTAGGCATTCAAGGTAAATTCCTCAAATTATGGTAACACTAAATGAGCAGCATGCGGGGCGTCGTTATGGAGAATGGTATATTCAAAATACCAATTACACACAATATACATAAACGATACATGTATACACGAACCTGTCTTTCCCGAGATAAATTCAAGCTATCCGAGTATCGAGTACCCGAGTACTCGATCGGAAGATTGTCCGAGTACTCGAGTACCAATTTACTAATCGTTGCCATCCCTAGTATATTGTCATCACAGTTTCCAATAGTAGCTTAGTTTGATTGATGATTGATAGGTGATTATACACTTCTTAGTCTTACAAACGCAAAACATACCAAATGGTAAATCGTCTTTTGAAGGTTAAACGAAGAAGTTAACTAAGGTATTTTTGGAAACTTTGCTGTTGAGCTGATGGAAACTGTGCACTTTGATGCTTGATTCTGGAAAGAAGTAAATTTTCAAACAATTTACAGAAACACGATATTTGATGCTTGATTCTGGAAAGAAGTAAATTTTCAAACAATTTACAGAAACACGATATTGAAATTGGTCGACAACTCCTCGGGTCCATATTTTATTTTCCCTTCCCAAGTCCTGGTACATTTTCATTGGATAAAATTTCATTGAATAGCCGATCTAGCGCTTCTTGGAGGCTTGTCTCTATTTAGCTCGTTGAGGTTATTGTCGATCACAGCGTATTCTGTGTTTTAAGCGTGTTGGTAGCTTCTTGGTGTCATGTCATTGTTATTTGCTACTGTATAGGATTATTAACGTCTTCGCAAGCTGAATATTCGTTTTAAACATCGTCTATTATTTACGTAGGAGCCTCAAGGAATGCACGCAACCAAAGTTAAGGAAGCTTCCTACAAAGCCGTTGTTCGACCAATGCTAGATAATTCCTCTGTAACGTGACCCCTTAAACACATTGAGTAGGTACGTCGAAAAGTACCTCGGCGTAGTGGGAGAGTATCAATTAACTTCAAAAAGAAGAAGAAGAAGAAGAAGAAAAAGAAGAAGAAGAAGAAGAAGAAGAAGAAGAAGAAGAAGAAGAAGAAGAAGAAGAAGAAGAAGAAGAAGAAGAAAAAGAGTTTAATTTCCGGACGATTTCATTGTTTTACTTGAACATTTATGGTCGAAACATGTTGCTTTAACTACCTAAATGTGCGGTTGAGAACTTTATGCACGCCCTTGAATCTGAAATGGATAAATTTTGACAATCATTATGAATACTTGCTGTAACATATTGTGCGACATTAGATAAAAGTTGCATGGTTTCCACATTTTTCGTCATACACAACTTACAAGTTGAATTAGTTTATTCTGTAATTAATTCTATAACAATAAATGGAAGTCTAAAAATGTAGCAAAGTCTGTGCATGTATTGATGATAACAGATACATAATGAACAACAAATAAGCCTATTCAGTGATATAATTTTTAAAACAAAATATCAGTTTAACAATGATGAAACTGTTTATTTACAATTTGCTGCAAATGTCGTTTGGAAAAAAAAGCAAACACCGGAAGTAACCAGATGTACAACACATTTTTATGAGCGCTCACCTTCTCAGACTTGGGAAATCAAAAATACCTTATTTTGGACGCGCGTGCTCTGTGACAGTATTTTGTCATTTAGTCAAAACGGTACTGTTAGTGTGTGGAGATGCCTATGGCAGGTATATAAGAAAACAACATGTGCAGGTCACGCGAGGTAAAATAAATTGAACTTATGAACTTTCTATTTTATGATACCACAACATGTTTTTTTTCCTATATCCTATTTGTATATAAGTCGGTATGCTTGATTGAACGACCTTTCTTTACTACTCCCGCCACATGTTAACTCGTGTTTACCACTTTGCCTTTAGGTTTCTTGGATGTGTTTAGTAAATGATCTGGTAACAATGGTAACAATATTTGTATTAACCCTGTTCCTCTATATATTTCCTGGTGGTAAAAACGAACACCATAGCGAGAGTCATCGTCGGTAGAATCGCTTTCGACTTTTGACTTGTATGAATGCCCGTTAGGTAATGTGTGTTACCCAGGGGACACAAGCACTCGTGCAACAGTAAAATGGACAACCTGATGTTAAAGCAGCAAACAACAGTCAGGGTTGCCCTTTTTCTCACTTTTTCGAAGGCGCTTGCAAGGTGGGACACATCCGGAAAAACATTTGGACTCACACGTCGGATGAGACTTTTTAACAGAACAGGTATTTCAGACTTTTAAACGCGGACTCGTGTAGGGGCGGAAGAGCATAAAAAGTGCGGAACAAAATCACATGCAAATCTTCTGAGGTAGTGTAGGCTGTATTCTGCCAAAAATACACCAACGTTTAGGAAACGGGTGTCACCTTTTAAACATATATATACTGCACATGATTGCCCATCATTTCAACAGCAACTGCCATGAAGTCACCGACTAGGCAATACAGGTAGGACGATTTAAACGGGACCCAACGTAACAGAAATAGCTATGTGACGACGCATAACAGCATCGCCGCATAAACGAAATCGACCAAGTTTATGCGGTGATTTTCAACGCAGTAACAGGAATTTCTTATGCGTCAAAAAGGCCGCATGAAAACAATTAAAACACATACTAGTACAATTGACCTTACGACAGGATTTGATTGACAGGTCCTATCAGCCAATCAGAATGCAGGGCTGATAAGCCGTGTTGCTATCCGCCATTTTGTCCGTCAAACTGACCAGAGTCCGTCATATACATGCGCTGGCAATTCCTCGCCTTTTTAAGTATTATGGTAAAAAGGTGTTGTCATGGCACTTGTAATTCGGATACAAGGTAGCCAGGCCGACTAAAGATGGCTTCCAATTCGTTCCGTATTCGAAACCAGCGAGTTATTTAGAAAAATGCAAGTGCTGTATCAGACTCTGTGGAAGACCTCATCAACAGCTGAACTTGGAAATTTTGAAAGATCGTTCAAAGGCGAAACATCTATACGTCTGTACAAAAGTATTTTTTTGAACAAAACTACTTATTTCAATCCGCTCAAAATTTATTTAATACTGAAATTGTCCGTGCATGACCTAAATAAGTGTTACTATTTTTAAACTATAAACATCGTACATTTATGCTTTGGCTTGTGTTGTCAAATCGGCATTAATGGCCATTTAATATCAGGTTCAACATGGACACGATTGATTTCATTCAAGATAGAGGTATTTTTGTTGATACCGTTATGTAGTTTTTATAAACTGCTTTGCTTTCAAAGTAAATCAGGAAATATCGTACAACTAAATTTTTGTCCGAACCATCGCATGCTTCCGAATCTCATCTACTCGTATGGATCCTATGTAAACAATGGCTTTTGTAGCTGTCATTCCGACACATTTCATAGATTTCTTATTTTCATATCAGCACTTTGTCGACGGGAAATCCAATCAAGAAAACCCTGACCCTCAAGCAGCTACTGTATTTGACCAGCTCACACCAGCTAGGCCTCCTCCAAAACTCAGATAAATATTTGAGCCACCAAAAAAATACGAGAACAGATCGGTCTGAATCGTTAAGGTATTATTTTCTGTATAAAACAATTTATTTCACTGTACATTTAAATCAATTATTATGTTCATTAGAACTTGATTCTGCCAAACATGTGCTGTAAAGACTTAGACTTATTATGAATAAAGAACAAGTCAAACATGTACATATTTTCATTGTTATTCTTATATTTTGGGCCATTTACGTAAATCTACAATATTTAATGATAGTTCATCCAATGTTCAGAATCCGGATCACATGCACACTCGATTAATAGTATTCTTAAAGTTGCACTCTCACAGAATTCTAGTTTGACACTTTTTGTCTCAGAATCGGCTTATTTTGGCATTCTTTAAATTAAGACCTAATATATAAATCACAAAGCAAACTTCTCCGAGCCAAAATATGATAAATGCAATCAAATCCTGTGTAAGTTGTCAAAGTGATCAATCTGTGAAAGTGCAGCTTTAACAGTGAAAAATAACTTCTGCTAATGCTATATATTTTAAAATATATTTGCCATTGCAATAAAGAGATATTCACCTACAATATCATACATAAACACCAAAGAAATATCAAAGTTTAAGTAATGTTTGCAAAACAACAATGTATTTAATAAATCTGATATTGAATATGCAACAACTGGTGTTATAATCCAGAACTGAAGCTAACATCATAGAGGTACATCCTTCCAATAATCCATCAAAACAACATGCTGAACAACTTCAAGAACTCTCTTCAAAAGACCACACTTTCCTGAAATAAATAAAAGATGCCAATATTAAAATAAATCAGTTACATGTATTGTTAAATATTTTAATACTAGCTGTAAATGCTACTGCCTTTGATGTTTGCTTCCTACATGTATATCATAATGAAATATTGACAAGATAATAGCTAATGTTTTGTGGTTGTTGTTTTTCTCTGGACTAATAGTCCATTACTTTTGTACAGCAAAGTAAAACTAAATGTTATAAAAAGCTTTAAAATAGGTCCTACCGATTATTTGTAAAACTTGTCATCACTGGTTTTCTCTTGCGGTTGACATTGCCTGGACTGGCAAATATCATGTGTGTGTGTGGGGGGGGGGGGCGGTTTCCGGTCTTATGATAGGTCCCCTGTTGCGGTAGGCTTGTTGAAGACAATAATAAGCCAATAAGGGGACTTCCTTATCTCCATCAATCAGAATACTTTAATGGTGTCAACGGTAAATAGCAGGAGACCCTCCACCAGCCTTAACCGGTAAATGGGGGGAGGGTAGTGTGTGTGGGTTAGAACCAGCTGCCCGGTCAGCTTAGTTGGTTAGAGCGCCGGGCTAGTGTTCTGGTGGTTATGAGTTCGAGCCCCACACCGGGGGCAATTTTCCTCCCAGGTCTACTTTTACAGCCAGAGTGTGTGAACATGTTCCACAATTTCTGTAAGAACAAAAATCAAAGCATGTGAATGTTTGAGCAATGCAAAAGTTACAGATTGGTATCACCCACGATTGTCACTTGTCAACTATTACATTATTATTCATAAGGGGGAGTGTTCAATCGCTTAGAACTGAAACTTTTTATGCATAACTCAAATAAACCATTTCTGCTCATACTATAGAATACAAGGTTATACTGTATAGCTGGCATGTAACTGTTATTTAATGTCACTTCCGGGTTCCCCATTCGGGCCATTTATGATTTACTCATATTGTGCGATGATTTAATCTTTAATTCAACAATACTGTAAGAAGGACCGGTGTTATTAAAAGTTAAACTTACCCTTGTTTGCATTTACAGTATGCGTCACACACACGCTTTTCCTTTGTATCGATGTCAATGTTGACAACATGGCGGCTATCCGATTTTCTCTGACTTGGATAGATTTCACCCCGTCAATGTTAGATATCGTCATTTTCTAAAGATATATCGAGCCTTCCGATGTAGCAGCCAGTTACCATATCCTTTGACTTCTATTTTTTTCGCATTGTAATGTCACATTTATGATAATTTGTCAGGAATATCGGAAAGCGAAACGACGCGAGACGCCATTACTTCCTCGTTTGTTTGACGGACATAGACAGAGTTCGCTCCCTTGATATCAGGGGGCGTGGCTTAGAAGCCGCTGTCGTAAGGTCAATTGTGGTTAAAAACCTTTTATCAAGATCGGACTTAGTTTTTTGTGCACACTTAACCAATCTGTGAACTAGACTTTTAGAGACGTAAATTCTGACAAAGATTTAGTAAGATCGGTTTAAATGTGAACCAAACCAATTGATCTTTTTTGCGAAAACGTTTGAAATGACGTTTGGCCCGACTAAAGGCGGGAATATATGTTACGACAACGCACAATCACCATAATCAACATAGTTTTTGTTGAAATATTAGAACTCTTTTTAATAGCTTTATAATAAATGGTTAAGTTAATTCTCTTTATGTGGCAAAAAGGCACAGTTGCGCCCCATATAAGCATTTACTGCTTTATGCGTTGAGCGTCATCGCTCTGTTTATGCGTTGAAAATGCATCGTTAACATTCGTAAGTTTCTTACACCATATATTTAAAACTAACTACCAAAGGATTAAAAATCAGATAGATCAGATTAGATTATTTATATGTTTCTCCATATTATTTCTGTACTATTTATTATGCGGAGGATAAAGAACGCCTGTCTTAAAAACCAAGGGCGATAAGTGATCTTACCATTTACATACATAATATATCGCGTTCTGTTCCCTTTATTGTTATTAAAGACTTGTTCTTTCACTCTTTTACGTAAAAAAAATAAACAAGTAAACGCGGAAAATGTAAATACAAGGATTTATTTTTATTTGTGTGTGTTCGTGCAGTATAAACGCTCTGTCGGGATTATGCAAATTTTCCAAGAAACGTCGAAATAATGCGACAAGAGGGGGGCTCGACATGACGCCACGATGATCTGACGTCACTTGCGTAAATCATTCATCAACGAATATGGCAACTGATTTCAAAATCTATTCTAAAACAAACAAACATGTTGCAGAACTAAAAGCAGTTAACCGTGATATCTAATAATACAATATCATTTCCTGGTAAAGCATCATTTACGACATATGTTACAACAACTCCGTAATAAAAGGTGTTGTATAACCTTAGCTTACATCATTTATGAAGCAAGACCATCTTAAAACTTTACATTAGTCATCTTCAGAAGTTTAAAACGTTGAAAATGACAAAATGGAATGCCTAGCACCATAAACTGAAACTGTTATCCGTTGAAAATGACAAAATGGAATGCCTAGCACCATAAACTGAAACTGTTATCCGTTGAAAATGACAAAATGGAATGCCTAGCACCATAAACTGAAACTGTTATCCGTTGAAAATGACAAAATGGAATGCCTAGCACCATAAACTGAAACTGTTATCCAATACAACTTATAATTACATATTTTTATTGTGTGTCCAAAGTATTCGTAAAGGGTGCCATATACACTTTAAAGTAATATTGTATTTTGCATTGTTCTAACCGTTCTAGCAGCCATTTACTATTTAAACATATAGCATGTGTTTGTATTTCAGTGAACTTTAGTCGCCATGGTAACATTATTGATATATATTGAATGAACTATGCCACGACGATAGCCTGAATACCAAATGCAGAAACAAAATATTTAAAGCCTGTAGAAAACACTTTATCTCAATTCGTAAACTGGTAACCTATTGACAGTTGAGTAAAATACATGGATGATTTGGATTTTGTAAAATGTTTGGATCAGCAATTAGTGATATCTCGAAAATCGTCTTTTGTGTTAGTGAGTGTTAACTAGTGTAAACATTATTACAGAATGAGATACTTATATAAGTAATATTATGTTTATTAACTCAATATGAAATTGATAAAATGTTAAAATGCTATATATTAACAGCTTTCTATATCCACATGTATGCATTAGTCAACGTCCGAGTGCCACATGTAATTCAGATCAATCAATGTATTTTTGAAGTGTGTTTGTCTATTCATGGATATGGAGTTCTACAAGGAATACATATTATAATAATGTTGAATGTGCTCACTCATACATGTAGCGAGAATTCGTGGATGGAAATGGCTAGTGAACTGATTAAGTGTATGGACACTTAAAGATGCACTCTTACTTCAAGAAAAGATTTACCCCATTTTTTAGTAGACCACAATAATTGTTTTAGCATTCACCAATAATTTAATATCTTTGCCTTTTCTGCTATTAAATACACGGTTACAATCCTGTTACCAGAAGCTAATATTTTCCATAAATGCATTGTTTAGTAAGCAGGTTTATCAGTCGACATTGATATTTGTTATACATGTGTATGTATTGATTTTGAATAAGTGTCACTTTGGACGCGCGTGCTCTGTGACACTTTAAAAATAGGGAGAATATTTAGCTAACACTGTTTTACTGGTTTCCATGAATACTTGAACTGATTATCCGGATGCTCCTGAAGCTAATGATGATCGGGGAATGGCTTATATAATGTTTTTAAAAAATAGCTTGGCCAATGGTTAAGGCATTTAAGCAATAAAGGGAATATAACTTTATTTACGAATAAACATATTTACAAGCACCAAATAATTGTATAAAATTATAGAACACCCAAAATTAAATTTTCAGCATATCAGTTAATGCCCATGTATCAAGTAGCTTACATGTATATGGAACACTTGACCGGTTGTCCGGTTAGCGCAGTGGTTAGCGCACTCGCTTCTCACCAAGGCGGCCCGGATTCGATTCCCGGCCTTGGCGTATGTGAGTTTGGTTAGTGGTCGCCAAGCCGGACAAGTGGGTTTTCTTCTGGTACTCCGGTTCCCCCACATCACAACACCACATTCTCGCGCAACATCGTGCCAACGAGAGTGACTAAGTATAAGCCATGATAGCTTTCTTCACAATCGTTGTAAAATATATACACTTGACCTATTAAGTTGTAGTGGAAGCCATGAGAGCCGTTTATTTTTTGCAACAACCCATCATGCGTGCTATACATCGTGCAAACTGCATTAAAATATATAGACATTTATCAATTTGATTGCATGACATATATGAAAACAGTCAATTAAAATAAGGTCTACTGTTTAAACGCGTCATCATGATGACGTCATTTGTTTATATTAAGAATGTATATAATTATTATATTACTAAAAGCTCGACCAAAGTACTACTGTACAATTTGTTGTTCATTTGGGAGTTTGAATTGTTTAAATGTTTGGTGTAGTTTGTTAGGTAGACTGTTTTGTTGGGTTATATATTTCTGCTATGAACCATTATTATAGGTTCTAAAATGTGATTTTATAGCTGCTTTACATCTGCAGTACATCTGATCTACGCCTTTAGTGAATGAAATGGGTATAACACATTATTCCATAATGTAACAAAACCATACGTTTTAGTGCGGCACAACAAAACTGAAAGGCGATAGTTGCATGACACGGTACGGTGTTTACCACGCTTATCCTAAGGGTATTATAGGTTTATTAGTACTGCGTTTTTTTGCAGCTTGCATCTCGTGAAATCCAAATCTGCAATAATCCACTCGAGTCGGATAAAACCTCCGGGATCAAAACGCAGTACTAGTAACCCTTTTAGTATATACATTACTTGCTAGATCACTTAAAAGCCACATGTTTTCAAAATAAATATTATTTTAACGACGCACTATTTTGCTTTATGACGTCATTTTAACATCGCTCAACGATACTTGTCACAAGAGTGGAATACGGCAATATTGCACTGGAGTGGAATACGGCAATATTGCACTGGAGTGGAATACGGCAATATTGCACTGGAGTGGATAACGGCAATATTGCACTGGAGTGGATTACGGCAATATTGCACTGGAGTGGATTACGGCAATATTGCACTGGAGTGGAATACGGCAATATTGCACTGGACTGGAATACGGCAATATTGCGCTGGATTGGAATACGACAATATTGCACACTGGAGTGGATTACGGCAATATTGCTCTGGAGTGGAATACGGCAATATTGCACTGGAGTGGATTACGGCAATATTGCACTGGACTGGATTACGGCAATATTGCACTGGAGTGGATTACGGCAATATTGCACTGGAGTTGAATACGGCAATATTGCACTGGAGTGGATTACGGCAATATTGCACTGGAGTGGAATACGGGAATATTGCACTGGTGTGGATTACGGCAATATTGCACTGGAGTGGAATACGGCAATATTGCACTGGAGTGGATTACGGACTACCATATTTTGCGATATGTACTGCGTGTGGATGTATGCGAATATGGTACAACTGTCTAATTGTACCATATACGTATCTGCAGTTTTGGGGTAAAATGCCTGACCAAATATGGTACAAACTTGTACCATATTCGGATGAAAAATGTACCACATTCGTTCCGAATATGGTACACACTCATCATCGTCATCGTCATCGTCATCATCATCATCGTCATCATCATCATCATCATCATCATCATCATAACTACAATTTGCATCAACGTCATCAATACCATCATGAAAATAATCATCATCGTCATCATCATCATCATCATCATCATCATCATCATCATCATCAGCATCATCATCATCATCATAATCATCATCATCGGCGGCCGGTAATCATTGGCGTCAACATAATAAAAAACTTTTTTCATCATCATCATTATAATCATTATCATCGGCCGATAAACATCGCAGTTATCATCATCACAATCATCAAACCCCAATCATCATCACCATTGTCATCATCATCAATTACATCATCATCGTCACCATTAACGCCATTATCATCATCATCGTCATGATGATGACAAAAGTTTTGATGATGATGACGACGATCAAAATTACCGTCATCATCATCATCACAAACTTTTATCATCATTGTCATCATCATCACCATCATTATCACCACAATCATCAAGGTCATCATCATCATCATCAACACCATCATCATCATCACCATTATCATCATCGTAATGAAGATCACAAAAATGTGATGATGATAACTGCGATGTTTTTCGGTCGATGGTGATGATGATGACAAAAGTTTTGTAATGATGATAACGACGGTCAGCACATCATCATCATCATAATCTACCGATAAAAATCGCCGTCAGCATCATCAAAACACATTTGTCATCATAATCATCATCATTATAATAATCATTATCGACCGATAAACATCGCTGTCATAATCATCAAAATACGTTTGTTATCATCATCATCATCATCATCATCATCATCATCATCACATCAATTATCAACACCCCAATGATCATCATCGTTGTTATCTTCACCAACACCACCATCATCATCACCATCAAAACCAACATCATCATATCCATTATCATGATCGTAATGGTGATCACAAAAGTTTTTTTTGTGATGATAATGACAGCGATGTTTTCGGTCGATAATGAGGATGTTGTGATGATGATGACGACGATGAGAATATCATCATCATCATCGGCCAATAAACATCGCCATCATCATCATCACAAATATTTTGTTATTATCATCATCATCATTATCATCATCGTCGGCCGATAAACATCGCCGTCATCATCATCTAAAATCTTATCATCATCATTATAACCATCATCATCGTCCGATAAACATCGCTGTCATCATCATCCCAAAACGTTTGTTATCATCATCATCATCATCATTATCATCATCATCATCACCACAATCATCAAACCCCAATCATCATAACCACTGTCATCATCATCACCACCACCATCATCATCACAATTTTTTTACCATCATCATCATCACAAATGTTTTGTCATCATCATCATCACATATTCATTTTACATTTTGTATTTTATAATTTGTTTCATTCAAGAGATTCAACAAACTTGTACTTTTTTTCATTTATTGGTATACTGACAGGATTTTTCAAAGTAATATTGAAGAACATAGAACAGCATTTAAATTTTAATCCAACTGTAGCATTTTGACCAGACATAATATACATATATACATTCATTTTAGTAGCAGCCAAAATATCCCAAATGTGCTTCGTAAAAAGTTACCATTAAATGAGCAAATGACAACAAATTTCCGGTAGAAGAACATAATCATCAATCACAAAAATAACATAACAGGTTTCCAAACACCGATATACATGTATATTTCACCTGTAATGTCTGTACATGACATCTATGATATCATACCAACCGATTCCACTAACACGCAAACGCAGCCATGCGTTTGCCCATTTTGGCCCCTTGATGATTTCTTTTATTGCCGAAATAAGACCGCTGTTTCTGCCCGCTCTTGTTAATAGGAAACGAACGCTAACAGGATTTCTGTTACTAGTATCTAGTCCAATATCCGGCCGAATGTAAATTCTAGGTGTTTGCAAACTCATTGACCTTATTAAATCTCTAAAGGGTTTGCCGACCTTCGCCAACACAAACTGGATTGACGGGTTTGATTGTATGCAGAACTTAAAAATTTCAACTTGAATGTGAAGTGGTAACATCAGAAATGGAAAAGTCGTTCGCCTCTGTGCCCTCCTATTGTTTATCATATCTTGAAGCTCTTTCAGGGCTGAACACACAGAGACGTCACCGTTGTCGCCAGAGTCACCGTTGTCGCCGGAGTCACCGTTGTCGCCGGAGTCACCGTTGTCGCCGGAGTCACCGTTGTCGCCGGAGTCACCGTTGTCGCCAGAGTCACCGTTGTCGCCGGAGTCACCGTTGTCGCCGGAGTCACCGTTGTCGCCGGAGTCACCGTTGTCGCCAGAGTCACCGTTGTCGCCGGAGTCACCGTTGTCGCCGGAGTCACCGTTGTCGCCGGAGTCACCGTTGTCGCCGGAGTCACCGTTGTCGCCGGAGTCACCGTTGTCGCCGGAGTCACCGTTGTCGCCAGAGTCACCGTTGTCGCCGGAGTCACCGTTGTCGCCGGAGTCACCGTTGTCGCCGGAGTCACCGTTGTCGCCGGAGTCACCGTTGTCGCAAGAGTCACCGTTGTCGCCAGACGCAGCGTTGTCGCCAGAGTCATCGTTGTCGCCAGAGTCATCGTTGTCGCCAGATGCAGTGTTGTCGCCAGACGCAGCGGTGTCGCCGGAGTCACCGTTGTCGCCAGAGTCACCGTTGTCGCCAGACGCAGCGTTGTCGCCAGACGCAGCGTTGTCGCCAGACGCAGCGCTGTCGCCAGAGTCACCGTTGTCATACGACTGTTCTAAGCGTGATATTATGTCCTTGTACACGCGTTGATTGATACGGATACTAACGTAATGCATGCCAAATCCTTCTGGGAAATACCCCAATGCAATTGTTCCAACATCACCATCGAACTTTCCATCTGCTGACACAATTGATGAGTGTTCTAGTCCTCGGGTACAAACTACCAGGCACTGCAAATTATATTCTCTCATAAGTGCAATGAGCGTGAGGTTGTCGCCGTATGTCCCATTCTTAGACATATTCTTAACGTATTCATCAAATGTTTCATCATAGACAAAAGTTTCATAGAAATATCTGTTTTCTACAATGTGATGGACTGCTTCCTTACGTAAAGCATCTACGTCTTTGTATATACCAATTTTACCAAGTTGATGCGATATAGCAGCAAATTGACAATTTCCATCCGGATTTGGGTCCATGGCAATATTCACCCCATCCAACAACTGCAGATTTTCATGGTGTGTTGAAACATGATAGTACTTAGTTCTGTGATTTTGTTTCTCTGAGCGGTTCTGTTTTAATGAATGTTTTTTAATTTTTCGTTGTTTCTCTAACGCAACAGTTAGGCTAGTCATGTTTTCGACCCCAACCGATTTGCTTACGAATCCAAGTTCGGGTTTGTTCGGTACTTGAAATGACACGATATAAACACCATTTCGTTTTACTTTTTCTACCTTGCCTTCGATAACATATCTTTTGGTTGGCACCCTGGAATTTCGAAAGGGATAGCGAATTAATACTGTCTCTCCTACTTTGTACTTGCTTGGGGAAGTTGCGTTTTTCAACAGCGACCTGTAAGCCTTTTTATTTGCTCGCCGTATGGTTTTCTTTATTTCACGAGAACTATGACGTTCTTTGGTAAAAACATGACTTCTTCCGTAGTAGGCTTCAAAGGGCGTGAGACCCCCAAGAACTCGTTTGAAACTTGTGTTTATGGCATAGGCTAAATCTTGAAGCCCTTCGACCCAGTTAAATCCACGTTTACTTTTTGTTGCAAATAGAATCTTGGCCTTTATAACACTGTTTGACCTTTCACACTTGCCCTGTGATTGAGGATGATACGGCCTACTATTGATCATTTTGATGTTGTACTTGTTCAACAAAAGTTTCATACTAGGGCCTTTAAATTCCAGTCCGTTGTCACATTGGATGATGTCAGGGGCAAGGTTAACCATCAACACGTCCTCTAATGCCTTTGCAACTTCACGCGAACTCTTCGTTTTCAGGGGTTTTGGCATAACGTACCTAGAATAAACGTCCACGACTTGTAGAATATAACTGTATGTGGACCCCTTGTAGCTAACACTTTGATTTTTCATGTTAATTAAGTCAATCTGCCATCTTTTGCCTGGTTCCTCTTCTGTAATTGTCTTTGGCGTTGGCTTGTTTGTAAATCTCGGATACTTCTCATGGTAATACTTGCTATTGTACAGTATTTCAAGGATAGCTTGTTCCGAGAACCCCGTGTAATTTACTTTCAGTTTGTTGTAAATAACCCTTGCTCCACATCCTTTGTTTTCCATGAACATCTTCTCAACAAATCTAGGAAGATCTTCTTTCACAAGGACTTGCTTTCCGCCACACAATAAAGAACCCCGGTCACCAAGCTCGAAGTCCTTACGTTTTCTAATCATGGCCAAACAATTATTCTCTTCAGGTGTCCGTTTCTTCACAGGGACATCGAACGATCCGTTTAAACATCTGACAATAATGTCGTACTTCGACCTGGGCAAGCACCCTAATTGCTTCCTTTTTCTCCTAATTGCTTCCTTCATCTGAAATAATATAATAAGTTATTATACATTTATACTTCATTAGTTAATAGAGCTTGTATTGAACACCGCGTGTCGAAAACGAATGTCTCACGACATGAGCTGAGCTAAAATCACTCGTCTGATAGCTCCGCTAAAATTTACAATCCGAACTTCCGGGCAATATGCGCAATGAAAGTAGCAAGTACTTCATGTAAAGTTTCATTGAAATCCAACCGAATTCAAATTCAGGGGAAAAATAGCGGGCAAACTTATGGCGGTCAACGGACAAACGGTCTGTAGAAACCAATGCTACGTGGATGGAAGGGATATAAAGAAGGGGCCCTGGGGGCCTAGGTCGCTCACCAGAAGTCACGACTAGGCAGGGTTCGAAGGTCAAAGACCTATAAACTCCATAAAATTTAAAATGTTCAAATCTACAGATTAAAGGAGCTCGATCTGATTTTGGTGGAAAATACACTTTCGAAAAAAATTGTTTCCAAAAGTCGCTATTAATGATTTTGTGAATTGTTTGGGTTAATCTAAAAATACTGACCAGAGGACATTGCATGACATCAAATACAATCCGAAAAAATAACAAGATTTTTTTATTTTTCAATTAAAATACACCAAAATTGGTATTTTTGTCCTATTTATTGAATAGGAATGGAATAGGCCGAAAATATCGCGTTAGTAGATCTAACGCGAAATCCATTTTCCATGCATTTTCAGTTGTTTTACGATAGAATTTCTTCGATATAATTCAATATCCTTTGGTCAGTAGTTTTAGATTAACCGAAAACAATTCACAAAATCATTAATACTTTAATAGCGACTTTTGAAACAATTTTTTCGAAAGTGTATTTTTCACCAAAATCAGATTGAGCTGTAATAACTGTAAGGAAAATAAAGGCAAAAGCTTCAAAATTAAGTCACTTGGTCAAGGTTTAATTCATCAAAAGTCGAAAGTTCAATAGAAAATGTCACATAACAAATATCAAAGCTCTGGGCAAAGTGGTTTTAGAGAAAAAGATATATATTTTTAAATTTCTCTATATAATAATTATATAGTTAAACTAAGCGTTTTTGTACCAAATACTGTCCGACAGAGCAGTATAAGTATTTCAAGTATGTTTTCATTTATTTTATGCTGCTTTTTACTTTAATTTTCATTTTACAGTGATTAGCGTTTATTTTCTGGGTTATATGGAAATCCACACAGTCATTTGAACGTAAATGAACTAAAAAAGCATTGCAATTTGAAATGCTAACGTCTGACAAGCTTTACCAGTCGGTATATAATTTATTTATGAATCTTTAAAATAAATGTCTGTTTTCATGGGCAAATCTTGCCCAATGTTTGGCTTGGGAGTTCGTGCATTTTGTTTTCAGAAGAAAAGTTAACAAAAATGAAACAGTAGAAGTATGCAGATGTATATTATGTAAATATTCAACACAGGCACGGGACGGTGCCAATTTTTACCCCAGGGGCATAATTTGAACAATCTTAGTATAGGACCCCAAAATTATGTCACATACCAAAATTATGTCACATACCAAATATCAAACCTCAAGGCCTTGCAGTTTCGGACAAGAATATTTTTAAAGATTTCACTATGATTTGCCTTTTCGTTGCCATGACAACCAGAGTTCTTCATGAAATGGAATTCTTTGAACAACTTTGGTAGAGCTTGATGCAAGGACTATTCCTGCCAAGTTTCATTGAATTTGGCTTAGCGGGTTAGGAGGAGAAATCGTTTGAAGAAATTGTTGACGGACGCACGTACGGACGCACGCACGCACGGACGATGGACAACTTGCCATCACAATAGCTCACCTTGATCACTTTGTGCTCAGGTGAGCTGAAATGTATCTTGAGAGCTGATGATGGACAACATTTTTCATGAAGTTTCATGACTGTAGCTTAAATATTTTAGCAGTTTAGGAGTTACGCACCCGGAAGGAATGCCACGGACAATTGGATAGACGGACGGACAACTGCAAATGCACTCTGAGGGGGGGGGGGGGGCATAAAACATAAAAATCAATGCATGTTAAAACATCAATGCATATTAAGACAACTGAAAATTAAAATTATGTACAGTACTTACTGTCAAGAATTCTTTTGAAGTTGGAAGAAAGTTTGGATTTCAATTCTTTCTAGTCGAAAATCACAACTTTTCTTGCCGACCGCCAAGTCAAATATGGTTACTGACTTCTGAGTAAGACTCGTGTGCAAAATTCCCGCCTTTTTAAAGCGGCACGTTATCAAAGAAAAAATCGGAAACTTCAAAGCTTTGTCGGCTTCTCAGCAATATGACGTCGGAACGACAAATCAACTTTACAAAGTAAGGCCAAATAAAACATTATGTCTGGTTCCGGTGACATGCCCCCAAAAAGTAGGTAGGGTAGGTCGGCATTTCTTTTTATTTTATTTATTTATTTATTTTTACTGATGCTGAGTGAAAGGTGATATAATAACGTTATTTTAATGTATATTTTGTGTGATTAAAGTCTTCTGTGCGTGCAACACTAAGCTTTTTATGTACTGTAAACATGCATAGTGTGCAAGCTGGAGGAGTTTTATGCACATTTAACCCTATAGGTTTAATAATTGTTTCTTTCTGTACGTGTTATATTTTGAAAATATAATTCGCTATAAACGAGACCATTTTCGGTGCTTGCTATGACTAGTACAGTATTTATGTAATTATATGGCAAAATCATGGGTTGTAGAACATTTTAAATTGACTGAATATCAGCGTAAAAAGAAGTCGCAGGGAATGCTTTACGTTGAATGCTTTAGTGCTGTGCAAATTCGTACATTTATTTAAAAATATGAGGTTTTGATTCGAACCTTGCCACAAGATCAATGTATTTCTATTTTCAAAATTTACTTTCCCTTAATCAAGACAACATATTATAGATTCAAAACTTAAACTAAAATTATTAAGTTTTGTTTTATTTTTAGAATGTTTACATGAACGCTTTAAAAACGTTCTTTACAATTCTCTTGAATATTGAGTAAAAATCGGACCAATTTTTTCGTATTCAAATAAAAAAAAGTTTAGGGTCGGGCGAAAAAAATAGGTAGGGTCGGGTCACCGGAACCAGACAATTTTTTTCTTTTCGCCTAATGTTTAGGAATACAGTCACACCTGTCTAAAGCAGCCAGTCAAACATCCTTATTTTTGGAGAGATATATTCATTTAAAAGAGCTCAAAATCTCTTAAATCGGATTTTGGTGAATATACACTTTCGAAAATAAAAGTTTTAAAAATTTGAAAATTGCTATTAATGATCTTGTGAATTGTTTGGGTCAATCTAAAACTACTGACCAAAGGATATTGAATTATATCGAAGAAATTCTATCGTAAAACAACTGCAAATGCATGAAATATGAATTTCGTTAGTTATTTTTTCGGCCCAATTTCTTGTTTATTTTTCGGATTTTCTCATGCAATATCTTCTTGTCAGAAGTTTTAGATTGACCCAAACAATGCACGAAATCATTAATATGGCTGACGCGACGTCATTCGACCAATCGAATGCGACGTCGACATTCCTGCAACGACGTTTGCTTAAAGCAATCATATCTGGACAAAACCTACCAATTATTATTAAAATGTATTAAAATATAAGCATTAATACCGAGGGGTATTAAACGATCAAATTTTCCAAGAAGCGCTGGCGCGCTTCATGGATTTGCTCGCCTACCTTTACCCTTACAAGTTCACACTCTATGAACATAACCAAAATGCGATAATCCTCAAACTTTTACAGAGTTACCTGGAGCAAGCACGTCTCTAGTCTTAGAGTACTAGTACTTAGTAACCAGTACTAAGCAGATACATTCGCCAGTAATTGACAACTGCCCTACTTGAAACAGCGGTAGGGGAAGAATGGCCGTAGAAATCATTTCGTGACCAATCTCCACGAAAGTATCTGGCCCGCCCGGGAATCGAACCCAGGCCGCCTGCGTGCCAATCTGACGCGCAACCGACTGAGCTAGCCGGCGAAACAGTTACACAACCAGCAAAATCCATGTAAAGTGTGGTTAGGTTAGCTGTTTCTGTTACTGCTAGTTACGACGACGACGACGACGACGACGACGATGATGATGATGATGATGATGATGATGATACTTTTGTCACTTCCAATATTAGGTTAATACAATGTATTTGAGTTTGAAAAAAAGTTTACACATTGGCAGACTATTTCATTTATTAAGAAATACATAATTTATGTACCATATACGTAGGCCATTTTCATTTTATGAGTTTTTTTGGTATGTACCAAATACGTTTTGGCGAGCATAGAAAAACTTATTCCAACCGAATATGGTACAATGTTTGTACCATATTCGGTCGAAAATTGTACCATATTCGGTCCGAATATGGTACATTTGTACCATATTCGACCGAATATGGTACATTTGTACCATATTCGTTTTTGTACCAAATACGGTCCGACATGGGTATATAAAAGGGTAAACTCAGTATATTTGACGTCGCCCAGTGGCAATTTAGTCCTAGCTAGTACGATGTACCTCAGGAGCAAAAGCCGTATGTAATCTTGGATATACATGCATTTACTCTCTTGCAAACTTCAGGTAAAATACATATAATGCTTAATAATCTCGTAATAAGCTATTAAACTGTCACAGCATTTCATTTACAAAATAGTTCTGATTTTATATGTAAACTTCCACTTCAAATCAACTACAATCAACTAGAATAATACGCCTAGTGCTGTTCTGACGACTGTATTCCGACTTGGTACAAGGGGAGTGATATATATATATATATATATATATATATATATATATATATATATAAATATATATATATATATATATATATATATATATATATATATATATATATATATACTAACATTATCATTTTTCCAATTATAAACATATATGCATACGACAGAATATATACAAAATACACCGTTTGTAAGGATAAGGATGGCTTGCAGCAAGTGTCATGTTCTCAAGCTGATAGGATGCTAGGTTCATGAAAATTTGTACATGGGTAGCAGACGCCAATATGATTTTATACCAAATATACAGTTGGTTGAAAAACGACGAGCAAAACGAAATATAATTTCGGACGCACTCCGCTATGGTCCGCTCTAGAAAATAGATTTTTTACGGTTCCAAAATTTACTGGCATCTGTAAAACATGATAATGACTGTAGAGTTGGGGCCGGGGCGACTGTATATTCAAAATGCAACACTTTTACTATCTTTTGCGCTTTGCAAATGCTATGAAAAAATCTTTAACGCTGACATTTACTGAACTCTACTAAATACGACATTGCGCAAATAGATTGTAAGGGTTGGATCTGATTGTATGGTATAAACACGTGGCATTTGCCGGTTGAATGTGCTTTATAATAACAAAACAGTTCAAATAAACTATGCATGTTAATTTCGTTAAACCAGCTGCAAGACAAATAATGCATTTTTTTTTTAAATTTTAACTGACAAAGGAGCAGCTGAATTGCAATCGAGTTGGACGATGCGTGCTGAATATTGTACGCTTACAACATGCATAGGCGCTGCTACATATGCTAGAGTGGGAATCTTTTGTTGTGGCGTGGGTGTGGGTGTTGAGTGGGGGGGGGGGGGCGAAGGATCGAAGCAGGCGGTTTTGAATCACATACCTGGGTCCCTGCTGCCGTACGGGAGGCAAATTATCGCCGTGACCTTGCAGTTGAATCAGCTTTTCATAATGCGACGGGATCTGACCGAGCCCGCACGTTGGTCCAGGTATCAAAGCAGACGGTTTCGTTTACCTTGCTTGGAACCCTGCTGCTATAGGGGCAATGCACATGCAAAAACAAAACTAAAATAACATTGTTTACTAGAAATGTCGCTGGTACTAGATAATTGGAGGATAGTTGTATATACGCAATGCTTGAGTTAGCTGATCTTGTAGCGGTTGTGGTGTGTCTTGGAGAATAATCGGAGCCCAAATTGCAAACTAAACATGCATGATAACGGGATTAGAAGACACAAACAATTATTGCATAGTATGGTAAAATGTGAATGCTAATATAACTATCAAACCAATGGAACATTTAACAAGAACGAAGTTAACAAAAACCTACATCACTTATCCCGTAGTGGTAGTGCCGCAGTGCTCCAGCAAGGATTTGAAAAGGGCAGGGTGCTAGGTCAGAAAGGCCACTTTTATTGGGCATTAAATGAGCCTAAATTGGGCACTTGCAAAGTTCAATAATGTGCATGTTTAGTTACGACTTTCAAAACTAATTGTTATGAATTCCTCATTGAGTCAAAATTATATGTATATTCATTAGTTTCATACTAATTTTTGAAACATGACCTGACTATATGTCCATTTAGTATCAAAATTAGCAAAAAACCTTTAACGGATTAACCAGTTTGAAAACAATTGCTTTTAGTACAAGTTATTGCTTTTTTAAACTGTACTTAGTAGATCTACTATAAACATATTTCAATAAATAGTTTATCTTACATAGCGTTTTTAAATATAAAAACAACACTTAAACCGATCTGATAATCGTTAGCATGTTATACTTAATGTTTAAACTACAAATTACTGTCATCAATTTGTTAGCCTGACACTCAGTGAATCCGGACGATCCTCTGCTTTTTTCCTGCCATCTGTCATATCACTTAATTTGAATCGCACATACGTTGTGTTGTCTGGTCGATACAATTTTATTTTGAGAAGTGAATCTTAAGTCTTGTATTTGACACGGTAATGTTGAATTGATTTGTGCATTTCAGGTACGTAGACTAGCAGAGAACAATTTCATTCAGATTGCCTAGTGCATTTCCATATTGTAAAACAACATGACTGATTCGACATTAATATATAGCATATATATACATAGGTATATAGTACATTTATTAGTTGTAATCCATAATTACGCATTTGTAATACATGCATATATAAACTTGTATGTGAATTAAAAAATGTAACAAATCATGCCTTATTCGTAGTTTATTCTCTTGCATAGCCATCAGCAACTCTTCCAACAACAGTATTATGAATGAAAATAAAAATATATACATAAACGAACGATTCTAAACGAAAGGTGAAAAGTCGATATAACATCCATGTACACAGGTAAGTGTTGTGTATTATCGTATAGTTTGTCGACCTTGTAGTGGTAGAGGCTTGTCTTATCGTGTAGTTTGTCGACCTTGTAGTGGTAGAGGCTTGTCTTATCGTATAGTTTGTCGACCTTGTAGTGGTAGAGGCTTGTCTTATCGTATAGTTTGTCGACCTTGTAGTGGTAGAGACTTGTCTTATCGTGTAGTTTGTCGACCTTGTAGTGGTAGAGGCTTGTCTTATCGTGTAGTTTGTCGACCTTGTAGTGGTAGAGGCTTGTCTTATCGTAAAGTTTGTCGACCTTGTAGTGGTAGAGGCTTGTCTTATCGTATAGTTTGTCGACCTTGTAGTGGTAGAGGCTTGTCTTATCGTATAGTTTGTCGACCTTGTAGTGGTAGAGGCTTGTCTTATCGTATAGTTTGTCGACCTTGTAGTGGTAGAGGCTTGTCTTATCGTATAGTTTGTCGACCTTGTAGTGGTAGAGGCTTGTCTTATCGTATAGTTTGTCGACCTTGTAGTGGTAGAGGCTTGTCTTATCGTATAGTTTGTCGACCTTGTAGTGGTAGAGGCTTGTCTTATCGTGTAGTTTGTCGACCTTGTAGTGGTAGAGGCTTGTCTTATCGTGTAGTTTGTCGACCTTGTAGTGGTAGAGGCTTGTCTTATCGTATAGTTTGTCGACCTTGTAGTGGTAGAGGCTTGTCTTATCGTATAGTTTGTCGACCTTGTAGTGGTAGAGGCTTGTCTTATCGTATAGTTTGTCGACCTTGTAGTGGTAGAGACTTGTCTTATCGTATAGTTTGTCGACCTTGTAGTGGTAGAGGCTTGTCTTATCGTGTAGTTTGTCGACCTTGTAGTGGTAGAGGCTTGTCTTATCGTATAGTTTGTCGACCTTGTAGTGGTAGAGGCTTGTCTTATCGTGTAGTTTGTCGACCTTGTAGTGGTAGAGGCTTGTCTTATCGTATAGTTTGTCGACCTTGTAGTTGTAGAGACTTGTCTTATCGTGTAGTTTTTCGACCTTGTAGTGGTAGAGGCTTGTCTTATCGTATAGTTTGTCGACCTTGTAGTGGTAGAGGCTTGTCTTATCGTGTAGTTTGTCGACCTTGTAGTCGTAGACGCTTGTATTTTAGTGAGGTTCGCTTGTAGTGGTAGAGGCTTGTCTTATCGTATAGTTTGTCGACCTTGTAGTGGTAGAGGCTTGTCTTATCGTGTAGTTTGTCGACCTTGTAGTGGTAGAGGCTTGTCTTATCGTGTAGTTTGTCGACCTTGTAGTCGTAGACGCTTGTATTTTAGTGTGGTTCGCGTGTAGTGGTAGAGGTTTGTCTTTTAGTGTGGTTCGCTTGTAGTGGTAGAGGCTTGTATTTAAGCGAGGTTCGCTGGTAGAGGTAGAGGCTTGTCTTTTAGTGCGGCTCGCTTGTAGTGGTAGAGGCCTGTCTTTGAGTGTGGTTCGCTTGTAGTGGTAGAGGCCTGTCTCTTAGTGTGGTTCGCTTGTAGTGGTAGAGGCTTGTCTTTAAGCGACGTTCGCTGGTAGAGGTAGAGACTTGTATTTTAGTGAGGTTTGCTTGTAGTGGTAGAGGCTTGTATTTAAGTGAGGTTCGCTTGTAGTGAATGAGGCTTGTCTTTTAGAGTAGTTCGCTTGTAGTGGTAGAGACTTTTATCTTAGAGCGGTTCGCTTGTAGTGGTAGAGGCTTTTATTTAAGTGAGGTTTGTTTGTAGTGGTAGAGGCCTATCTTTTAGTGTGGTTCGCTGGTAGAGGTAGAGGCTTGTCTTTAAGCGAGGTTCGCTGGTAGTGGTAGAGGCTTGTATTTTGGTAAGGTTCGCTTGTAGTGGTAGAGGCTTGTCTTTAAGCGAGGTTCGCTTGTAGTGGTAGAGGCTTGTCTTTAAGCGAGGTTCGCTTGTAGTGGTAGAGGCTTGTCTTTAAGCGAGGTTCGCTGGTAGTGGTAGAAGCTTAGTGAGGTTCGCTTAATGTGGTAGGGATTTGTCTCTAAGCGAGGTTCGCTTGTAGAGGTAGAGGCTAGTCTTTTATTGTGGTTCGCTTGTAGTGGTCGAGGCTTGTATTTTATTGAGGTTCGCTTGTAGTGGTAGAGGCTTATATTTTCCTGTGGTTCGCTGGTAAAGGTAGAGGCTTGTCTTTTAGTGTGGTTCGCTTGTAGTGGTAGAGGCTTGTCTTAAAGCGAGGTTTCCTTGTAGTATATAGGCTTGTCTTTTAGTGCAATTCGTTTGTAGTGGTAGAGACTTGTCTTTTAGTGAGGTTCGCTTGTAGAGGTAAAGGCTCGCTTGTAGTGGTGTCTCTTGGAGAACAATGGTGGTCAACATTTAAAAAAGCAAAACTGAACATGCTTGCCGGCACCAGTATCATGGGTCGACAGCTAGTATTGTGTACAAGGGTTTCATGATAATAGAATCAGCAAACTACGACCTCCTTTCAGCTTCATACGATTTGCGTTTCAGGAGTTTGACCAATTTTTCATGAGTCTTCTTGGTAAACCATTTTCTGCGTTCCAAAAACGCCTTTGCAGAGTCTTCGAGTTTGCTGTGGTCTTTAAGCAGTTGTAGCTCTCCGGCCGCCACCTCGGCTCGCTTGTTTAGTCTGATATAGTCGCATTGCGACCGAAACTTTTTAAGAAGCTTAAGCTTACCGGCTTTATCGCTCCATTTCAACAAAAGTTCCGGTTTGGCAGCAACAAACGTGAAGAAGTCATCCTTGGTCGGCATTTTACCGTCGGTATGCCACGACGTGCCAAATGACTCCAATATATGGTCAATTTTGCGCTTATCGTCCCATCGTCCGGGGGCTGCGCTTTCTTCTTCCCAACTGTCGGTGCTGGTATCGGAACACGTTGAAGGAGCTGGGCTCTCTGACCTCGACGGCATGGCGCAGCTGGGTTCTGGCCTATCGGCGTTGTCAGTTCCTCTCTTTCGAAGCGGTTCGATCATCCGGTAGAGTGGCAGAAACGTTTCTTGTCGAAGGTGTTGGAGCCAACTTGTGGGTGTAGCGACGAGATTGAATTTGTGTAGGTACTGCTCTAGAAGATTACTTGGGTTATTTACTTGCTTACCCTTCGATGAAGTGAAGAGCCACTGACCTTCTCCCTTGGACCTCGGCTGTACGCGTACATATTTGACATAACGCTGCAACATACCGAAAGTTTCACTGTCGTAGTAGATCGTCATCGGTTTCTCCTTCCTTGTTTTGTGTTCAGCCGTAGACAGGGTGTATACTTTTTGCTGGTCTTTATTGAAAGTAGGGTTACTTTTGGCAAGCTTAACTGTTTCCAATTTCGTACACTGAAATACCTTTGGGAGGTTGCCAGTTACCATGCTTTGGAAGGCAAAGAAACCGTTTACTTCGGTCACTTCCTTAACGTTAAGACTAATAGATTCAGCCTTCTTCAGCAGTATTTCAGTGTGTTTCTTTGCCCGTTCAAGGGCTAAGAGCACATCGTCTGTTCTTTGCTGGTAATCATCGACCTTAACGAACGTTTTTTTTCTGGCGGCTTTCGCTTTGGATTCGTGGTGCATTGGCTTTAGATTGCTCGTTTATAGCAGAGTCCAGAGCTGCAAGCCAACTAAGCGCGTTTCTATCGCTGTGCAAATACGCCTCGTCTTTCTGAGCAACGCTTTTCAGTTGCCTCAACACCTTGATGTATTGGTTGACAGTTGCTGGCATCAGTCCTATGTCGTTTCTTAGCACACCAATCATTTCCTCTACCGCACCTGCCGTCAAGTAAGTCCAGGAGAAGTCGTTCACTAAGTGTGACGGCGTCACATACTTGAATATCTTGCAGGCGATGGAGATGTACTTTGGCTTATTCTTGCCATACCCAAGAGTCTTGTAATGCTCGTTCACAGCCTTCACATACTTATTGGTGCGTTCCAGTATCTCACGCTCATATTTCGTCACAAACATGTTTTGTGACATGTACCTATCTTCAAACGATGACATAGCTGGCGTATGTTCCTCCGACACGGCTGTGTCTTTGGATCCACCAGAATCCTCCGTCAGAGAGACGTCGGGTGTATGCTCACCATCGTCAGACTCGGAATATGACAAGATCACACGTTTGACACGTTTGCTTTTCCTCACTGGCTCATCGTCGATATTCAAGACCTGACAGGACTTCCTTGTCATCTTCCTGCAGAATGTATTATTAAATTTATTATATTAATCTGTAATTTTAACATATAGCCAAGATCTGTTCAGCATTGAAAATAGATGACGGTTATTTAAAAAGGCACATGACCAGACTAACTGCATAAAGATTCTTAAACATTTTAAAAAACATTGCAGATGGGTAGACGTCCGTACAAGATCACGTTGTGACGATATAAAACAACACACACACACACACACACACACATATATATATATATATATATATATATAATTATATGAAATTATATTTATTTATAATAAACAAGTTTTAAACATGTTTATATATATATATTTATATATTTTATTAATGCTAAACTTGAACTCAAAAACCATGAAAAACACTCATAGCGAGAATGATTATGAAACTAGCATGCAATGTGTCCAGTATGATGAGAATACGATACGACACACATTGATTGTGTACATTTGCATGCGTTGATATTGAACATTACGGCATAATTTAGCGCAGTTTTTCCAATGGCAGCCGATAGTCATAATCAAACCATAGATAAAGCAACTAATCTAGTCGATTTTACACCGATATATGCAATGCCGTTCAAAGATGTCTGTGTGTAAATATTAGTTACATGTAACCTTGAGTTTGCCGTTATACGGCAATAGGTATGGGTTTTAAATACCGCAAGTTATATATAGCGATACGCCAAGAAACGTATCGTTACACAACTAATAGTACACATTGATTGGATGAGGGCAGTCACGTGTATTTAATTAAACGATCAAATATCAAAAACCACACATCTTTTTTTCGTTACCTATTTACATGTGAATTACAAACTGATTCACGGCGTCAATTGGTGTTTTTTGTGGACAACCTGTATTATTATTGAAACTGAAATGTGTATAGAAGTTGCTGTTAAATTGATTGAGACATTCCTAACATCCCGACAACCAGCCACAACTTTGCCAGGCCACTGCTCAATCCAATCAATAAACCCAGGAACATCAGTTTTTAAGGTAGTAGATGGAAATTATGTACATGAAAACACTTTATATGACAAACATGTCGCAAGCACCTATTTTTTAGCATTATTTTAATTTAAAATGTAATTTATGACACACTGAGAGAAAATTATATTCAATTTGTGTCTGTTTTTGGCAGATTGTAGTTTAAGCAAACTCTTTGGTTTCTTTGTGTACTATTGTAACTTCCTGTATCCATGCTTCCATGTTAAGTGTGTGGGCAATGCAGATGTGGGCAATGCAGATGTGTGCACTGCAGATGTGTGCACTGCAGATGTGTGCACTGCAGATGTGTGCACTGCAGATGTGGGCAATGCAGATGTGGGCACTGCAGATGTGTGCACTGCAGATGTGTGCACTGCAGATGTGTGCACTGCAGATGTGGGCACTGCAGATGTGGGCACTGCAGATGTGTGCACTGCAGATGTGGGCAATGCAGATGTGGGCAATGCAGATGTGTGCACTGCAGATGTGGGCACTGCAGATGTGGGCACTGCAGATGTGTGCACTGCAGATGTGTGCACTGCAGATGTGGGCACTGCAGATGTGTGCACTGCAGATGTGGGCAATGCAGATGTGTGCACTGCAGATGTGGGCACTGCAGATGTGGGCACTGCAGATGTGTGCACTGCAGATGTGGGCACTGCAGATGTGGGCACTGCAGATGTGGGCACTGCAGATGTGTGCACTGCAGATGTGTGCACTGCAGATGTCGAGTAGTTTCTCAAAGTTTCTCGTGTTCATACAAGTTTAATTGAGTTGTTAATTTGGTCTACAAAATTTCCCTATGTCATATTAATTATTAGGACAGTGTTTAAACTGATTTTCCAAAACGTCACTCAGTTTGAGTTAGGTATAGGTTAAAGCGTTATTACTGAAAGCGATATGGTTAGAAGTGCACACGATCAATATAATTAAAATTAATCGATCGATTTAGCTGGAAATTAAATCCTACAGCATATGACCTGTATTAAAAGAACATCAGTCTGATGTTCGCACTTCGTTATTGGTCATTTAATGTGTGATGTAGTACTATATATTCATTAGGTTTATTTTAAGAAGTCAGTTTTTTTGTTTGTTCTGATACTCTAAAAATGGCGTTGGACATTCTCGGGTGAAATACTGAGGCAGACTGACTAAGTGTCCGGTGTTTTCGTATACCGTGTACATTATTTCATTCGACGATGTTATGATCTGTGTATTGATAAGTTTGAAACTAATAAAAGGATAGAAAAACATTGAGCAGAGTCATGACTTTTTTAAATACGTGATGGCTTAAGAAAACCAATGATGTTTATATACAAAATCAATTGCTTATTAATGCAAATAGTTCAAGATGTATTGTATTGGATTTGAAAATTAACATACAGAATTCAAATATAGAAAAAAATGCCAATCGAAAAGGGGATAGGGAACGAATTTCCTTAATGTCTAAGAGTGGAATTTCATGAAATATATTTATGTTAAGTACGTACAACAAACATAATTCAATTTAAATTTAACCAAGTTCTGCAAATTATAAATTCAGGTAATTCTTTACTGCATGTTAATTGATAGAATGAATAATGCCTAAAATTCGTTAATACACATGTGCATTTGTTATTCTAAATTCCTCATTTATTAATGCCATTTAACAAAATAAAAAAAAACACAACCAAAAATATATTCGAAACAAATGCGGATAAACGGTGGAATAAATGCGCTTGAATACCCGATTGAATATCAAATTAATTATTACATGTAATGAACTGATGAAGGTAAGATTTATTCTCAAATTGCCTTTGTCTCCGATTATTCAAAACTAGTTCATTACATTGAACTATCATGAATTTTAACATAGTTTACTTGGTTGTATTTAATGAACTTTTTTACAGTTGACAACTTACAAATAAAGCCTAATTAACTTAGCCTAAGTAATACTTTCACGATTATCACTTGGCAAGTGTGTTTGATTATTTTTACACATAATGATAATAAATTCTTCATATAAAAGTTAATTCACGACATCAAAATCAGTATTAATACATTATGCGGCTAGATAAAAGAAACTAAGATGTGTGTGTGTGTGTGTGCGTGTGTGTGTGTGTGTGTGTGTGTGTGTGTGTGTGTGTGTGTGTGTGTGTGTGTGTGTGTGTGTGTGTGTGTGTGTGTGTGTGTGTGTGTGTGTGTGTGTGTGTGCGTGTGCGCGTGCGCGTGCATGAATCTTCATCCGAAACCGGAATGGAAGATTCTAGCAGAGCATTTTGTACAACAATATATCATGTTGTTGACTAAGACAATGTGCATCGTCAAGATAAAGACTTGTTGAGAATGGTAGATGGGCTAGACCAAAGCCTATTCCTATTAATGCGTCTTAGAAGACCAATGCCATTTCATTTTAGAATGCAGTTTATATTCTGATATATGATGTAAATATATCTCTTTAGTTTACAAACAATTACAAATATGCAGTTTATCTACTTATCACGTCAGATAAGGGATATGTGTGCAATGCCTTTTTGTTAGATATGAAAACAGTGTATTGAAGCCCATGTACGTTGGTTAAATGATGTCGCAATAATGAATCGGGGCGCAGTATTGAAATGACATCTGTTATACAATATGATTACATGTGTATGGTATTATTTAATGCCCTGTAGCTTGTGGCGTTGTTCGTATCATACTATGTATGTTTTTATGAAACGTTTCGAAACGTGCATTTCTGTTTTAAACGAAATCACAACAATGTGAATGCATATGCTTAAAGTCTTTCTGCAGGTAATTGCATTCTCATTTCATATCTATACTAAATATGTATTACATAAAGATGTGCCTTTGACATCTTGCGGAAAACAATATAACAATGCATATGATTGAGGGTTTTTTAACTGTGGAATTTATGGCCACGTAGCTATTAATTGAATAAATTTGATCTGTACCTAAAGCAAATGTTGTTGTTTTTGATCATTTTGACGGTCAAACTGAACTAAACATGACATTGCATGCTTACAAAACCTTTTTGTGCGCCTTTTTGTTAATTATTGTTTTGTAACTATGATTCAGATAAGCTGTGTAACAAACAGCTGTTTCGCTAAGAATCCCTATATCAAGGTAACATCTAAATAATTTGATATATATGAACTATGAGTTGATCACCAAGGATGCCCTGGCTGTATACCTTTACACGACAACTATGAATTGTCTCACCCTACACATCAAGACTTTTGAAAAATTTCTATATACATGTTGTACGTATAATAACATCTCATGCATATGTCTTTTATACATAAAATCCCTTTGTGAAGTGCTGTTCACCACTTTTCATGTTATTTTTCACTGCTATAAACTTTGTACAATGTATATTAAAATGTAAATTGGAGTTTTTCTCGAATTTTGTGGGACAGGTTGATCAGGTTGATACTTACTTTCTTACTTATTGCGCCCACATGCATTACAAAATGGTTCTATGCCGGACGTGGGTGTGACGCTATATAATACACACAAGGCAGATATACGAGGGGGTGGACATTTCAATTGACCATGATATTGTCCTATTGTACACATGGTTATGGGGGCGGTAACGGTCATTTAAATAAACTCATATATTTCGAGTTAAGCACTTACCTCTTATACACGTCGCCGGCAGGCATATTCCACTTAAAATAACAGCAAAATAATAAAACACAGAACACACAATTTTCACTTATCAGAATTCGCCAAATTGTCAGTCTAACACTATTTGTACACAGGAAATGAACTCATATACAACACATGAGTTATGAGATTAGTTAAAATGAGCAGAGTATTCGCAACTGCTGATATAACAAGAAATTCATATACTTCCAAAATTACAAAACTTTGAACACTATTCAAGGTAGTAGCAATAATGCTGGCTTATCGCTAGCAGATTTACTAGGCTATTGATTAAACTGAATAATCAAATAGTTTATATACAGGGAAAAGGGTACATGACAGGTGGCACATGAAGTCCGGCAATATCCTGTGTATTATATTTTAGGACATTTGCCAGGTGTCTTATGGCTTCAGAGGACACCTTAAATGTTGACAATACACAACTGGCGTGCCATATCACACCCTCGCAAATTGGCAAATCAAAATATTCGCGGCTCACGCCCACGGCATTTCTCGACCAATGAAAATATTCGCACCTATGACGCCATCACATATATTACGCCCTCAGCATTTCTCGACTAATGAAAATATTCACAGCTATGACGCGATCACACGTATTACGCCCTCAGCATTTCTCGACCAATGAAAATATTCGCAACTTTGATGTCGTCCTGCATTACGCCCACATCATCCCTCGACCAATGAAAATATTCGCAACTATGATGCCGTCCCGCATCACGCCCACATCATCCCTTGACCAATGAAAATATTCGGCAGTACAGGCTATTACATGTATACATCAACATTTTGTACAACCACCCTTTTTGGTCACATGGAATGCATTATAGTCTTGCTAAAAAAATATATTCGTGCCCACACAGTACACCTCTGTCAGAGCCTGTCCCTCTTGCTCGACTGCTTGGTTTGCCTTCGACTTAATAATGTATTTATTCATTAAAGCCGCACTCTCACAGCCTAACTGTTTGGAAAAAAATATTGTCTCTTAGAATGAGCCAGTTTTTGCATTGATTTATGGCTGACTAGATATTTGATCGCTGTTTTTGATATTTATGGTCGAAACTTGATAATATATGGCAATGGTTAATAACGCTTTAAGATACTTAGAATTTCGGCCGCTTAAAATATTTTCTACTGCTATTTATGCCTGTATATAAATTAAGTATTCGTATTTTGTTTATGCTACAACACACAGTCTTCAAACTCTGCAAGTGTGTAGATAATTGTTATTGGAACATAACAATTTCATTAAAAAAGGCTAAAAACAGTATATTTTACTGATGCTAGTCTAAGTTACATTTGAATCCCTTTTTCGGAGGATCATACCGGCCACTTTGCGCCGCTGACTGAGGTGGATGGCACGAAGCGTGAAAACAAGTCTCGAACTCGGGTTACTTGGCACGTTCGGAATCCATTCTGATATAAGACACACTAGAATGATGCCAGTTTCGCACCTGGGCTACTCTTATTGGATGAAATATTTAATGCATTTTAAGACAATGAACTGACCTCGCGAATGTGAATGCGCTCAATTAATTTCGATTTGGAAACCCCCCACACTTCACATCCATAATTCAACGTGGCACTTACAAAAGCGTCAAACAACTGGCAAAGAACTCTAGGTTCGAAATTATTATATTTTTTATTATTTATATGTACATTTAGTGTCTTCATTTTCTGCAATGGTTTCTCGGTTCCAAACAAAAGATACAGTAAAGTTATAAAAAGTACAAAGATAACTAAAATTATCAATCGGTTCAAAGTACTTATATTGTCGTATACTCATGTTTCATTGTTACATACTCTGCCCCTTTTATGAAAAACATGACCTTCGTTTTATCTATATTTATTTCTAGGCCCCATTTAGACTAGTTTTTAATTCATCAACAGTTTTTCCAAAAACAACCATATCATCAGCAAATAACATCAGTATAAAAGTAATATTGTCAATCGTAAGTCCGCATAATTGATCCGCATCCTGCCTTGGCTGAGGTTCTTAATAAAGTTGTCATAAAAGCATTATTCTTAAACATAATGCTTAGTTATATCATTTATGTAACATAATGCATTCATTTAAAAAGGTATTATATAATGTCTCTATGCGACTTTCGATTTTTGATAAAGTGTTCATATTTTTATCATATTCATATTTTATCATTCATATTATTATTCATATAATTATTACTATTACTATTAATATTATTGTTATTGTTAATGTTATTATTATTTTTATTATTCATATTATTAGTATTCATATTCATATTCTTATTATCATCATTATTATTATTATTATTATTATTATTATTATTATTATTATTATTATTATTATTATTATTATTATTATTATTATTATTATTATTTTATTATTATTATCATTATCATTATCATTATCATTATCATTATCATTATTACTATTATTATTATATTATTCATCTGTTTTACATAACATATATAATGCTACATTAAAAAAGGTCTATTACAGCCCGGTTGACTTAAGGACGCTTTACATTTTGATTTCTAAACTCGCACTAGGGGATGTGACGGGGTCATGCCATAATGCAGCCATAAGGCGCGGGCAAACCTTTATAAACCAAACAATAACAGCATTTAGTAGTGTGGGGCTGTGGGACCACTCTAGATGTCATTCATCGCCGGTTTCGCGGCATTTTGGGTACAAAATGACTCCTTTGGCGAATATACCATCAACTGATCGGAGTTAAACTCCCCCTTTGGCTTCAAAATTCTGTTTTAGTCACACTTGGAGATGTGACGGGGTCAAGCCATAATGCAGCCATTATAAGGCGCGGACAGACCTTTATAAACTCATCAACAACAACAACGCCCATGCTTGTGTTTGTGCCGTTACTATAAGTAGTTAACGTCTAGAACAAAGAACAAACAAAAACAACAACCTCCAACACAATTCAAGTTGCAAAAGACTTATCAAATCGTATACTTTGTTTTCGATTGATACAACCATCACGTATTGTTGTTTTTATTGCATGCTTTCCGGTGGTTTATGGATATTTATAAGTGAAATAAAATAGATATATCACTGTTTGTTTCAAATAGGAAAATAGCTACTATAGTTACTCTAATGCAATTGTGCAGAAAAAATATCAATCCGAATGTTCTTTTTGGGGGGAAATATTTGCTAAACTGGTCCTATTATACACTAGTATTATTTTAGTTCATCTTTAGACTTTTCAGGGCATATAATAATAAAATGGCGTTTTACAGGAAATGACACCATGATATAAAAGGACAATAAATCTATAGACACCGTCTCTGTGGTCTCGTGGTTAAGGCATCCGCCTTCGGGGCGGGTGGTTGTGGGTTCGATCCCTGGCCGTGTCATACCGAAAGACGTTAAAAGCTGGTACAAGTAGCTCCATTGCCTGGCGCTCGGCATTTAAAGGTTAGTGCTTGGAAAAGTGGTGTACTCAGTACTGGTTCAACCCAGGAAAGATGTATCCCGTGTATCGGTGCTTTACACCGAGCACGTTAAAATACCAAGAGGTCTCTTCGCAAAGAGCTAGGGAATCGCACCCGGTTCTCTTGTATCTCACTCTGTTACTTCAAGTCTTTCAATGTCTGGATTTGACTGCGAATTGCAGTCACTTCTATCTCGTGTCACTTATGACATTTAAACACAATTTAAGTCGTGATGGCGTCACGACGGGGTCAAGCCATAATGCAGCCAATGGGCGCGGTCAGACCTTGATAACTTTGCATTTGCCTTTGCAGTTGTAGCCCCATTTATTTGTGTTTTGTAATATAAATGTAATGCTGTTTTTCTTGGACACTTTTGCAGCTTCCTAAGTAGTGTCAAAGCATCAGCTAATGTTGGGTTACCACAAATATAATGTTATAGGGTTCAGTAAAACGAATTAGAAGGAAATAATTTCCCCTTGTTATAAAGTAATAACCGCCAGGTGGTGCATACTAACTCTGGGGAACCGATACGTTCACGTCAATTCAATTGATTGTTAAATTTGAGGTCGTACCGGGTAGAAGGCGGAAGTCCGTTTACTGAAGTGGCCGGACAAAGCATGGTTTTAAGAGGAATTTATTTCCGGCACTTTAATATTAAGTTTTTCTATTTTTACTTAGGAAGTGAATGTTTCGTTGAAATACGTTGACATCATAGTATAGGTGACATTTTTTTGTATTTCTGTTTTGCGAGCTACACGTAGAAGGGTGCAAAACAATAAGGCCGGAGCTACACCGACCCCATGGTTCAAGCACGTTGACTTCAACACATGAGCTGGTCAAGCTGTATCACCTCGTGGTAGCTGTTTTTGGTTGACGTCACTTCCTGTCCACGTGCAGCGCTTCCGATGGTGCTCCCCCAACTGTTGTGATTTTATGTTATACTATCACCAGTCAGCTTCAATCCTATGCTATGTTGTTATAAACACTATAACAAGGTATGATATCGCAGCGCCATGAGTTTTAATCTCAATAATAAGGTGTATGGAATATTTGGGCGTCTGTTTGTGTTTACGTAAGTTAAAAATATGTCATATATAAATTCATATAGTTTTTATTCAGTATTTAGTTTGTAAATGGTGTATTACTACCGAAATACTCAAGTATTTAATTGTTCTAAAAGTGTGTATATACATTCATGTTTAACAATATGTATTCTTCAAGTCCGATTGAAAAGGAATTTTAAACGCTGGGCAGACTGGTCAAAAGTTATATGTTTTTAGACAAACGTGCTGACAAAAAAAATCATGAAATATTGCACTGACAATTTTGGTTTGGCCGGATTTCATATATTTTCGGTAAACAATATTTTAATTTGCATTTGGACTTAAATAGAGCATCTTAAGTTGAGACAGATTTTATTTTTCTTAAGAAAAAAATAAGAAGTTTTATGAATACGGCCCCAGAATGTTAGTTTTGGAAGACAGTGATAAGATAATGGAGTATAATGAATGGGTCACTTTGTCTGGAGTGGTTGATTGTGATGATTATAGCATTTTTATTTGAAATATCAGAATTTCGCAGTTTGGTAAGTGGATTTGTACGACTGGGTGCATAGTATCAAACTGTTATTTACTCAATGTTTTGGAACCTGTCACCGACACTCTACGATGAATTGTCATGATTAGTTCCACGGCAAATTTTCTGTCAACTGCAATGATATATCGAGTGATACGCACATTTTAAGTTTGTTTTTATTTGTAATTCGCTCTTAAAGACGCTTATCCAACTGAAAGCTTTTGAGTTATAATTCAAACTTGAAGACATTATTTCGTTGTCAAAAAGTGATTTTAAATCATAAGAGTTAATGTGCTGAATGTAAAAACATAAGAGTTGTTACTACACTTCAGAATGTTTGCATTATTGATGAAAAAGTAAGGAAGATAATATGGAGACCACATTAGTTTGTTGCTGTTGTTATTCAGTAAGAATAAAGTTTATAAAAAAGCAGCATCGATGATTCAATGGCGGCAACCCGAAAGATCTATAATTGTTTTAGAATTATAAAAAAGCAGCATCGCTGATTCATGGCGGCATCGCTATAGATGAACCATTATAGTACAAGTTGTATCCCCAATACTAGTTAATATGTAAATATTGTAATAAAGTTTAAAAAAAAAAGCCGCATCACTAATTCATGGCTGCATGCTAGAGATGAATAATAATAATATTACCGGTGCCAGAACTAGTTAAAATGTAAATAGTGTTGTTTTGTTGATTCATACGAATGTAATAGTTCTCAGTCATATGCTATGCTTGTTAACCGAATTGACTTATGTGAATAAGTTGTAAATGATGGTTTTGCTGAAACAGTTTTGTATATACGTCTATTTTTGCAGACACACTAGGATGACACCTTACCAGAAGGCTTGGAGGGCAAAGTGGATCTTCACCCGGAACTGCTACAGAATGGGATGGCCATGAGTGTTATTCTTCAATACGAAAGAAGTTCATTCACCTGGAAAATATGCCTTTACTTACGGTCTATGGAGAAGGGACATTTTGCCAGCTAAAGTTTTTACTTTTGTAATATATGTAATGTTCATTAATACGAAGTGTTACAAGGGCAAGTGCTTAGTAGCTTTTGCTGGTTTCATCTGTACTTGCTGCAGTCCCGAATTATTGATTATAAATGTTTTTCATACAAATATATAAACCTAAACAGTGTTAACACATATAGAAGCAGTTCGATGAAATGACATGAAATAAAAGATCATTCCATCCAAGTGTATATTAACTATATATGGTTATGCTATTAATCGTTATCTTCTACGAATACATGAACTTATTTTTTTTCGGACACGTGTTCCTCATGTTGACGATATTTAGAAAACAATAGTGAACATTGATTAAGATCCACTGGAGAAACGTGTGCTGTCAACAATGGAGTAAATTACAGAATGTAAAAACATGGATGTTAGTTAAATGAATCTATTTAAAAAATATGTTTGTCTACGGCATTTAGTCTGTAAACAAAAGTTTTAAATGGCATTACCAGTCAACAATACGTATATTTGATAAAACTAGTGTTTCTTCCATGTAAACCTTTTTCTATTGACTGCCTAGATAGGAATAGCATGACATGGCACAGCACGAAACAACATGATGAAATGCATCCATGGTAACGCGCTACCGGCCAAGGGGATGTTTTGTCGTACACATGCTGAATTAAAAATCAAATGAAATAAATATCAGCTTCAGAAAATCTTTTAAGAAATCCGCAAATCTATTTGACGAATGTTGGCTCAACGTCATCTGAAAATATGACGTCAATCAGCCGTTGCATTTTGAAATAATCACCGTCTGCACAATGACAGTCACGCATGCTATGAATTTCAATAATACTATGTCGTCACTACAACGTTTGGGAATTCGCACAAACATTTAGAAGTAGGCAAAACACAATCCGAAACGAATACGCTGTTAAAGCTGACACGGGGAGAACATTGCGTGTTTGCCGTGCGCTGGTTTTCAAGTAGCATTGACGCTTTTCTGATGGCCGACAGTCCCTTGATGATGATGCAGGTCGTGGACGGAAATAAACAATTGGACCGTCAGCAGTGCAGTCTGCTGTACTCCGGGAGCGGTCAGAGGTTGCCAATGTCAGCTATGGAACGTCACACAGCATTCTGACCACCGAATTAAACATGCGGAAGGTATTCAGCAGTACTCACTTCTCTTGTACAATGATTTTTGAACATGATTGTTTTCAACCCTGTTCAGTGTAGCCACAGTGTAACTCGACACTCACAACATAAATGCATGGCAAGCCTAAGCCATATTGTAACACCATGGGATGGAGTCTTGTGCTGAGATTGGTTAAATTCTCCATCCTGGTTTGCCTGGTTACACATCGACATTAACTTTATTGCCAATACAATATGAATTTGTCATTTACAATCATGCTTCAATAAACCTGCGGTGGCCTCTGTGGTTGTTTTACACGGGGACTCTTAGGCTACATATCAGCACCTTATTAATACACACATAGTCGTGAATCATAATAGTGAAAACCCGTATAAAACCCTGTTCACGCAGCGCTATCAGCGCTTTGATTAACTTATGGTGACATTTGTATAATAATACTTTAATATTGGATCGATTGGGGAATATTAAAATTGTTGCAAATTATTGTGATGAACATAAATTGTTTCAAGTTAGGAAACCGCAAACAGTTATTTTTATCATTTTTAAAATCACAAAATCATATTTTATAATTGCTGGGGCACGCGCGCTGGGTGCCACACACCCTGACCGACATCGGGAGAGACAGGCGCGTGGAGAAGTCGGGGAAGTTTCTACGGCGCATCAGAAAGAGCAATGACTTGAACTACGTCATCTCGACTGATGAGACCTAGTCCCAAATAGCACGATTTTTTTTTTAATTCAAATCTCAAACTCAATCTCAACTCATTTTACCATATAACATCAATATTTATCGAACAAAATATATGTTTTTACAAATTTATTAAAGCGCATTCTATCTGTGAATATTTTGATTGAACGTTTGGTCTAGATTCCCATGGAAAAATATTCTACAGCCAAATTGTACTTGAGTACAATTCATTGCCTTTTAACAATTACTCAAGTACTTTTTGCAAGTATAAAAAAGCATGCACGATTTTGAACAACACTATGGTTTTATGTTCTACAATAAGTTGAAATTGATATTTAGATTTGACTTAAGTATTTTTCGTGATATTGAGGCCTGGCTATACTATCTGAGTGACCCAGAGACCAAGGCACAGTCGGCTGTATGGAAGAGAGCTGAGAAAGCCCGAGTTTCATGTTTCGCCGGTAAACATGATGGACATGAACATGATGTTTGATAAACATGATGTTTGCGGATAGTCGGGGAATGATTATGTGTCACATGGTGCCTGTTGGGGGACGGTGACGCGGAGTATTATTCGAAGGTTATATTCATTTAAAGTATACAACAATTATGTACATTCAGAAGAAGTTCAATTTGTCATATTTGGCCCCGATCGACTTTGCTATTTTCCCGGAGTTGAAGTCCCACCTCAAAGATCGCCAATTTGAAAGTTTACGGGAGCTACATACGGCTGCAAACGCATTGATACACCAGTACCCGGCAGAGTACTATCGGGATATCATCTTCATTAAATGGCCAGAGAGGAATGTAAACGACGTTCCGGTGCCTACTATGAGATGAAACTAAGTCACACCAGGCGTATCTCAAGCACCTTCACGATTTAATAACATCTATAAACATTTAAAGCCTTGTCGAGTAGAACAAGGGATTATTTATATTAAACTTGCAATGTTAATATTTGTACACCTCGCAACGCCATTGTTTTTCTACAGAGATGAATTGATTTGTTCTGTTTCGCCAAGTCCCATGTGTAATTGCTCTTGTGTCTAAAGCCGTCTACAATTGCCTTTCTATCCTAGGAACGACATAATACATTTATTTCTCGGCATCGTTTTCACCTTACGTAAACAGTGATACTAGGTAATATCATGAATGCTTACTGAGAACGCCCTTTTGTTATCAACTTTCTTACAGCCTAAACGATTAAATACTATGGATATTAAAGAAACGGGCCGAATACCACGGTTCGTTTCTTAAAATAGTATATCAAGAAAAAGTACCTTGGCGGAATAGTTATGCTATTGTGAATAGAGTTTCGGTTAGTTTTCTCAATAAAACAGAGTTCTTTCAGGAACGTTTATTATATATTTATAAAGTATACCTTATGCACCAGTCATTTGTAACCACGGCCCCCCATGTCCGGGGAATAGCGGGGACTTTGACTTTCGGTCCAGCCAAGCCCGGGAAAAATCTCCGCCCTGCGGGGACGATCTCCTGCCAAATGCCCCCGCACCCAAGGGACCCTAGATAAGGCCAATTTCCCGCTATATTTTGCGTGAAGACAAAACCACCGCAGTCACCCGGCACTGCGGGGCCACCTGGAAGGTAAAATCACGGCTCAATTTCCCCGGCTATCCCTGGTATACCCCCGGACCTGGGGGCCGTGGTTACAATTGACTGGTGCATTACATAAATGTGTCCCTGCTTTGTATATATAAAGTCGATCGGTCCGTATACCACTGTATTTTGATAAAACCCCAGTTTTATGACGTCAGCGGTCCATACAATATTTTTGGCCGGTCAGGACCGCGTCAAAATGTAATATGGACCGCTGACGTCATATAATATGGACCGCTGACGTCATATAATATGGACCGCTGAATTGGCTTGCTTTTTTCACAACGGCAAAAATTGTCGCAATTAAAAATTATAAGCTATGTTCAATAAAACACATCTAAAGTGCTTTTAAATGATTGAATGGTAATATAAAATGTTCGGTATAATATAAGAAATATTTACACACCACTTCGGGCCATATACGCCTCGGTCCATATGCACCTTCGGGGGCTGACTGGCCGGTCCTTATATTGTCATATGACCCTCAGTGGTGTGTACTATTTCTTAAATATGATGTTTTAAATTGAAACGACAACACTTTTCTGTCGATATGATTTCCAACAGGACGTATAGAACTTCAACCTAAACCTCATGCAGACAGAACGTTCATAAATCCAAATTAAATGAAATGAAAAAAAAGATGAGATTTAGAGTTTAATCACTGAAAGAACACATTCCAACGTAGTATGTATCAATTACTGCATTAGCAATACAATATAAATCTTGCATCTAATATCAGTAAAGTCTCTTACACCAGCAAAAAGAAAATATTAACGACTGCAGGTTGCAGTAATTTAACATCGCACCGCCGTAGGAGAAAATGAATTAAAAGAGAAAACTAATTAAACACCACCAATCAAAATTAGCATTGTTTGATATTGCTTTGTTTTGATTTAAACTACGTAATTGTTTCATTATATTAATTGATTTACAACTGCTATAATATGCACAGCTTCTTTTCGAGACGAGTTTTCACATTATAAGAGTTTTTTTGTTGGCAAATAATCGTACGCCAATTTCCTGCCAAATAGATTACTTTGTTGTGATGCCATAACATTGTCGTGTTTACATTACTGTGCTTCTAGTTCAAAATGTTTCGTTGTATGTATCTTATATTTGTTGAAGAGAGATTGATAGAGTTCTGATTGTTTACTCCCCCTTACATCTGTTAAACAAACATTCGGACCTTCATGAATTTGATCTAGCACATTGTAAACGACAAAATGTTTTTATAAGCATTCTAGATTTACATTTCATTGAAAAATATTTCACTACTACTAATTTACAATCATTCATCTTTTTGTTTACATTTCACTATTATACTTCTCGCTAAATATTACCTGTTTGCTTGTTAACTGTATGCTATGGGCATAATTGCCTGAATGCATTCAACGTTGTTGAGTTTATGTTGTTGTTCTTGTTTTTGTTTATTATTACTGTAACAGAAAAACGACAACTATAGAATAGTTTGAATACAAATGCTCGAAGAGAAACAAAACGTCTACAATTGGTTAGTGGCAATCCGGGTCTGGACGGGGACTTAACCTCGTGAAGAGACTATAAATTGTGTTAAGTGATGTAATCTAGGAAAGTCTACGTAATAGTTAGATGACATGAAGTAACATTTTAATGATTAGGAATGGACAGAGTGAACGAAGCGAATTACTTTTTCTGGATTTGTCGGAATTTGCCGCTTGTTCCTTTGTCAAACTACAACGTTAGTGGTTACCATAGTAAATACAAAACCAAATACTTCTTGAAAAGTACATGTATACTATATGCATGTTTTGAGCGTCTGCTACAACAAATAAAAAGGGGAAAAACTTCACGGATTTCAATTCAACGTCTGAGACTATTTTGGTGTAAATAGATTGTAGACAAAGGCATATAAGCATAGCAAGTAATTCTACATCGTGTGACACTGTTGAAATCTATAATAATGAATTAATTGCAAACAATCAATAATTGTATATGAAACCGTCCCTCAAACCAATGCACATGGTGAACTCTGTCAGACACAACAATCCACAAGCAATTTAGAGACGTATTTGGAAAGTGCAACAAATAAAAAAAAAAACAACAACAGAAAATTAGCCCACACCAAATAAATTTTCTGTTTTACGTATTTTCAAGAACAGAAATTGGGACGAGCGAGAAAAAAACAACAACGACTTTACTTCCATTTCAAAGATATTACGAAGGAGCGAAAAGAGATTTTGACATTTAGAACAAAAACAAAAAGGCATGTTGAAGGCAAGCGAATTTTTTTTTATATAATTAGCCTTCACATATTTCCTGGAAAGCCCTCATATATGCAGGTTTGGTAAGCATATTAACATTATTCATACAGAAACAGCATGAACTCAAACCACCATAGCAATAGTTTTTAAGCTGCACTCTCACAGATTTACCATTTTTACAACTTATTTTTTATTTTATTTTTGTCTTGGAAAGAGCATTTTTTGCGTATATATATCTGCAAACCAATGATATAAAATTGCTGACAAAATTATGAGATCGTAGAATTTCATATTTCCGTTCGATAATGAATGTTTATGGCATAAACCGTTACTAACGGTTTAAGAAAAAGGCACAAAACATTTTTTTGAACTTAAATATAAAAATCTGCGATCTAATTTTTTGTCATCAGTCTAACTTAACAGGTTTCTATGAATTTTCGCAAAAATTGGGTATTTCCAAGACAAAAAAAAAAGTTGTCAAATCGTTCAATCTTTGAGAGTTTAGCTTTAAATAAACAATTCAAGTGGAGCTGCGTATTGAACTTCAGTATTTTCGCCATAAGTATGCACATACGAGGAGCGTGTTTAGAACATTATAAATTGCTTACCTTTTAACTATTGTTTAAATATTAATTGCAGTTCTTAATGAGCGTTTAACTTCGTTTTGTAGCATTCAATACTGCTCTATTTCGTAAATGCTGAATTGCTGTTCTATGGCCTGCAGATTGTGCTATCTGATATGCAAACTTAGGACGGAAGCCCTCAAGGGAAACGTCTATAAACAAGGAGGGCACCGCCACCATTCCATTGAAAGTGGAAATAAAACACTGCACTGCGAGGTTGACATTAGGTTAAGATGTATGTTTTTATACCACTAGTCTTAGCGAACGACCCCGGACATAAGGAAATATAATAAGGACATTTTTGCAAGACCGAATAACCTACTTCTCTAACATGTCACTAGTAAATTGAGCTGTCGAAAGCTGATGTTGATTATACAGCATTTTACAACAGGAGTTAAAAGTTGTCCATATAGACAGAAGGTCAACTGTCAAGCTCTGGGCAGATTTTCCCGACAGCTCATCTTATTATTATCTCCAGAGTTTGAATCGTGGACAGCTCCTCATGTTCTTTCTTCACTCCAAATTCTCAAGTAGAATCTGTTTACTGCCATGAATGGTAAATTTTCCCATCTATTTTCCTGTCGTGTCGATGTCTTCCAGGGTGGCTAGAATTACTTTTCTAATTTTGCCTCATGAAAGAAAATGGAAAATAATCTTCTTTATTCAGGATAAGTCGAACCGCAAAATGATATCCGAAAAAAACTCAACATGTCCGCAATGAATGACAGTTATTTGTTTAAAAAGTATTTATTTTATAACATATACACATTTACAACACATTTGACAGTAATTTACCACGATATTTTAACTGCTTTGTCATATGGTCTTAATTAACAAGTTCAAGGCTTAGTTTCAAAATAGTATGTAAAATATGTATTTGTTTAACAGACACTTCAGACTGTTTGACAAATATGTTCTATTCAAAATAATGCGTTTTCCGATTATGATGAAATCTGCCGATTTATTTGAAGATTTACTTCCTAAAGACAAAGCTGATATTTCTGTTGTTGTTTGTTTACAAACAAGCATTTATTATTTTGATTAGAACATTGAAAGCATATATTTACCATTTATATTGCAAACTTTTAAAGAAAAAAAAACAGTCTCAACGAATAACTGATCAATTTGTTGTGGCCTCAATTTATTTCACCAACTGTCTTAAGCGAATAAATTTGCCATTTTGCTGTCTTTAGCAAAGAAAGCAGGAGTCTACAACCCTCAGGGGCTTCATTAGTTCAATAGATAGATATCGGAAGGGCAGACACTCAACTTCAAGTGTCATGAACTGTCGTGAGTTCACTTAGGCCAGAGAAGTTCTGAATAGCAAACAAAAAACTGAAGCAAAAAGGTTTATGTACTTGTAATGCCTCTGGCCAAACATCACTTGTAGAAAAAAAGTATGAGACGGACACAATGGGGAAAGCCATCGCCAAAGCATTTATCCATTCCCTCTGGCTTTGTGCAATACATATTTCGGCATATTCAGAAAAAGGCCAAGAAACACATGGTCTATGCTAAGGTGACACTGGGCAGGAATATGTCTTCCTCAACATTGAAGGTCAGGCAAGAAGTAGAACGAACAATGAAAGGGGCAAGTGGTTAACGGATATGAAGTATTTACATTTAATATGACAATTATTTAAGATTTAAGTCACTTAACGGCAGCTATTCACTTTATGTTGAAGAAGAAGTATTTTAATAAAAGAAACACTTGTTTTATTGGTATTCTCCGTTTATTTTATATATGCAATAAAAATGTAAGTACAATATCCAGTGATTTTCCATCCCTTTTTAGAATATAAGTAAGACCTAAACAAACAATCACATGTTCGGTCATAAAGCTATTAAATCCACATACATTGCGGAAACATATTTGTTTATTTATTAAAGTCTCATCCACATATATTCAATTCAGTTAACATAATAAAGAGAGAATAGGAAAATAATATGTAACAGCTGTATCTTTGGTGCTTTAAATAAGCTCTGTTTAGAACTATTTTAATAAATCATGTATCACTTCTAGCAAGCTTAGGAGCGAACAGATTAACTGACTCATCCTACCATTATAAAATAGGTTGGATATTATAAAATACATAAAACATTTTTCATTTTTAAAACATCTGAAATTATTAAAATACTTATAACGTGCTGAATAAGTTACTCAGGCATCATGAATATGTTCAAACTATCATGATAACTGTATACATATACAGAATAGACTAGGTTACATATTTTTACTACACAATATATTGTTTCTAACGGTTTAAATCTCATGACAGGTTCTGGCCAATATTCTAGTTAAATCTGGATGAGTGAATAGAAGTATGAACTTATCATCATCATTTAAACTACCAAAGTTTAATATAACGTTTTACATGTATCAATGAGTAGCTTTCTATGCTAATTGTATGTTGGACAATGAAGAAGAACATGTTTTTCAGACTCGACAACATCTGTACAAAAGGAGCACACCCTTTCCATTTCTGGAATATTCTGATAACGACCTGTTTCAATACTCAGGGGTGCTACTCTGCATCTAAACTTAGGTAGGGCAGATCTATGTGGGAAATATTTAAATCAATTTACAATACAATGCAGTTTTATATGTTCTAAGTTTTCTAAAATTTATCTTCACATCATTCTTCCATAATTCCACATGGTTTTTAAACATTGCATTTGTCAGATCTGAAACAAGTTTACTATATGAGAATGGTAGCTGGAGGTATGAATTCAGAGTCAGAGACAATAATTTATCCTTCACAAGCAAATGCCCAATTTCTACATCTGTTATTTCCCTTTACTACAGCCCAATCAAATACCTTCTTGTTAATTCTTGATACATCATATCTAAGACATCTATTCCAATGATTACAGACTGATTTCCATTGATCAACAGTGATTGCTCTGTGATGTATTGCATTTATGCATGCAAAAATACAGTGTTCCCCAAACAGGAGCCCCATATGTTTTAATAGGCATACAAAGGAGTAATAAAGCTTTGAATACACGTCAAATGGAAAACCACCATTGTTTTTAAACTTTGCAATGCGGAGGGCCAATGCACGACCAGCACTTTGGGCTAAATTTGTAGCGGTTATATTAAAGTCCATATGTTCTGTGAGTGTTACACCAACATATACATATCTGTCTGAATATTTTATAGTGGATGGACCACATGTAAAAACATAGTCTGAACGTTTGACTGAACTTGGTCTAAAATGTACAACATTGCTCTTCATAGTGCTAGCATTCATATAGTTTGAACGGCACCAAGAATTTAAAGTTGATAACATGGATTGCAAATCATTTGCATTCTCTACTATTAGTACAATGCCATCTGCATATAGTAATATACACAACTTTTTCATTACCTATATCTAGGTTACACACCACCATTGTTTTTCCCTATATGATTCAATGTAAAATTATAATTTTTAGACAACATTTAAAGGCATTTCGAGCGAATGCAGGCTATGATAACCACATATATTCTTAAAGTACAAGCTTTAAATTACATTTTAAGCCAATAAAAAGGAGGGTCAAGTTATTCCTAAGAAAAATCACTCCACTTGAAAAACAAACTCTAAAAATTGCACCGTCCGCCATGACAGTTCTTCCAAAATGACCTTTCAACTATAGGGCAGCGGTTTATGCTTTAATCTCTACTTTAAATGATAAATCAAGCAAGAATAGATACTTAAGGTATAAAAGTTTCAGGAATAATGATAGTTTTGATTTACAGTGTATTGAGCATGTGAAAACATGTCTATCAATCATAAGAACATTTGTTTTTATTGAGAATTTTCCACACAACGGAAGTACATATGACGTAATGGTGACGTCATTCCTCTATACCTTTTCGAAACTTTTAAGCATTAATGTCAAGTCATTTAAGTATAAACTAAAAAGTACCGTTGAAAAATAACAGTTTTGTCGCTGGTCAGTATTTCTATTAAACCATTCTGTAAAGTGGCCATTGATTCGGACACTGGATGAAATATCGTGATACAGGAATTTCACTGCTGAGAGCATTTTGGTTGACATGGACATACCAATATATGCCAAATGATTCCAAAGCAAATTTCTGCTAACCGAGTCGAACGCTTTGCTAAAATCAGAAAATGCACAAAAAGAAGATTGCTATTTTTCTTTCGTGTTTCAACAAAATTTGTCAAATTCGAGATATGATCTATTGTTCTACGTTTCTTTTGGAAGCCATTTCGCTCATCAGCAATGCGATCATTAGCATCAGCCCATTTTACAATACGTTCGTTTAATATGCTGGTATAAAATGTATACATACTGGGAACAAATGTAATGCCTCTATAGGACAGAGGGTCATTTGTTTTTTTACAACTAGATTTTGGAATTGAGTTTAAAGCAGTTTCATTTTTCAGAGTTTTGGATGGATACACGATGGATACAGTCAACACCTGCTCCTTTACATCGCTATGCAATCCAAGCAGCTTTGACAATTTCATTAATACTAATACCAACATCAAGGTCAAAATTAACAGCATTTGGTACATTTGCCATATTCGTTACATTCATGTGTACATTATATCCAAACATTTAGTAAATTACTACAATAGTTTTGCCATTTTATAAGTACAGTTTTAACTTCATCGGATACACTTCCAGCCTCAAGTACAACTTGCATTGGTATTGACTTATAACGGTCTGATTCAATGCCATTTTTACCAATCTTTTTCCAGAACTCTTTTTGATCATCTTCTAAACCAGAGAGCAAATCACTCTGTGTTTTGTGATAGTGAGCTCGTTTGCACTTTTGAACGTGTTTCTCATTTTCCCCCTAATAATACAATAATCCTGTTTTGACAATTTTTTTTTAAAATCTATTTTGACATTTCTTTTCTGCAGCATGAACAAGTTTGAACATATTACTCAATTCATTCCACCAAGGTTAAGGCTTTCTAAAAAAATTTTTTTACATACACCAGGTTGAACAGTTTTATATGATAATTTGCCATACATTTCATTATTAACAATATTACACCAACCATCATATACTGTATCAACATCTGACTGTTATCTCAAACCCTCCTTAAGAACAAATTGTTAAGCGAATTCAAAATGTCATTATCACTAAGAAAAGAATCGGGAATACTTTTGAGGTTAAAATTATCAAAGCCTCGAATAGTGTGTGAGGTACATTCAGACATTTGACATATATTCAAATCAATTTTCCATGCAATAACAGAGTGATCTGGGCTATTTCTAGCTCGTGTATTTTGAATACCTATAGTTTATTTTTATTTAAATCGGATTCATTGAATACATTAAAATTGCTAAAAGATGATAAATTGCTATGATTTAATATACAATAAACTAAAACTGAACAACTCTTAGACCAGACTAAAGTAATGTCATTGTGTACAAAGTTTCGACCATTTAACATGCACATATTACATTCAGTTACAAACTGTATAAAATGATCACCATATGTGTTAGACCTAAAATCGATTACATCACGTGTAATTAGATTATAAATTCCTGCAATAGAATCTTCAGAATCCCCACAATGGCTATTAAAGTCACCGCAAATATATATCAGAAATCAATATTGATATTGGTAGATAGAGTGTAGTAGATTGTCAAAAAACATATTGACATCTGAGTATCGTAAATAATTTTCAGCTGGCGAATAGCAGACATATGGGTACAGCACACACTCATCATATCTATGTTTCATTTTTAAACATAATATCCCATCATTACTGTTATCAACAACTGTGATATCAAAATAATTTGAAAGCTCATTTTAAATTAAAAATCCTACCCTTCCTGAACATGATTTAGTATTTCTATGACTGTAAGTATTTCTATGAAGTTTAAATGCTTAATACAGTTATGTCTAAGAATAACATTATCGGATGATGTGTTGCATGTCCGTCCCCGCACATTCCAAAACCCTGTCAACACCTAGCGGTGTCCTCTGTACCCTTGTTGATGCCCACTGTCGTACTTGAGGTAGTTGTACCTGTTATCCTGAGTGTTTTTACTATTAGTGAATATTCCGGAAAAGGACTGGCGATAGTCTTGTCTACCAGAAGTTCTTGATCCTGAAAGAGAATCACGTGTGTCTCTAGCACTATGTCTCTAATATGTGTTGTTACGGGCTGATACTGCGGAATCCGTCCTTGTTGATTCTGTTGTCGCCGATCCCACTTGATATATCAACTCTGTAACCCCTCATAGTTACATCAAACCCAGCATCCTGTAGAGCAGTAACTAGTGTGTTCAAATTGTTATTCATTGCTCTCTGCTCAGCTGACTGGACTTTATCCAAAAATCATGTCTGTATTGATCAGTGTTTTTCAGCAGGTTTTTATCACCAAATAATGTAGAGATTTCTTCGTAAGACTGAAATGAGGCTATTACAAGACCGGGTCGATTTTGAAAGTTTGACTTTTTCCTATTTGTGTCCACAACTTGTATTTTATCAAGTGTTAACCCATTACGAATCAGGATGTTGACTTAAGAGTTAAGAGTTTCTCCCTTATGAAATCCGTGTCCGCGAATCACTATATTGAGATTTCTATCCGCTTTTTTCTAATGTCATGCCTGATAGTCGTAGCATTTTTTCACCACGGTCAAGAATGTCACCGTTTACCTCATCTTTGAATGACTGTAGCTTAGAGTCTTAATCGTCCTTCATTCCAGACACTTCTTTGCTGATGCCTTTATCAATAATACTGGCAACTTTTTGTGTTATACAATTTTCTACGGAGGTTTCTAGTTGGTCAATGCGACCATTTAGGCGATCACTTAGAGTTGAAAAATCATCCGACAATTTCTCTATCAGGTGGACAATATGAGCATTGGTTCTAGGGGGTAGGTCCGTCTGATCATAATTTGAGGAGCAAGAACTTAAGCTGTTGTTAGTCACCAGGCGTTCATGATTAACGAGTGTAGGGAAAGTAGGGTCAGAGTCCTTCTCATTATAAGCCTCTTTTGATGACAATTTAATTCCATCAAAACTTAAGTGCACTTTTCTTTTAGGTTTTGGGGTCTCATATCTAACTATACTGGCCGGCGTGAACACTGCATCAGTATAGTCTTTTGCAGCCCAAATACCATCACCACTACCCTCGGCCATGGTAAATTGTTAAATGATTACTAGTCACGAACATTGATGACAGGCAATATTATCCTATGCGCAGGCTAACACCTTCTCGCGGAAATGGCGGCAGCAAATTCAAACTGCTTTCTTCAACCTCTCTGATTATTCTATCAATTAGTGTCATATTTATGACAGAGCTCTGAACACAATTAACCTTCTATGTACGATTATTTCAGCTTTTAAGAACTGTAAATAACACAAAAAAGACGCAATTTTATTCCCGTGGTGAATGACGCAACTTCAATCCGGTCTCATCCGGTAGGTATGTTACTTTTCGACAGGCGATCATCAACTTGTTGCCGTTGGATCCCGTTTTTAAAACAAATTACAGCAACACGCGCTAAACAATTTCCAAAGTTGACAACGAATCATTATTTTTTATCTTCGAGATATCTGATAATGCTTTGTCCAAAAAATGTAAGTTGAGGTCGTTTCTAATATTCAAAGTTGAGAGTTCATTAATTAATACGTTGTTTTCAATGTGTCTTCGTTACCGGTTTGAAACACAGTATATGTACACGTAACATTGTCTGCAATTATTTTTAACACCTCGATAAATATCAAATATGACCTCGGTATAATATCTCTCCCGAAACTCACCGGAGATGACCGAATTGTTACGATTGACAGTAAAATTTTTATTCTAGAACGAAAAATGTTTTGATATTTATTATCATTTTACAATAATTAAGAACTTTTATTGTACAATATAATTACTTATCAATTATATTACTTTCAATGGTAGTTTTTGAAATATGTTTGTCTCGAAAATAAAATTTAATCGTGTCATCTGATTTTGTTCAGTAATAATTTTACTTTTTACCGTTCTCGTACAGCCATTTGGTCGCAGACATTTAGGACGTTTGAGAGAGCAGATTCATAATACTATAAGTCTACAGATGAAATTAAAGTAGGTATCAATATTATGATAAGGCAGCTGCTCTTTATTAAATTATTGATTTTGGTAAAATGTACGAAGCTAGCAGGTGGATATTTTCACTGCAGTAAGACTATAAAATGTGTTCGCAGTTTTTAATTTGCTGCAAGTATATAATGTTGTTTGGTAAGGTATATATGCAAATGTCGACACAAACTTTCATGAATTCGGAATCGGCTTTCAGAACACTTAACTGGTTGTGAATCGGGATTTATTTATACCACAGACGAGCAGGTAACCATTTGATATGCTTCAGCTTATTAGTTTTGTTTGACTAAGCGAGCGAATGATGAAAACACAGACTTCGAAGGCGATAACTTTTCAAATTCAAATACGGATTCCCCGAATTGCAAATTGCAAAAAAAGTCGATTTACATAACCCGTCATCCAAAATAATTACCCTGCATCAAAACACCGCCTCCAAACTATTATTGATGTGCATAAGTCGTATAGAGAGTTATTCATCTGATATCAATATGTTGCCAAAACAACACTCTGTCATTGAAAATTACGTTTTACCCATGTAAATTGCCACGGGCTGATTGGTCGTGAAAATGCAAGCGTCCCGGGAGTTTGATCTTAACGCAATATTATTTTCAAACGACCCGGGGCGCTGAAATGGCCTGGTGATGGCCCTGGGTAACTGTAAAAGTGACAGCGGTCAATGGCATGAGTACCTCCGTCGACCTTAAGGATTAATAAGGGGGCAGTATATTATGTTTTGGTAAGAACCAGCCATACAGTAAGCTCAGTTGGTCAGAGCACAGTGCTAGTGTTAAGGTGGCGATGGGTTAGACCCTCACACCGGGGCACTTTTCCCCCTAGCGTTACATTAGATATATGCTAGTAATGTTTACATCTCAAATTTGATTTATGCATGTGAACATACTATACATAATGGTTTTTTCATTTGAATAAACACTATAGCCCAAAGTAGCCCTAAGGTGACGTTGTGAGCACAATTAGTTTTCTTAATACGCCTGGTTCACTCAAAATGCTCACCAAAACGGCAATGATGACTTATATAAGTTTTTGATAATTCCTTATTAAGAAAACTGTACAAATGCTTGCAATGTCACCCCCGGTATCATTACAATGCTCTTTGTTCTTTAAACTTTAAAAAAATCCCTATTTGGCATGACTAGTGAAGTGACATATATTCTGATCAAAATGGATAGTTGTGCAAAACTAGGTTTTATAACAGTCTGCATCAATGATAACGGTAGATAAAGCAATTGTCCAAACATGTACGATTATAACTTATTAGATTATATGTAAAATAACGGTATTAAATTATTAATGCAACCATCACATTATAATTATAAATGAGCTATAAGTCAAGTGACGTCAAGTTTCCTTTAGTTCACTCATTTCAATACAAACATGGATAAATGAGGTAATATCATATGATAAATATCACAAAGGCAAACGAGTGAAATGCATACATATATATTTTCTATTTCTTATATTACAATTGTATGACACTTTATTTCATAAATATTAAATTGTCAGTGTCATCAATTTCGTTAAGTTCGTGTCACAAACATAAATGAATAAATGGATAAATGGAAAGTCAACAATATGTCATAGCAATTATGAAACAAAATAGCCTATATTTTGAATATGTCAACAGGCATGTGATACAACTATAATGTTTTCAATAAAATTGCTTTAACAAAAAGTATTAAGTTATACATCTGTATTTTATTCCGGGTATTCACAAGTTTCTCTAGTTTGAAAATATTAGGATGTCTGTAAAAGTAGGGCTTTAGATATTTCTTCCGATCCTCATCAAACATATTACACTCGAAAAGATAGTGGAATTCAACGCCTTATGTATCGCAATTCCTACAGACTCTTTCATTATGAGGTGTTCTATTCCAGCTTCCAGTTTCAACTGGGAGTCTTTGATTTCTTGTTCTGAATTTGACAATAAAAGTTTTTAGTCGACTGGATTAGAATGTATGGCTCGATGCCGAACTTAGTTTTAAATAGTCTGTAGAACGTTGCTTTATTGGATGTTTCAATTAGACTAAACCGTTTACGTACAAAAAGATCTTTCAACTTTTGCTTTACTGTTGCCTTCAGCCATTTTTGATTCACAAAGTTTTGGCTTTCCAATATATTGTTTTGTCCACATTTGGTTAAAATCCATTTTAGATGATTGATCCATGGGAATTTTCTTTTTCAATACATGCTTACTAAAGTTGCTGAATAATTTAACATACTATTCTACATTACAGACGAGAGTTTTATAATATTGCTATCAAAATTTGTTAATAATTTTGACCAGAAAGCAGTCATTTTATCTTCAGTATCAACAGAAAGCGGCACTATCCCGGTTTCACCATAAGCAATATATATTTTGGATTTAAGCTTTGAATTATACTTAATAATCGAAGTTGAACTCTTTCTAAAACACCATTTTTGCCATAGCCCCAAATTTCCGCCCCATAAAGCAGTATTGGTTTCACAGTTTTATAAAATATTTCAATCTGTAAGTCTATTGGAAAGGAGGGGCGATTAGCGTAGTAATATCTATGCCAAAAACTAAACTGTACATTGCTCTAGTAGCCTGGTTTGCATAATGTAATTTACTTTTTTTGAAAAGAGCCGGTCATACTAAAGTTTATACCGAGGTGTTTATATTTATTTATTACATCGAATTGGCTTGTCTGAAAAGAGAAATTAAATGTAACCGATCTTCCGTTTTCGAATACTGCTATAAACTGGTAGTTTCCACGAATCGCAGTATTGTGCGTATGCATCGAGCGCGTTGTTTTTTTTAAAAACCTGTTGGAGTCTCAGACATTGTAACTGTTTCATAAGCAAATACAAGGATCAATATTCTTATGAATTTTTGCACAGTTTAAGAATGTTCCGGTTTTGTTACTAATAAAATACTCATGTAAGTCGTTCAGAAACAATGAAAACAAAAGCGGAGACATATTTGCCCCCTGTCTGACACCTATATTACTTGGGAAATAATAGACAATTCTGAGTTAACAGTTACGCAGGATTTGATAGTGTTGTACATGTTTTAATGAGAGTTAAACATTTGCCGTTTATATTGCAGTTTGAAAGTTTCACCCCAAGCCCTACTCGCCAGAGAGTGTCAAAAGCTTGTTTAAGATTAATAAACGCATGTAATAGCTTATTTTGGTTACTGTTCAACTATTGAATTATGTGGTCTATGACAAACATCTGATCTGAGGACCAGCTCTAAAACCTGCCTGACATTCATGTATTTTACTATTGGATTCGACATCATGTTTAAGTCTATTATTTATAACGCAGGTAAACAATTTCGCCATACAACTAAGAAGAGTAATAGGTCGATAGTTTTTAAGTTTTGTTGGGTCACCTTCAGTTTTGAAAATATGATTGATTACTCCAACAGTCCAAGATTGAGGTATAAGACTATGCTCAAAAATAAAGTTCAAAAATTTCACCTATATGCTCTTAAAATATCAAAAGTATTTTTAATATGTCCACTTTTATTTTATCTAGTCCACTAGCTTTGTTTTTTTAATGATATTACAGCTTTTTCAATTTCTTTTAATTCAAATATTAAGTTTATCATTAATACTCATGTTTACACCTACTTAACCAGACTGGTTACTAGTGGGTTGTATATCTTTATAATTAACGCTTTTAAAGAAATAAGACATGTCTTCCAGACCAGCTTCACTTTTGCTCTTACTTTTATTATTTAAAATTTTCTAATATTTACGAGGCTCTGTGACCTTTAGATTTTGTAATTTTAATATATCTTTATGGTTATTTTGAAACGTTTTCATTAATGATTCTGTAGCATACAGTCATGAAGCATGTTGCACTACAGATTTTTCAGTTTTGATATAAAAATGCCTTGGCTTGTGCTACTTATTTGTAATAAATTAGTTTAATACACAATATCGTATTATCATTTTTAAATGTAACATACATTTTTGCAGATCTCCTCAATCAAAGAGGCCGTTGAAAAATCAACTAGGCCACACCCCAGTCGTTTGAAAGTCAATGATGATACTTAATTCATGTTAAAATTTGTTTGCTCTCTACCACCTAGGGAAATTATTCGGAAGACTGATTCCTCATTCTTCAAATAATTCAATGTCCTTGTTACATCTGTTTGTTGTGCCTCTACACACATGCGCCTTTGGCAGGCCATGGTTAACCCTCTGAATCTGCATTTCCCCGTAGGTGTCTCTTCAGTCACAACAGAACAAAAAAAAAACGGTGTCATTTGCTGGCAAAATCATCCAGGTATGAATTATTCATATTTCATACATTTCTCAAAATGCATTTACATTCAACAATACCTCTATATTTGAATTAAATGAATGAAATGACATCTTAATACCAACCTGTCCATATCAGATTACTTGCCTTTACAGTGCCTTTATCCCTTTCAAGGAGCTTGCAGTATATTCATATTATTATCACTTTACATTCTTAGAGAGCTTGCATATAGTTTATTGTATTTCCGTACTGTAAATTAGACAGGATATTTTGCATTTTATTGCGGTCTTTAAATGCATGAAGAGGCTCAGAGTATGTGACCTTTAGGTGATAAATCTTGAGTTGGAGAAGGAAAATCACACTAAGGCTTCATGCGAAGCAGAATGATGTGAAGCCGGGATACTTTTACTGATGCTGTACTTACTGATGCTGTTGCCAACACCTTACAATCTTCCACATCAAAAACAAAAACCAATACACAGGCAATTTAAGCCTAGCCACATCAAAATGGACCTTAACACATTTTCGCCTCAACATTGTCAGAGTTAAGATATAACATATGCTATATCCACCAGCTTATCCCTGCAAGGTCATGGTATTAACAACACGCATCCTTGCTATTTCAATAACTATTCAATAATTACATTCAACTTAAAATTCACATACATATAGGTCAACATGATCATTTATTAACTTCAACAAATCAAAATAAATTTTCACTTAAAATTACAGATAAAGCACAATGTTTTGTAGTCTAGTCCCTGAGGGGGTTTCTGTGTGCAAGTTTTTAATAAGTTTATACATTTTTTATTCAAAAATATGGCCTAAAATGTAACAATGGTGCATAAAGTTATGTAGTACTTGCAATATATATGCTTAAATAGAAAGTATTATTGTTTATGTGATAAATGTAAATAGTGGAATGATATAAGGTCACATTTGATAAAAATATTCTGATCAAATGTGGTATTTAAAGCCAAAAATGTGGGTGTGGTAATTTAACATGAAAAGGAGCCAAATTTCAATTATTCGTATAAGAGTCTTTTCACTGTTGTAGGACATATGTTTCATCATGACATCAACATCAAATTGTATATATTCAATTTTAATAAAGAATACATTATAGTTTTGTTATACTAGTGTATAACACTTTAAAAAAAGATAAGATCTACTTGAATACTAAAATATTGAAACTCCAGAGTAAAGTGCAAGTTTTCATATAAATGAAAAAATGATATCATATATGTATATACAAAATGAAAATTTAGCTCTTGAAACTGTTTAATATAAATTTTCTTGGAAGAGTTTCTTCACCTTGAAATAAATTTTTCATTACAGGAAATGCAGATACTTTACCCGTGAAGCACAGATGAAGAAATAAAACAATCTTTTGACAATCAAACATGCCCAGGTATGTATAAAATTCACTTGAACTATAGGTTTTTCAATTTTACTTCATCTATATAAAATTGCTCTATAATTTAGTTTTTACTTTCTTTCTTGTAATCGTACTCGGATATTTCAAGTCAAATATATCGTGTTTTTTTTTCAATATTAGACTGTTTAAAGAAATCAAAAACATTATTTTTTGAATAATATATAGGTTAATGAAAATGTATATGTTTTAAATTATAGGCTTTTAAATATCCAGTTAATTTTATGGAAATATTGTATTTTAGGCTGATGATGGCGATGCAGCGTTCTGATGTAAAGGAAATCTCCGTACGTTACTGGAGGTTTTAATCTTTGTACATGTCTTGCGAGTTCAGTTTCATTTATTTATTTATTCAATCATGTTTTTTGCTTGCTCACTCACTCAGTTGAGTGTGTCATAAAATAACATTCATTTTAATATTAAATGATATTATAAAAAAATATATTGAGATATTGAGAAAACTTTCGTAGGAAAAAGCAATTCTTCTATGTAAAATGACGGTTGTGACAAGACATATTTTGTTTATTAAATGTCATAATGTTAAGTAATATATATCCCCCTTTTCCTATGCCAAGAACTGTTCATTCTTATATTGCCGTTTAACCGTGTCTTGTTTACCTTTGTTAAAAATACTTTATTATGTGTGGTACTTGCAAAATAATTTTTGAGATTGTTGATGAGGCTGGACTGATATGTGATATCCTTTCAGGTAATGACATGGAAGGTATACCACTAAAACGTCATAAGAGCTTTATTGATGTTGATGAGAGCTGATGCATCATTTGCCAAAGTACAAATACACAAACAACAACCAGTACAAATGCAGGAAAGGAACGAGTGTTAGAAGCAGCAGATATCAGACAAGATAATGTTTCAGAAAGGCTGAAAAGAGTAATTTTGGACACATTTGTTTACCATGTCAGTAATCAATACTACAAGAAATGAACACAAAACTGCTATTGAAAGGATTAAATGCCAAGAGTGTAACGAATCTTTTGAAACTGTTGTAAACAATGATGATAAACTGTTTCGACAACTCGCTCAACCTCTAAGCCAAGGGAACCAGCCACCACTCCCGGTAAAGTGATTCCAAAGAAAAGAGAGTGCATTATCTGTGGTCAATACAAGTCAAAAGGAAATATAGAAAAGGATCGTATTTCAAAAAGTAAAAGAGCCAGTAAGTTCTTAAAAGCTGCTGTGTTTAACCAAGACAAAGTTTTCATTTAAACATGTGACCATCAAGACCCGAACTCAGTATTTGGTGTGTGTTAGTCTCATCACAAGAACTGTATGCGATTGTACCTTAAGCGATATGACGATGAAATAATTCAGGTGAAGAGCGAATCAAACAAAAAATCTATAAGACTGGGAATATTTATCGACTGTGTAAAAACTTTCAATAGCAGACTGAAGAAAGGTGAAAGGTTTGTACTGAGCAACTGTAAATTTAACATTGAAGGTGATAATAAAAATGTCATTGATATTGAGGATGTAAATGATGATATCAGTGATGAAGGTATTCTTGAACCACTTGACCAAGACCATTTAGCAATTACTTACGATGAATGTGTATATCACATTACACGAGAAATAAAAAAGACAAATCCATCAGAGTTTAGCAATCTGATACTCTATTTGGGCTCATTTCACATGGCAAAAATATTTCTCAGCTGTATTGTAATGTTCCTAAGGAACAGTGGTGCTGAAAATATTTGGATCGAAAACTTAGTTTGGGTTTGGCCCAAACGTTGTAAAGTCTGTGCTAAATGGCACTCACTATGTTAGATCCTTTAAAGGAATGCTCATTTCAGCTGAAGCTATGGAAAGACTACAGTAGTTTGAGTTCATCAAAGAGAAAGGTGTATTCCCCTACAAAGAAAAGTTATATTTATAATATATATATATAAGTTATAATGGAGCTGAATATAGCAGTTGCAGAAAAGCGCATAGAATAAAGGCAACAGCTTGTTAACATGTTTAAAAGATCATCAGGCAACATGCTTATGTACTTTGCCTCAGGCAGGAGTTTAAGATGTAATACCAATGCAACCTTTAGATATTGGGATATGTCTATCAATATGGTATCATTGCTCAAAAACTTAGTCAGGGCAGATCGTGAAGGAAACTGGTCGCTACACCAGAACACAGTTCAGTCAATGCTTCCATTTTTTGCCGAGTTTGATAATATCAACTACCTTCGTTGGGGCTCTGTATACCTAGAAGACATGAGAAGACTACCAGAGACAGCACCGAAAGTCCATGAAAAATTCCAACCAGGACATTTTGTTGTCAAGAGAACTCCAGGAAAGTTTAAAGCTGTTGGTGCTGACCAATGTCTTGAATAGACAATAAATAGATCACAGAAAAGGAGCGAAGGAATTATTGGAAGCTCAAGGAAAAAGGAGTTTGTAGCGCAGTAGATGATGTCCGTCGGTAGTATCCATCGCGAGCTTAGTGGCTCAATGCATTATTATAAACACGAATTAACGATCAACCATGTGTTCAGTGATTCTGAAACTTTAGCAAGAGAAGCAAATGTTTCTGACATGGTAGCATATGTATAGATGTATGAAAATTCATTTCAAGCCACGGTAAAACCTGAGCCAATATTGCCCAACATCATGCCCAGGAGATTACGACCGATACAATAAGGTCAAGTATTTTGAATGTAGAATCAAAGGGCAATGAAATTTATTCAGAATTTAGAAAGGAAAGATTCGTTGAGAAAAGCAAGAGGATTGCTGATACAATTCACAGAAACAACGTCAAATCCTTCCAATCAATCATGACAACAAAGCGATTAGACGGAAACACGAAAATAACGATCATGAACGAATCTGAAGAAAAACACAGAGTACTTGAAATAGCACAAGCAAGAGGATACGACACATAAGGGTTGTTCAAATATGATATTGTTCCAAGTAGTTATCTGCTTGATGATGATGATGGATTGATGAAAAAGTTAAATAGTCAATAATAAGTCACTTTGTCATCAACTGGAAAAAAACTAAACAATAATGATTTACAGCCACAATCAAAATTGACAAAAATGAGAACTGTGTATTTGGTTGATGCCATGGCCAACATTAGAAAGTTGAACCAAAGAGGACTGAATAAATTCTGCGATCTTTGCAATTCTTTCATCATCATGATGCTGAAAGTTTGTCAAAATGCAGAGAGAACGATTTTGTGATTGACCCTTATATAAAAGGTTCGATAAAATATACCGGGAAAACCAGAAGGACAGACAGGAGATCAATAGAGATCAATCGAGTAGAAGAGGACAACCCACTGCCCGTCAACATGGACACATTTTGGGGATCAACTGTAAACAAAACCAAGCTTCAAAGTTTGTTGTTGGTGTATACAGGAAAATAAACCATGCATGTGCGCATGGATTGAAATTGTCCTCAGTGCCTTGCATCGAAATGCCAGTCCATCAAGGATGAGGAACAATGTGAATATGCCTAGTTAAATCTTCGTACTGAAGAAGCAGATGAAGAATTGATACCTTATGCAGTTCATGCTACAGTCAGAGGAGCAGACCGAATAATTCTTCTTACGGGAAATACAGATGTCATGGTCCTTGGATTGTACTACTGGCAAACTTTGAATGCATGTGGTCTGCTTGAGATATGTGTGAGGGCTGGAATTGGTGACTCGACGAGATATATACCTCCGGAACTTTGTGCCGTTCTTCCCGCCGCACTTATCCTTACATGCTATGAGACCACAAGTAAAGTCGGAACCAAACTTTATGCATTAAAAGCTTTGCCGGAAAGGGGTACCTGTCCGGATTTGGAAAAACCCTCAATAGTTCAGACCAACAGGAGGTAATAAGTAGGGTAGAACAGTATCTAGTCAAAGTGCCCAATACAACATGCCTAACCATGGATGAGCTCAGATATTCAATGTACCATCAAAACAATGCGATGGATATACACACACTCCCACCAACGAGCTCAACAATTTTAGAAGATATATTGCGATCACTGTATGCTACATACATACAATTACAGTGTCTTCAAGATGTTGATGTTGATCCCAAATTATACAGCTACGAAGAGGTGGATGGATCTTTGGTTGCAAATGCCATTTATCGTAGTGTCCCAAGTGACCTCATAATGACTTGCAGCTGCAAAGGCTGTTCAACTCAACGATATGCATGCAGGAAAGCGAGGATTTCATGTTGTGTCGTGAAAGCACAGTAGGGCAGAATTATAGTAATCCTTTTATTACTCTGTCTTTGACAGTTGTGAATAAGCCTGATAAGACAATTAAAAACAGTCCCGCCTAAAAATAAAATTGTTCTTCAATCTGCTTGGTGTGCTTTCAAATGTTCAACGTGATGTTATTGAAATAACTGGTACTATTGACTTTTTGAGGTAACTACGGTTTGGTTAATTTTCAATTATTAATAACTTTTGTTTACATGTTTAGGTATATTTATGACAAGAAAGTTGTAATAGAAATATTTTTTTGTTTCATACACATTCAATTTTACTCACAATCGATATAAAGTATGGAAGACAGCATTCCAATTGAACAAGAATAAATGCTGAAACGTAACTTATTCCAGGTTAATTGAAGTGAAGCCATTTTCAAATTAAAATACCCCACCATCATTTTGTGATTTACAAATTGTGAGCTATCCCCAGTTTACTTTGAGTTTCAATGTATCACTCTAGTTTATCAATAAAACAAACCATGAGTGTGTGCGCATGCATTTTTCAAAATATAGTCAATACATGTCTAACACAATTCAGCATTTTATGGACAATTGTTTTTCTTCAAAGAGTGTTATAAATTCATAAAAAAATTGTAATGCATTCTTAAAATTGAATTAATATCAATTGTTTTGATGTCAAATCGTATTGAAAATAATAGCATTAACATTTGTTTAGGAAAATATGTCTCAAAACAATGACATGTCACTTATAATGCTAAATTGAAATTTGGCTTCATTTCATGTCAAATTACCCCACCCACTTTTTTGGCTTTAAATTACACATTTGATCATGATATGTATATTTAATGTCACCTAATATCATCTCAACATTTACATTTATCACATAAACAGTAGTTAATTTAGCAAATATCCTGGAAGTGTTTTTTTATAACTTTTGGCATCATTGCTACGTTTTAGGGGCAATAATAAACATTAATTCAGGAAATATCTTGCAAGTTTGTTTTTTTATAACTTTTGGTATCATTGTTGCATTTTAGGGGCAGATATTTGAATAGAAAATGAGAATAAATGGAATATAACTTATTTTTTCCACTTTAATTGTGATTCATAGTTATTCCTATGTACTGTATTGAAGAAAAATGATAAATAAACCTAACCAGTACAGAAAATGTGTTTATAAATGACTGTATTATTGCTAATGGTGATCCTTCAAAATTTGGCGGCCATTTTGGATTTCTTGGTAATGACCATGATGCGACACGATCACCCTCACTTTTACAAAACCTCAGCCCTTTCTCCAACAAAGTAAGCAATAATATTGAGGGGATCTTTTATGCACACAGAACCACCCCCTACCCCCTACGGACTGTATCTTCAATATCAATACTGCATACACATTTTCAGAGAAAATACCGATGCACTCTGATGGAATTAACAACCAGTTTAGCGGTCAAACGTCTGGTAATGAATACTTATGAGCAGAGTGTGCTGTGTTTGACAATAATAAATTACTTCATAGAGTCGCCAGTTTCCATATTCGTCCTGTGATAATCTTAAGGGAATAATGATTTACTGTCTCTAACCATTGATTGGTTTATATAGTGGATACTTGCTTGTTAAGATGGCTGTGCCATGAGAAAGATATTAACCGATGGTGTTCACGATGAGAACAATATTGCGATCTTACATTCAATCAAGCAAACATGTTTGTTTTATTTCATTCGTGTGATTCATAAAATATATACATTTTAATTGCCAACAAATTGAAAATCGCGAAAATGTTGAGCAAAATGAAGTCATGCCAGAGCACTATTCGTGTTCGTTCGCTTGTCATGGTTAGAAAGGCTAAACTGTCTGACATTGACATAATATTTTGTTAAACCAACTGTTTTGCCCACTAGCAACGAGTTTTGCAGTCATAAACATTCTAGCAGTGTTCATCCTTGTTCAAAGATACATGCGCGTATACAATACTAGCAAACATGCTTTAACCAAATTAAAATATAACCCTTCTTTTAAATATTGACAGGTTGTGGAATATGAAAATATATGCACAAGTTTTGGAGCGTAGAGATTAGTGAACGTCAGGACCTGAGTGGTATTTTATTTTATTCGGTAACTAAGTCATATTACATGGTCCCAAAGGATCATCCACCATGAATACGTCAATACGCTTATAACTTCCTTCTTTTAAAGACAGAAGGTGACGTCTAATTGGGTCTTATATATTAGTTGTCACCTACCACTGATGCCAGTTAACAATAGACAGTTTCTGTGTACAAGAATATTAATTTATATACTTTTACCCGAATTGAATGTATTATATCTAGCCTGCATCACGTGATCGTTACCATTATATTAGCATTTGTTTATTTAGGACCTCATTCAGGTCATACAGAGAACCAACTGTACTCTCAATATTCATAAACGTAAAATACGGCATAATCATACATAAAATGACAGATCATCCATCTTTGCCGTACCTATTGTGTTACCATACAGCATTAGTGCATAATAAACAATGTACCAGTAGAACATATTTTGATGTATCTTCTTTATACTCTACCTCTTCTTGCTTCATACCAACACTAATCATCATTCAGAGCTTAATTGATGAGTCGTCTCTTCCGTAATAGTGACTTATGTTCAGGAAGACTACTTCTTCTGACAATTTCTAAGCGATAACTTTCGTCGCGAGCAAACCTTCCCGTACAATTGTGAAAGTACCCCGAAACTGCATTTTGTATTTTACTGTCACTATGGGTTTAGACTAGCTTTTTTGCACAATCTCACCTTTATCCAAACAATTCCTTATGATGTATAAACGTAAATGGTAAATCTTATCAAAGTATGCACTAACTTGAACAAACTCATGAATTAAACAAATACTTATATAACTAATAGGTAAATCTCGAGTACCTCCATGTTATGGATTCAGCTCTATCTGCAGACAGGAATACAATTCAGGGTAATGCAAACACTTTTCCATGATATGATGCAGCATCATTATACTAAGTCAGGGATTACATTATTAAAATAAATATACAATATATGTTTACTAAAATATCCTGCCAAATGATAAACCTAGTAAAATATTGAAATAAAGTGACGTCATACGTTGAAACTTTCAGAGTGAACCAAACGCAACGAAAAACGGGTTTAAAGATAACACATTTCTTTAAAGAAAAGCCATAATATGGACGGATGAACTAAAATCCCAGCAATTCATTGAGCCTGCAATCTGTACTGCCACAGAGCTCGAGTAGAGGAATGGTATGGTAACTTGCTGTTGTGCCTTGGCTTTACCAATGATGAAACTAGTTTGATTTTACCACCAAGAAGGCATCTAAAGCGATGGTAAATTCGGATGAATTACATAAAGCATAAAGCTCCACTCGGTCTGCTTCGCTCTATGATGTGGTCGCATAACACCTTCGTACGCGGATCTTGTTAAGTTGAAGCAATGGACCCTTCCATAAACCCATTCGTGTTGTAAAAATGATTACATAATAGCAGCCTAATCATAAGAGTTAGTTATTAGATGCCGGAGTATCAACTTCTTCAGTATTTTTTACGGTGCTAGGAACCCTATCAGACCGAATAAGCTGTAAATTATACACAGGACACCACGTCTTATAAATGGTTTTGGTAACCATGACATTTCAAAGTAAAACATGTCTTTGTCCATGTTCCACAAGAGGTCAATATTTTTCTATGTAGGAAATGCGTGCTTGTCCCACGTCAAAACCGTTTATGGCTTTCGTATGCCGGTCTGCTGTGAATGCTAATAGTAAATACTCTTTGTTCGATGAAATGTTATGTAACAATATGCTACTTCTGGCCAGTGAATCTTTATGAGATAATTACATCATGCACGTTGGCTTGGTGAGAACAATCAACACATATGTCATCAACATAAATGTCATTGTTAAGAAACTGTTCTGCATCTTCATTATCATCTTCAGTAGAATTGCAAAGTCCACAAGTTGCAATGACAGGCGACGAACTATTGCCAGATACATGTCATTCAGTGCTAAGTTTGTGGTTTCCCTGAGTTATTCTAAGCATATCAATGGAAAAACAGATTGTTCCTGTAATTATTATGAACACGAAAGGTTACGAACATCTGCTTGGCATCAGCGATGGTGTCAATGGCATCTCCACGAAAGGGTAGAACACCTAAAACACTATCGGTTAAATCTGGCCATTCTGAGAGTGCATTGGTCAATTGAATAGTGTTGAACGTAGCCAAAAAATAGAATAAACAGGATTTGTCAAGATTTGAGCGGATGGTACACTCCAAAGACTTCAATGAACCAACCTCACAGTTAGCTTTCTAATTTTAGTGGAACTCCTACATGGCCTTCTTGGTGGCTTTGCCCATAAATGTTACTACTTTGATCGCTCTTCATATGTTTTTTGCTAAAGCTGTCTTGGAAGGATTGGGTGCGGTTGAGAGCAACCCATATCTTGGTGGGCTTGATCTCTTGGAACGGAATTGTTATTGGTGCTGACCAGTTGAGACCGACCTTTCTTAGTCCTTGTTTGATTGCTTTGACGAATTATTTGTCTTCGACGTAAAATGAAACAACTGCGTCGTCTTTTTCTTCTTAGGAAGGCTTGATAAAAAATATCGTAATTGCCCACAATTGTTCTTTTGTTTGTGCAAAGGTCGAAAATAGAGTGGCTTTCGCTAGGTATGGTATATGATTTTTGAATTATTACAATGTCTGCTTGGTTTGTGAAAGGATGTCTTTCCCACGATCACGGAACCGCCTGGAAGCTTCTGTGCGTACGGGCGGCCTCGAGGTCCAAACCTCTGCCCAGGAACATGATAAATACAAATAACATCTTGTCCGCAAAAAAAGTAAATTTTCAGCTAGGTTTTAAGCTGGTGTTTCACTTGTTATGCATTCAAGATGGAAATGCTGCATTGCTACAAGGGTAGGTATTTCATGCCTAGAATTGAGAATGCACTTACATGCAAGCACATACATAAACTTAAACCTCTGTTGTAATCTGTCTCAAAATGTCAGATTTTCAAACACCACTGATATGGCAAGAGAGCAGATATTTTGATCATCGATGATTGCATATGCTTAAATGGACTTCCCGGCGCAGGGTTCGAAACACTCACCAAATAAATCTAAACACATTTTTTTGCAAAGTTAATACTACCACACATCTCCACACATGATAATAAAATAATGGTCGATGGGTTTTCTGGTCTAGACAAAGTGTTACTTGATATGGTGATGCTAGCTGGATTTCAACGTCTTTCTTTTTCACAGACTCCACGCAATGCTTCCTTGCATTCCCGCTTTGCGTATCTTTAAAGTTTATTTGCGTAAATGTGTTGTGTGTTTTTCCACAATTATTGTATGAAACCTGTCCCATACACATGTATGATGTAAGATATGTACGAAAACATCTGTTATACAGTTTTTCGTCTCTTATGAAACTTCTTTTCACTTAGTGCTATTGACTTAAAAGAGTGAGAAGTGAAAATGATTGTGATTGGGACACTCTGTTGTGTGGGGCCCATTGATTAATTTGCTTCCAACGTAAGCAATTGAAAGCCCGTCTTTATTGAAGTATCATTGATTTTCTCTGCAACGACTTAAACTTTGCTGGATTTTGTGCGTTTGACAACTCAAATAGCGCAGCATTTTCTTGATTAGCTTTCAGTGAATATATTAAGCTTGTGTATGATGGACTAATTGATATTTCAACCGTGTCATTTTGGTCTTATAGAAGCTCTCATTTTCAAACACGAGCTGACAATGGGCTACTTGTATAAGCTGCTTGAATGCTCAAAGTATATCATTTGAACTCCGGACCAAACCACTTTAACAAAAGGTTAATTTCTTTTGATGGAGAAACACCCATTGTATTGCAGACACACTGAACAAATTTGCTTCCGGGACAAATATATATCAGGTAGATCGTCGAAAGCATCCAATCTCAAACTCAGACAATTCTAACAGGAATTTCGCTACATATCCAACCATAGATACCGACAGGCTCGATAGCAGTTTGCATGGGCTCCTTATATATACTGTCCAATAAGAGGTTGTGGCTTTGTGGCATATATGTTTGGTAAAAAAAAACGAAAAAAGTTTTGGTATCATCACCAGCTAGGGTTTCTATGTTGTAATATTTTACTCGTTTTATGAAGTCATTTTTGGACAAATCAAATATATGCTATAGCGTTTGATAGTGTATGCCAATGCTTCGTTTTTTGATTGTTCGTGCAACAGCTGCATGTCCAATTGTGATTATGATTTCTTTGTGTGGTAGAATATGTCAATGTCATTGCTTGCTCCTTTTTATGTATTGCTGATCAATTTATCAATTCTGCCTCTAATCGAGCGTCAGGCTTTACCTTCAGCTTTTGCATGTCTTTCAGCTATGATTATAATTTTCTTGGAAGATGACCTTGCTGAAGTAGACGATGACAAGTCATCTTGCTTTGGATCAGCTTTTGCCTCCGGCAACTCTCACCCTTTTTCTTCAGCCCAGGCTATTTCTATAATATGCAATTGACTTTAATAAACAATGCATACAGTTTAATCCTTTATTGTTGTAGTAAATTCTTGAAAAAAAACATAAAATACATAAACAAAGACCAGCGATTACATTCCAAATTTTAGTAATAACTTTACAGTTTTATCGCGTTATTGATAAACAATAACAAAACTTTTACGCATTTGGGGTCTAGGACTAGAAGTGTTTGCGAAATTGGTAGAAATACCGCTTACTTTTACTCAATACGATATCGTTAATGTGCTTTCTGCCAAAGTGTGCTAACATCAACTAAATTTAAATAGTTCAAGTCGAGATAAAGCACACTAGTCTGCAAATTCCTTTGCTACCGGCCTTGTCAACGCAGAACCATTCGAGATAAAGCACACAAGTCTACACAGTCCTTTGCTACTGGCCCTGTCAAAGCAGAGCCGTTCGAGATAAAGCACACTTCTCTGCACATTCCTTCGCTACTGGCTCTGTTAAAGCAGGAGCTCTCGAGATTAAAAAAAACACTAGTCTGCACATTCCTTTGCTACTGGCCATGTCAAAGCAGAATCTTTCGAGTTAAGCACACATGTCTACACAGTCTTTTGCTTCTGGCCATGTCAAAGCAGAACCTTTCGAGATAAAGCACACAAGTCTAGACAGTCCTTTGCTTCTGGCCATGTCAAAGCAGAATTTTTCGAGATAAAGCACACAAGTCTACACAGTCCTTTGCTACTGATCATGTCAAAGCAGAACCTTTCGAGATAAAGTACACTAGTATGCACATTCCTTTGCTACTGGCCCTGTCAAAGCAGATCATTTTGGTATATCCTTTATCAGTTATAGTGGCTTCTGCGTTTTCTTTAAATTATAAGAAAGATCCATTTTCTCTTCTGGTGTCTCTGTATGATCGGCACCGAAGGGAAACCTTTTTACTATGTTTAGATTTTCTATTTTGTTAGAGTAGCTACAATCATGTCTCATGAGCCAAAGGCTCCTATTCCGTTGAGACGACTCTTGATTTCATGCACAGCAATCATGTACAGATTCTTTGCACCAGTATCGTTTGCACAGTTAATGATATTGCCCAGCCTCAATGCAAAGGAAATGCGGAAATTTCCTCAATCGGAACCTCTACGTCCTCTTGTCGACAGGTTTGGATTTTGGTAACCGTACACTATATCTAGCAGACGTTTTCTTGGCCAGATGACACCCAAACCCCGGGTCGACGCAAACAGACAGAGGAAAAGCAATATGCAAAAGCGGGAGACAGTTTTACTCCGCGACCATTACACCGAAAAAAAATGGATTTTCTAATGGGCTAAGTGACTGAGGTTTACGCTATCAATGACGAACTTAAGCTAAGCTCGAGTGCTAATTGTTTAAGAAGGAACTCTCATGTCCTACATACGCCCTAAAACAGAGACAGTGATGTTTGTCAACACGACAAACATTGACATTTAAACATTGATGTAGATGCACAATACACATGTGATGTGTGAAACTAAAACATTGATAAATATCATACTCTTAGAAAAGATACCGATGACCTTGACGTACATTTCATTTAGAGAGTATTGTTAATTCCAGAGTATCAAACGCTTAAGTTTTTTTTTTAAATATGAGCTATGTTTTATATGTTATCATAAATATGTTTAGGTGGATTAGTTTTCATAATCATTATATTTCAAAACATCTTGAATGTCAGCTTTTTTCTTCATATTATTTGTGTAGTGTGGGTGTGCCAAGACAAAACCACTCAACTTCGGAGTTCGAAAATATGTATTTATATGTTGTCGAACGAAACCTAAAACATATAATAAAACATATAAAATAATATGCTAACATAATCATATTATTAATAACACAAAATACAAAGACAATGGACAGTGATCGGTAAATATATCAAGGGAGACTTCGCGGTAAAATACATAAAACATTCTAACAACTATGAGTAATAAACTTACCAGGCACGTCTAAATAATAATTAAATATGAATGAATATTTCAGCTCAAAGCGAATATTAAATAAGTAAGAATATAGTAACAACTGTTACAATTGAAATCTTGACTTGCGTCGATGATGATTCAGAACGGAATGATATATGTGTATATATAAATAAGGGCGTGTGCAATGAAGCGGGGAAAAAGGGGAAAAGGCATTATGAACCAATCAATCACTCTATAAATTTAGACAAACTCGCATAACCAGTATTCACGCTCTGACGCACTCGGACATAGACGGACATTGACGAACATAGACGGACAGTAACGCACAGAGGACAATAACCACGTAGCACAACACTAAACACGACGATACACAAACAATACAAAACAATATACGATAAAGAACCATACCAAACACACAAATTGATAAAATACTGAAATATGCACCTTGCTACATTTGTAACGGTGTAAAATGTTGTTGAATATGTGTTATCCTTTACCGTTGAAAAACAAATGTCATAATTCCAAAAGTCATAATGAATGCATGTTTTCTCACGCCATTTTATATGTTTACGGAGTCCGTTGATGTAGAGTACGTTAATCTATCTACAACTTTGATTATCAGCATCTCCATCTTACCTCTTACAGGGTATTTTGTTTAACAACATATTTGTATTTCCGACGGAATGATCGTCACCCCCATCAAACCTTGTGCCGGCTGTTTAAGCTTTCTTTCCATCTATTTTCACCTCATATTTTCTTTAGTTGACGATGTTGATTAAAATATTGTTTGCATTCTGAGTTTAACACCTGAAACATTCTTATTTGAGTTCATTTGATGGATTTGAGTTTTCGGATCAAGTCTATTATGCTGCTTCACCGTTCAGAGATTGACCATTGTTTAATGCATCTATATTTTAAGAAAGTGATTATTTTCAGTTTCAATAATCGCCTCCCTCAGTTGTCACTCTGGTGATATCTGCACGAGCCATTGCGCAGCAATTTATACGCTACGCAAATAAGTTACTGTCATGTCATAAGTAATCGCATATTGTGGCAGCCAAAGTTCTATCAATATTACAATGAGTTTTTTTATCACTTTTATTTTTCAACATAGATGTATTTAACTGATTTTTTTATAGATCAATAACATCATAAATCAGAATATGAATCTTATGTACAAGTATTAGTGACAACAAAGTTTAAGTCAAGTTGAATGACAACTGATATCGTTAAGAAATTGTTCTTATATCAGTAAACTGACTTTTTCCCATTGGAAATTTCAAATGCGTATAAATGTAGACGCATCCTTCAAACGGAGTCAAATAAAATAGTTTACTTTCATACCTTTTCTAAAATAATACTATAAAAACTAATTAAGAAGTAAAATAGCACGTTCCACATTCTATTTACTAGCAACAAACGTAAATAGCATACAAACACCTAATTCTATAAATGGTGTGTTATCTGTAAAGGCGGTCTGAAATATCGAACATGTTTGAGACGATTGCGGATATTGTCGACTGTAGAAAGTGTATAACCAAGATATAAGTACAATATTGAGCATTGTGCTCTGAGGGTATTTTTGATACCAGAACGTTCCCTGAACGCTGCGTTTGAAATATTTCGGTGTCCGTGCAGTGTAGCAGTTATCGGATAAGACAGTTTCATCGGGTAATTTTCTGGAAAGTAGACGTTTTGGCTTTGTTCGCTAAGCCTAGGAATATTCATATTGACACTAGTGTTACTATTATTTATTCATTATAAAGACTTATAAACAGTTTATTTTCCCTGCAGGATATAAATGCAAAATATTATGTTGATAGTAGTGTGTCAGCTTCGCAGCCAATAGGTAACAAAGGGACTCGTGTGATTGCTAAAAAGAGGCACAACTCAGACTGTGATGAAGTAAACATTTCGAATCAAAGCAAGAGCCTTTCAGTGACTAAGAAGCTTTATCTGGTCACAGTACTGACCGCGTGATAACTCAGAGCCTTTTTATGGACAGACACCCATTAAGTCTGATGAAGTCACTAACGAAAATAGGTTAGAACTGATCCTGAGCAAAATCGAAAACCACAAAGCTTAAAACAATCAACAACAAAAATGACACAGAAAGAATATCCTGGTTCGAAATTGAATTTGAAAATAAATTTGCTGATCAATTTGCAGATAAGATTGCCCAAATGATGGCTAAGCGTATACTTAGTAAGGTAAAACGTATGAATAAGTCTCTTGACGAACAAATAGACACATTCCGGGCATATAAGTAACAATTTAGATGCATTAATTGGAAAAATAAGCCCTATTACTGATATTGTCCAACCAGATGAACCCGAACAATCATTTATATCTCTTAATGCTGTCTTTCGAAAAATGTCCAGATACTGTAATGATATTAAGATACAAAGTTAAGATGATTATCAAGGAGCATATGAAAGTGAATTATGTCAAATTGTTGAGTGTCCGAAGGATTCAAAACTATAACAAGGTTTTCGAGTCCCTTCTGGCGTCATAGCAACATTTGTAACAAATGATCACTAAAACAAGGTATGAAAGCTAATGCGAAATTACAGAAAACAGCTGATAAGACTGTATTTATTTTCGCAGATCAGTCTAAAAAAAAATAATGCCATGCTACCAGCAACCTACGGGCAATGGTCAACGCTTTGAACAGAGGAAGTCATGTTTATAAATAAAAGAAGAAATGCTGGTTACATATCCTTTTTGTGTTGATGAGGATGCATAAACGGGAGTCCTATGGTATGAATTAAAAATCCAGTTATTTCTGTTTTACACGTGTATGATATTTGTCACACTAAAACTTATCTAGACAACTTAAAGTTTTATTGTTTATGATACATCGTTGGCTTATAATTTTACATACCAGAATGATTGTCCGCTTTGTCTGTGCGGATATATTAAAAGTTGCATTGGTGACAATGATGGTAGGAACAAATAATATTTTAGGCTTCGAAAAAGGAAGAAACACTTTTGACCATTTATCTTCAGTAGCAAATATAATTGAAATATTACCCTATTGTTTCAATGGTGGCAATCCACATAATTACTTTTATACTATTTTAGACTTCAAAAAATTGTATTATTTTGTTAACAGAAGGTATCTTATGGAATAAATTAAGTAGTTCAAACATTCGAGTTAGTGGAAAAATAGTGACCCCTGTCATATATTTCTATAGTAATGTAGCGTCCTGTGTTAGAATTAATGGTTTATATATTGGCTGTTTCGATGTATATCGAGGGTTGATAGAAGGAATTTCTCTTTCTCCGTTGCTCTTAAATGTGTTTGTAAATGATTTTGTTGTAAAAATCAAAAAAGCAGAAAAATATGTATACTGCTGTATGCAGATGGCATATTTATCATAGCAGATAATGAGGATGATCGCCAATATATGTTATGTATTGTAAGTCATTGGTGTAAAAATATTAATGTGGTTGTAAATCCGTTAAAAAGGAACATCATTCATTTTCGATCACATTCTTTTCCAGAAATTCATATAATTTTATATAAGAGGACAACAGTTTGAAAATGGTTGCCAACTATTCTTACCTGGGTGTATTGCTGGTTTAATTTCTATACTTTAATATTACAGCAAAATTCGTTGCACAGAGTGTTAGCAGGCTCTCGGTCGTCTGACTGCAAAGTTTAAAACGTATTGGAGCATGCCTTATGTTATATGCATATGGTGCTTCTATATGAAAGAACAGATCACACTCTTATAAAAACGCAGTTCAAAGTCGAACCATAAGGTTTTTTTCTTTGGTATGGGTAAGCACACGCCCAACAATATTCTCTATGGTGAATTTGGTTGACGGTCCCCATAAATGAAACAGTGGAGGTATGTGCTTAAGTGAATGGTGACGAACAAAGTAAACTGTAAATTTTCAAATTCTGTAGTAATAAGAGTAGTAATAGATGGAAAAAATGGCAATTTCGATATTAGAACCATCTGTCATATTTAAATTCACTTCAATTGTTGGATGGATGTGAAAATATGTCTTCAAAAAATTGTATGTTACAAAATTGCAAATTATTATTGAACAACTTCATAGAGGATTGGAGAGCTGATATAAATAATGAAATAGGCCCAACTGGTTGAGGAAGAAATAAACAAAGAACATATAGGCTATTTAAGGATGAAAACGAAACTAAAAATTATGTTTAATGCTCCAGTATACCACATGACGAAATGGCTAATTTTAGTTGTGGAGTGTCTCCAATTAGGCTGTTAACGAGAAAATATGAAAACATTCTTGAAAATCTACGTTTATGTCCTATTTGTAAACTTAGCTTTTTGCATATATATATTACCACAGAAAATGATATTCCTCTACTTTTCACTGTCCTTCATTCTAGAGTTACAAGAATGACAATGCTAGAAAAGCCAATGAGCTTGATGTATCATTTGGTGATATGTGTGATCAAGACCAATTGAACTTTGTTCTTTCGGACCAAAATATGCTAAAAGGATGTGCCAAAAATTGTTTCTTGATTCTGAAAGCCAAAACTGACATTTTGTACAAGTAGTGTATGTGTTTATGTGGCGTGTGAGTGTGTGAACACATGACAACATGATTTGTTATCTGCTGTTGATATTTGAAACAAAGTTTAACTCAGTTAACAGCAAATCTCAAATATGTGATATTTAACTAGTTTAATGCGTATATAATTTTAGAATGTATATGGATAATACCTCTCTTTTATAATGGCTTAAGTAACATTTTAAGTCATATGTCATATGTCTTTGCTTATCCGACCACATATGATCTGATCATATGTGTATTCCTTATCTGACCCAGATTTATTATTTGTACATTAGTGCTTATTTACACTATCAGAATTTGTCATCGTCCTAAGCATTTTTTTGCAATGGGATAAGCAACAGCATAATGCACTTATGTGTAGAAAGATGAATTGATATATGTCTTACCAGGACACCAGTGGGTTTTTACCAAACAGAATTCCAATCGGTCAAATTGTATGTGTCAATCGAGTGCATATAATTTGTACAGTTTAACTTTCTAACATCATGATTATTGCAATCTTTCTTTCTTAAACTTAATGTTTTGCATGACAAAACATGACCGAAAGTACAAAAAACATTTCAACAAGATATTTCCATCAATATGAAGTGTCCGAGAACAGGCATAACGTCGCTATGAATGAAGGATTGAAAGAGATAGAGAAATTCGAAAGTCATTAGGAGTGGCAATCAGTGAGCAAATTTGGATATTTCCTGGCTAAGCTTATTTCAAAGACCCAAATTAGGATTGCTATTTTTCTCCAGAGGGAAACGAGAGATGGATTTATTGCTGGATATTTGGTGACTTCTGGTGTTTAAGTTGATTGTCTTTAGTATTATGAAAGCCTCGCACAAATTGTTTCCGTTCAGCTTTTCATTCAATTTGAGCATTTCTCTCTCACATCGTCAAAATATATAAAATAGTTGAATGAGTTAAGAAATGCATTGGTAGCACAAAACGAGTTCAAAATATATGAAAACAACTGGATGACAATGGTAAGGAAAACACTTATAACACTAAGTAATACTGGTTTATTGATAGACGTATTGTATCTTCAAGATGATCGATCAAGTGCTATTTAATTATTCCTAATGACAAGTTACTCACTTAATTATAACCCATTGATATTTTTTTTTACAATTCAAACTCATTGGCCACTAGTCACCGATGTAAAGCCACTATCTGGATGCCGCCAATGTGAAGCCACTACCTAGCCTGCGTTCATGTGAAGTCAATCATTTGCCGCCGCCGTTGTGAAGCCATTGCTATGCCTGCGCCAGGGTGAAACAACTTAAGTCGATGGGAATCCGCTACCTTATCTGCGCTGATGTGAATCCACTCCATTGCAAGCGCTAATGTGAAGCCACTGACTTTGCCTGTGCCAATGTAAAGTCACAATATTACCTACGCCAATGTGAAGCCACTACTTTGCAGCCACCGATGTGAAGCCATTACCTTGCCTTCGCCAATGGGAAGCCAATTACTTAACGCTGCCGATGTGAAGCCATTACCTTGTCTTCGCCAATGTGAAGCCAATTACTTAACGCTGCCGATGTGAAAACATTGCCTTGCCTGTCCAATGCAAAACCCCTTACATGCCGCCGTCGATGTGAAACCATAACCTTGCCTTGGCCAATGAAAAGCAACTAACCTGTCACCGCCGATGTGAAGCAATTATCTTGTCTGCGCAAAGGTAAAGTCACTAACTGTTCATCGCCGTAGGGAAGCCAATACCTTTACCGCACCATTGTAGAGCTACAACTAGCTTTCTGCCGCCGATGTGAAGCCATTCCATTTTCATTACATTCATTTTTCACTAACTTGCCGCCGCCGATCTGCAACCATAAGCTTGCCTGTGCCAAGGTGAAGCAACGTACTTGCCGCCGCCGTTGCGAAGCCCCTAACTTGACACCTCCAATGTGAGGCCAATAACTTACACCCACCGATCTGAAGCTAAAACATTGCCTGCACCAAGGTGAAGCCGATAATTCACCGCCGCCAGTGTGAAACCAATAGCTTGCTTGCACAAATGTGAAGCCACTTGCCCCGCCGTGGTGAAGCCACTACCTTGTCTGCGTCAATGTGAACCCACTACCTTGCAACCACCGATGTGAAGACACCTTGCCTTCCACTATCCCCTTAAACTATACGCCAGTTATACATACAGAGGCAATGTTCATCCATTGTTACATTTTCACTTAAACAAGGTGTGATTAATAGATGCAGAGACAAAGTTCATCCCCTGTTCTATTTCCATTTCAGTAACTTAAAACCAATTGCTTTGCTTTATTTAGTTATCATTTTATCATTATGCAATTCCGCACATATTTGTTGACGCTAGTGCCAATGCAATATTTTACTTACTAATGCAACAAGCCAATACCAATCGTGTTATATTCCTATTTCATATTGAAATATATAGTCTCAGGGGCAAAATAATGCCGATTGTTGAACAGAACCATCTAGTGGTGATAACACAAATTACAAATTCCTCCGATAGTTCCAATGATATTGCTGCCTAAAAGTTATTATGGCCTCTTGGTGAGTAGAATATGTTATCACCTTCAACGAATCAGAATTATAAAAAACACGTTGTGATCATAAAGTACCACCGACAGGTCTTTGCCAAAATGTGTTGCCTGCTATCTGCTCCCATAGTCATCACTCGGGTGCCTGCCGATTTTCTTCATTTCTGTCATGAGCAATTATTTTCCAGCATTTTAAATGGTGAGTGCGCCGACTAGATGCTATGATTAGACTGTTATTTTATTATTTAACATGGAAATGTAATGGGACTTTATATCTTAATCAAATTCTGACTTTGAAATCGTGAATGGATGCTGCGCAGAATATTTGAATACCAGTAGTAACATACATAAAAAAGCATAAAATAGATTAATCAGTGGCAATAAACTGAATGAGTTCCAGTGACATGTTATATACAGGATATTTAGATAGGTAGCACCGTAGGAGTATGGTAATATGCATTTTGATTGTGTGACGGAAATATCCGAGTATCCGAGGCCGTCGTTGTTTCCGTTTACTTCAGTTTGTTATTTAAGCGTATGTATTAGCGGATGTGTCAGAAACATGGGACAAGTGGCCGCTATTTTTTTATATGGCCTCATGGGGTCAAAATGTAGTGACAGTTAGACCGTTGGCCGTTTAGTATACGTTATTTATATAATAGGAACGTATAAGAGAAAATGGGAGTGGCCCGATATGGCAGGTTGCAATTTAAAAAAGGTGACTCGTCAACCAGGTTTGTTTGTAATTGTTCATTCAAGTTTCAAAAATAAGTGACCATATTCAAAAAAATATTCCCTTCACATACAAATGCGTATACCGTAATCGCAATTTTCTACCAAGTGTTTCATCCTTAAAAAAATAAACTAAAATACTTCAGGATTAATCGTTCACCCTGAAATCAAATTTGTCTTTTATAGTGCATGCTGCGCCTTTGTTTATGACACATAAGTGTGTCCATTAAATCATATTTTTCACAAGATGGTTGAGACCAAGCGTAAGCAGCATTAAAAGACCTATAGTTTTGTTTGGGTCTATTGGACTTTTGGACAAAACACTATCACACACAAAACTCTCTTGAAATAGCATCAATAGCGTCGATCTGCTCCATGTTGGATTGATCCATGCCTGACAGAAGCGTCTTTTTATTGGTTAATATTTCCTTCCGTTTATGATAATACTATAAGTACAGATCATAAGACAACTCCCTTTCAATCAATAACTTATCTCTACCTGCAACAAATATAACAGAATCATCAGCACAAAAGTTAAGTTTTGACCACAACAGACATACCATTGACATCAATTAAAATTAACAGTGGGTTTAGAATAGATCCTTGAGGAACACCACATGTCATATCAGAAGATGATGAAATATTCCAGCAACATCCACATGAGCTAGTGTCCATCCGATAAATATAATTCAAATCATCTGATAAGATTGTGGTCGAGACCTATTGTTTCCATTTTCACCAGAAGAGGGGACTACAGTATCGAAAGCATTTAGCAGATCCAAAAGAACTATGCTTACATATCAACCTTTATCCATTTGAAACCTTATAAAGTCAGCAAAGTGTATAAGATATGTATGTATTCTTTAGACCTTGTGGTCAAGGATAACACAGATAGTGGTGGGATACAAGGAAGTCCGGGTGCTATACGCTAGCTCCTTTTCGAAGAGACCCTTTGGTTCTTTTACGTGTTTGGTGTAAAGCACCGATAAACGGGGTTAACTTTCCCGGGTTAAATCAGTACTGAGTACACCATTTTTCCAAACACTACCCTTTAAATGCCGAGCGCCAGACAAGGGAGCGACTTGTACAAGCTTTTAACGTCTTTTGGTATGACGCGGCCATGGATCGAACCCACGACCTCCCGCTCCGTAGACGGACGCTTAACACTAGGCCACGGAAACGGTTTAGGTGTCTGTTGAATAACCACTACTGAAACCAGACTGAAATTTATGTATTTTTTTTTCTTTTAGATACTGTTCGACTGTTAAGAATTCCCGACTTCGGTTTTATCATTTTTCTTTTAAATGGGAGCAACTCTTTCCGACTTTAATTAATCGGGGACAATACCTTGAATTAAAGACAAATTTATTATATGCGACTTGGGGCAGTCAATTATAGAGGCACTATCCCTAACTAACCGGGATGAAATACAATCTACACAAGAAACTTTATTTACAGTTAAATTATTCAAATATGTTAAAACTGTGTTCTATGATATTACAGAAAGAGAAATACCATTCCGAAGAAATCCTTTAGAGTTATAAAATCTTAAGAACATTGTAAGACTCCACCTCTTTTAGGTTTTTGGAAGCTGTTATAGATCATCCAAAGATTTCAAAAGGGATATTTGCTTCTGTATAATGCAGGTTTATATACTGAAACAGCTTATTTAGCACACTATTAAAGAATTTATGTATATGTACTTTCTTTAAAGATATATTAAATAAATAAGAATAATGTTAAAAAGTGTTTGTTGATCGACGAAAACATAAAATGGAACACAAATAACGAAGAAAATGTCATTTTCACGACACATATTTTACGTCCCAAATACGGATCAGACCAAAAATGAGTTTTTCTTATGAAAAAGTATTTTTCTTTCAAAGGATAAACCGCAATGGCGAGTAAGGAAACAAACAAAAGAACATTCTTGTTGTACATATGCCTCAACCACACAAGATGGTGTGACCAACGAAGATTTGAAGATTCGACTCGGACAAGTTCCGTTGATATTGTATTGCTTAAAAGATAAGTTACAAAAGGATAAGGGTGGCTCTGTATATATGCACTGTCAGAATTTAAATTGTTTGTACATAAATAAAGTGGCTTATGGTAAACACCATGACAGTTCAAGTGGAATGCCATAATTTTATGTGAACACACGAAGCTTGATGTTGGTATGCTAAATTTTATTATCAAATAATGTAATGATAAAAACACTTGCACTTTCAATCTTCACCCAAATATTAATCACAAAATGAAGAAATAATGAGTAGATGATTAAATAAGTTAAAACTGCACTATTACCACTTTGGAAAACCTTTTGTTCCAGAATGAGCCAAATGTTCCATCAATGTCTAGAAACGAGTGATATAAGACTGCTGGCAAAATATCAGATCAGTTTACCATTTGCTTTGAATGTCTTCTCGAAACATTGCATAATTTCATTTTCAGCTATGATTGAAAGTGTCGGGCGCCCAGCACGAGTATATTATTTTATTTTATTCTCCACATTAAATCTAGAGAAAATTATTGAAAAGAACAATTGAAAAATCACGAAGGCTCTGTGGTTGAATGTGGTGCAGTCGCACAGCACCACAAGACACATTCCAACTTGAGATGAGTAAGTTGTTAATATTAATACTTTAACCAAAGACCTGTGAATAAAGCACTTTTGACTTAATTTTACACCAACAGTTATAACATTGCTGTTAGTATGATGTAAATCTAACAAATCTCAATATGTTTGTGTATACTAGAATGAATTCTGGTCAGTGTTATTTGTTGTATGTTTTTATTTCAATTTTATATTCATATTCTTTGCATTACAGGGAAAAGCAAATCAAGAAACTCTTGATACCCAAGAGATCATGTGTGTACAGTTTTAAATTTGCTACGAAGATGAGATTAAGACTGATATACCACTCCAGGTTTATAGCTAGTATTTTCATCGATGAAGCTCTGATTCTGGATTTGAACCATAACCATTTGATCCAGCCTGATTCGCTAATCACTCAGCCATCGTCACGGAGGCTTCCGCCAGTTTTAAAGAATGTAGTTATGGAGGTTGAAGAATTGTTAAGTTGTAAATATTTGTTTGAGCAGCCTCGTGAGCAGCAGAAGACATTCCAAAGTAAACAGGCATTGCAGATCTGCAAGGAAAATCAGCTAAATCTTGAGTCAAAGGGGATGTCGGTAGTTATGGATAACTTGTAGTTAACTTTGCAGTAAAATTACAGTTAATTCTCATGTTGAAGTATTGATTAGTAAAAAAAAACACTTAATTGTGCCTTACAAAGAATGGTCTACCGCCATGTAACACAAATTACTGCCACATAATTGAAATCTGTAACCATATTTAACACTTATGTGAGGCGGGCTGTTCCCATCGCAAAAAAGGCTAGTGCTGTTACTGTCAGCAATAGAATAATGGATTAAATGGCTTAAATCAGCAATGTGTGTCTTGTTGCCCATAATGGTCGGAGGTTTGATTATTCTAGTCTATCTTAGTGACCTGTTTTATGTTAACTATAAATATCTAATTATACACCTCGAATATGTCAAATTAACATGTAGTCACTTCTGGTAGTTATTCATATTTTATGAATTCTGATTTGCTGCCTCATCTGGTGACAGATTTGTAGCAAATACTTTCGCGCTAAAATAATCATTCCATATTTGGTTGTCGTGTCTGAAACTTCTATAAAAACCCTTCAGATATAATAACTTAAGGAAAACTTTCTCAACATTTGATAATGGTCATTATAACATTATATCAAGGTACAATAGTAGTCTTTAATCGCTGGTTGCTAATACTATTGCTCATCCCGATATTTATGGTAATGTTTTAAAGAAAAATCCTAAAATTAAATCGTTTTCAGCAGCTAGTTGGACAAGATAAACTCAATGAATAGTTTTTCTCCGGAACAACGTCAGCTTGGGTTTTCCCAATACCGTATCACGTGATATAAGTACAAAAATGGCGGCTGTTTTAAATTATTCATAAAGCTGGTGACAGTAATATCATCGAAAAGTTTGATAGCAAATCTCTCCGTGAGCTCCAAAACGTTTTGAAATTAAGAGCAGTTATTTTTAGCAATACTAAGAAAGCAGATTTAACTGATCTGTGTGAAATAGCGGCAAGTTTGAACATTGAAGTTGACTCTGGTGGCTTTTTTGAAGACCTCAGTGATATTTTGAAAAATAAATTAACGACTGATACCGGCGGAAATTTAGTCTCCCCACAGCTGAATGATGGTTCATATGATATATCCCCAGCCTCATCTATACTATTTTTTTTATTTATAACTATCTACGGTCATTTGATGATTTTGACCATGCACAACTTCGAAATTACCACCAGCTTGAGGGGTACACAATGTACCAAGATGGGTACGTTTTGGATGTAAAGTGTGTTGACTACGGTAATAGCTATGTCGCTTTGAAGAGCACGGTTAAGCCACGTACATGTGATAAAGATCCTGTGTCAAGATTAAATCATTATACGACCTGGATATAACTGAAGAATGGTGAAGGATCTACTTCTTGTATTGTGTCTGCATACTGATCATTTAAAGGAGTGAAAGTTAGATTGATCATGTGCCTTATTAATGCATAAAGTAACATGTTTTATACATAAACATCTTTTTTATTGATGGATATTTAACATTTTATTAGGTCAATAGAAACTAATATGTAAAAGACTGAACTTTTTCACTAGTACAAATACGAATCAAATCTGACTCTTGCATTAAAGAATATAAGAATTGTAAAACATTAGCAGAATATGTTACTTAATAAAAACATGTATTTCTAAATATATCTTTTAAAAAAATATTACCAGTTTTACCTTATTGTTCATTTACATGACTGAATATTTAAATAACTGTTTGTTTACTTATTGATATTAAGCATGTAAGTTTTTTTTACCAAGTGTGTTTAATACTTAATATATTTGCTTTTTTTTTAGACATGATGTCCCAAAACCTTGCAACTTTCAAACTTTGCCTGCCACATTCAATATGCCAGATCCAAATCAGTTTCTTGAAAAAGTGAAAACACTGTGTCCTAAGGCTTGTATTTTTGATACAAAGTTTGTCAGACAAGCACAATCAGAAATTACACCCGACTTACAGGTAAAGACACCCATTGAAAAACTGATTTTTTTCTTTGAGTCACACACATGTGTGGTGGAAAATTGCATATGTATTTTCATACATTACCATCTGTGCTATTCAGAAAGTGAGCAGCAGCATGTGGAACTATGTACTAGAGGACAATCAAACAACAATAACTGGTTTACAATGAGGAAAGGACGTGTTAATGCATCCAATTTCAAACTAGTGTGTTCATCAACAGATGGGACTAAAACTGACCAAAACTTACTAAAGGATCCCTTTCCTAACAATTGTGTTCATCCATCTATTGAGTTTGGAAGAAAATATGAAAACAAAGCAAGAAACATGTTCTAGAAGTCACATAGATTTAGACACTGGCAGTGTAAGTTATCTGTTCCAGGCCTAGGCTTGTGCAAAGATGACCCTTGTTCATTCTTTGGGTGCTCACCAGATGGAATTATAGACTAGAATGTGTGGGAGATTTTACTTGAAGTCAAATGTTCAAAGGTTTTCACCCAAGAACAGCTTTAAAACTAAACTGTCTTCAATTTTTGTAGAAAATGGTGATGGCACTTTAATTCTTAAGACAACCCATCCTTATTACTATCAAATCCAAGGTCAGATGGCTGTTACATAAGCAAATGTGTTCTGGTGTTTTACACTGACAAGGGCATTCACTGTGAAGAAAACCTTGATCAGTATAAGCATCATATTTATTTGCTTTTAGAATTGTCACAACTAAACAATTTTATACATTGTCAAGTAAAATATAAAACAATGAAATTTGTACAGAACTTTTAGATAAAGGATTGAATTGTTATCACTTTATATATCATGTAGTCAATTCAATAATTGATATATGACTTATTATAAAGCATGATCTTCACAGTCGACAATATACTATCATAAACATTCTATAAATATAAACCAAATGTATATTTGATGAAAAAAATAAGATTTGCTAATATTCAAATGTGTTTGCTTGGTTTTTTTATTTTCATTTGGATAATCTGTGCATATCTTTTACATCAAGATGATAACAAAAAGAAATACAGGGTATATATTCAATACGTAACAACTTGTTATTTAGCGCAAGCACTAATTGATTTAAGCTAATCTAGGCTGCAAGTTACAAAGTACAGCAACAATTCTGGTAATTTGAGTCAGGAGATATCTAAGTTTAATAGGAATTGTTCCTGAGAGAATTTTAAATGTTTTCATACGCCTTATAGCTCGTTCTACATGAATGCGTACACTAGCATTTTTTCTTGATTTGCATACAGCTTAGAGGTATTCATGAGATAAGGCAGGGATATTCAGTGTGGCCCTTTTATGTAGTAAAAGGTGTATTATATTGAAACCCCTGTCAGCCATTATGTCATCTCCTGCCTCAACTAGGTCAATACACTTTGTTTCTTTAACAATTGACACATCAGAAATGGATCCACTGTACAGATTAGAAACACAAGTGATAGTTCCTGTTGGAGATATAGCAGCCAATGTTTTAATGTGTCTGCATGTTTGTAATTAGACCAGGTAAGTCTTGGAGCCACAGGTTTTAATGGTTTTGGTACATAATATTCAGTGCAGTCAATGATAACCCTTGTAATTGGATAATTAGCCATGGAAAGTGGCAAATATGTTTCACAACATTTTTGATGGCCAAATTAACAACGGTTTCAAGCACCGGTCTAATAAATTGACCCATGTTGTGTAAAATCTACAAACTTGCGCTATGGAGATATTAAAAAAAATGTGCTAAGTGTTGTGATCCATAGCCCTGTCGCATTTTCACTAAACAAAGAATGTACTCCTCAAATGCTTATTTCTCTTCCTATCACCTTTTCTGCCAGGAATGTGTTTTCTACCACCATCCCATAATTTTGTGTTTTTAGCAGCTGGTTCAATTCATTCAAATAAGTATTTCAAAAGTCCAATAGCAGGCTAACCAGTGTAATAAAAACAAAGTTTGTCACTTCCTAAAATAGACTTAACTAAGGCATTGTTGCTGCCAGTCTGTGTAGAGTGAGCAACAAATAACTGAATATTTACTTCAGAATCACTTTTCTCAAAAGACTGGGAAGAACTGACAGTGTAAAAGATATCAAGATGTGGTGTAACATCAGCATTAACTTCTGATTAACAATCAGTAGTACGTATGCACTTGTTTCTACTGATAGCAAAGGTCTTTTAGCAACAATGTTGTATGTAATACTATTTGTACTTCTATCAGTGGGCCGCCTCCTACTGGGTGTTGTCTTGTCAAAGGAGCTTGAAGGGACAGGATCCTGGTGACCTTCCAGAAAATGCTGAAATATCAATAAAACCATGTTTTGAATATTTTGAACATTTGAATAAAAATGGACACATTGTAAGTGCGTTTGGGCCAATGGGCCTATAATATACTAGTACTGTATAACCGTCGTATTTTTAAACTCTAAAAAAACAACAGTTAACAAAAAAGTATTACAACAACATTAATTTGAACATAAATATATAAAATGAATCACTCTGTGTAAAATATCTTACTACGGGTTAAAGTTTTAATAATCTTTCAGACGATGACGGTTGTTGTCAATTAAGATGCAAGTAGATGGGTGGGGTAATTTGATATCATCAAAACAAATGTTAACGAATGGTTTTCCATTGAAACAATCAAAATGAGCGTGCATATGTTTAAGTATATGAACGGCACAGTCTATTTCTAAATACCTTTGAACAAACGTAGTGTGTAAGACTGTTATAATAAGTGATCGATTCAGTTGCTCGAATGGCCTTCCGCATAGTTTCACCGACAGCATACATTAATCTAAGCTCGTTTTTGGCTTTGGAAAGGAAACAAATGTAACATCTTTCATCACTGTTACATAGACCCCAGGCACATCTTTTTGAGGGCATTTCTGCTTAGGACTGATTTGAATTTTACCGGGTCGATAACATTTCTTTATGGTTCAGCCATTTGTTTGTACCTACATCACGTGACTCAGTATTGGAAAATCCCGGTCACGCGGAGTTCCGGATAACGACTATTGCTTGGATTTTATTTAATGCGTGAATATAACGTCAATACTTTGAAGTATACTTGCCTTCTTGTTGTTGATGTTGGATTCCTCATACAAAATATCAGTTTGAATAAAGTGTCAGTATACAACTAAACTTTCAGTGCTTTGATTGTGTAGATTTTGCAGACTCGTGTTATCTTTAAAACCGTTTATGGTTTGCAAGGAATGTTCCAGCCTGTGACGTCTCTTTCTTTTAAAGTTTTACTTTTGTAACAGGGTACAATTCTTTGTAGGAATTAATAATTGGTTGTGTGTAATCTTTTCATGTTATTTTAGTTCATTCACTGTGACCATTGTATTTTTAATTACCTGTCTTCTGACCATGACCATGTTGGCATAGGATTATAGTTTTTCCCGCCATTTCAATCATGTGATCTGTCACATGATTGCAGTTCTTATTCAGAGTTTGATGAGGGAGGTTGGACTTCTCTTAGAAGTCAATTTTGTTGTTTTTTTTGTGCAGGATTTGGACATGTTTTGGTGCGTATTATTTCTGATACTGTATCTGCAATTACCCTTTCTGTATTTGCAATGAGTTAATATGCGCTTTGTATTCATGAATTATGCGGTTGTTACATTTTACCTTTCTGCACGAGTTTCTCGGATTCAAGATGGCGGAAAATTCTTATCTAACTGATAATTAACTATTTAATTTACAATCACTTTTTTCTACATCTTTTACACTTTTAAAATGATCCTTATTACAGCTAACCCCAGTCATGGACTTGTCCTAACCCATCACGGGAGAGAGACCGTTGAGAGCGTATATGTCCTTTCATTCCACAAATGGTAAGCCATTGTTAGATAGCCTATTTTATGTACAGTCGGCTATGTTTTGTATGTCATTACACAATAAACCGTGAAACAACCGGACTCGAGTGTGGACTTTTTTGTGGAGCTAATATAGCTGGTTACATATTTATGTATTGGACCAGCCGGGCATTTAACCTGTATATTACACTTAGGTGATCATTTAAATAAAAGTTTAGCATGTCGTAATTGTATTTGTAATATTGTTTCCATTGTTTGTTCCAAGTTTTAGTACAAGTAGTTTTTTTTTATTATGAAATTCTATGATAACACAGGTTTAAACCTTTCATTAACTAAGGCAGTCTGTGCGCGATGTTCATAGTTTCAAACAATAACTGCATCGTTTCTTTGAAATGTTTTTACTTCAAACATTATAATATAATAATAAATTATATTTTACAACGATTGTGAGGGAAGCTATGATAGCTTATACTAAGCAACTCTCCTTGGCACGATGTTGCGCGAGAATGTGGTCTTGTAGGGGAAACCGGAGTACCAGAAGAAAACCCACTAGTCCGGCTTGGTGACCATTAACCAAACTCACATGCGCCCAGGCCGGAAATCGAACCCGGGTGGCCTTAACGAGAAGCAAGTGCGCTGACCACTGCGCTAACCGGACAACCAAGTTTTTGAAAAATTGAAAAGATTTTGCATTAGGTTCTCTGAATTATATCCCTTAGTCTGCAGATAGAGTTGGTATTCCTTATCATTGAAGTACTTGGGGTTCACCTATTAGTTTATTATTATTTGTTTCATGAGTGCAGTTCCTCAAGTTAATGCATACTTTGATAAGAATTACCTTTAAGGTGTTTACTTTATTCTGGATTGTTGGGATAAGAGTGAGGTTATACACACAAATTGGTTGAAACCCCCAGTAAATTTACATTTTACTGACCGTTCCAATCCTTGAAAAACTTACCTAGTTTTTTTATACATAGTATAATGCACTGTGTTGTTTGTAGAGTTTTGTGCTGTTGTTCCATGTTTCTTGTTTGGGTTTTATTTTTTGTTTTTGTTTTTGTGTTTTATGTCTTTGGCGTTTACCCTGTGCAATTAAACGGGGTTTATATTTAAACTTTTGGCTAAAGAGCTTGTTTCTGTAGGTTTTCATATAAATATTAAGACAAAGCTGGACATACTACCTGTTTAACGTTCCTTTCTCCAGTCCAGCAGGGTCGTAGACATTTGTACTCGCAAAGTCATCGGAAAAATCTACGAACATGGACTGTGCGGTCTTGATCTACAGGATTGTTTTTCAAAGTAATGTTTAGCAACATGCATATCTCGTCGTCTTTTTTACACGAAACTGTATGGTTTTCATTTCCAAGTGTCAACTGAAGGGTAAAAGGGGTCTAGATTAATATAATTATTATCTTTATCCTTAGATGTGCGAGTCTCCTGGCCAGTTATTTTACATTCCAATCAAAACACTCATATTCTACTCTTAAACATTCAAGTTAGCTTATATTTGTTAACATTCCGCAATCGTATATATGATCAAATAAAGAAATAAGTTGATGATTCAAAATACCAGAATACAAAATACACGACGTGTACCTATAGATCGGTAGAGCTGAAGCACTTGTCTTAAATCGTATTTAAAGTGTATTCTAAAAAAAAATTAAGAGTAGTACGAATTTAGAAGTTAAGAATGATGACGTTAAACCGTTGTTAACTTGAACGATGCTCTTCAAACTCGACCCCATGTGAACATTCATTTTAATCAAACACATAGGTTAGTATTGATGCCTTTGACCTAAGTTGTAAGACTGTTAGTTTACATGCATGTCGTTCTAAGTTTATTCAGAGGCTAGACGGGCCAAGTCGGCATCTAGAGCATTTAATTAAAGGCAACTTTTACATGTCAGAACAGTCAACGAAGAATCTTAAGTAAATCCTGGAGAGGAACCGAGAGGAATATATAATTATAGATAATTACGAACAATATATAAATGTGTTCATTAAAAAATCCAGTCTAACTTTACGTTCTACGGATAGTTAAAACGTCCTCGGCCAATTTCACTCATGTTTCATTTAATCAACTTTACACTAGCAATATACTTGCGAGCTGAAAGCAGGATCATATCCTAGTACATATATGTTCAACAGTAACAGTAATGAAACAAGATAATTGTACTAAAAAATCATCGATTTATATTGCCTATTATGTATTATTTATTGTATTTATATTATATTATTTTATAATATGCAATATTTGTGACAAGCACTTGTCACTAACAGTAAGAGGAAAATAGTTTTTAAATTTGTTTGTTATTTCCTTCGACCTGAAAATCAAGCTTTTCGCGCCAACAGCATTTCAACGCCTTTTCAACGCTTTCATTTTACATGTTGCTTTGAAATGTTAAAAAAGTGGTTGATGTTTCGTTTTGGCAATCGTATCAATCCCTTACCAATGCTACCAAAGATTGTCTTAAAAATACAAGATAGCAGAAGCATAATAGCACTGCAGTTTATTCAAAGTGCACACAATTAATTGACAATTACACGACCAGTAAACAAATGCGTTGACAAACATCACTGCTAGCAGTACACCCATCAAGTTTCATGAAGATCATTTTAATGGTTTAAGGACATCCTGGAAAAGATTATATTATAATGCTGAAAGATCTTTGCCCATAAAGAAAGGTTATAATACATTTCCAGGAAATGCAATTTAATTTCTAATAAAGGCCCTTAGGGACGTGCTCGGTGAAACAATATCTCACCTGTCTATCGTTACACCAAAGTGAGAAGGACGTAGAATGTCTGAAAGAAAGCATTATTTAAAGCATATGTCTAGCTCTTTCTTTACTGAAATAAGCATTTAAGCAATTTTCCCCAAAACTACCAAAACGTTTATTTTATTTAATATTGTCACCTTGACGTAAAATGTACTTTTGGTCCTTTATTTTACAAAAATCAAAAATCAGAAAGCAAAAAAATCATCATCATCATCATCATCATCATCATCATCATCATCATCATCATCATCATCATCATCATCATCGTTATCGGAATCGTAATCAATCATAATCATCATCATCATCATCATCATCGTCGTCGTCGTCGTCGTCGTCGTCGTCGTCGTCGTCATCATCATCATCATCATCATCATCGGCATTTTAGTCACCGTCATCGTCATGATCGTCACCGCCATCTTCAACATTGCACACTTTGAAGAATCAGGGCTATGTAAATAGCAACAGACGCAGTAATGGAAATGTTGCTACTTTTGCTGTAAGGTTATTGCTGGAGTAATAAAAGTAGTAGCGGTTGTTGTTGTAATATATTACGTGTACAAATTTATGCGACTGGTAGAGAATGTTTATTAGACGAGGCCGAGTTTTAGAAGCCATTCAATAGTATTAAAATGCAAAATAAGAATTCGTAACGATTTAATGTATAAACATATTTCCTTGATGGAGTTCTTGAAATAGTCTATGATTTAATGAATCCGATGAAATATCGATGTTAAATGAAATAATGACAATAATATCACTTTCCAAAATAGGACAACTTAGAAACGACAATAGCGTGTAAGTTAGTTATAATTTTATTCGTATGGGAAACACACAAATATATGAACAATTCGGATGCGCAGTAGATCTGCCAATACGTCTACCAGTAATAGCCCATTATGCATGACCCTTCACACTCGCTCTTCGACTCGAAGGCATTGTCCATCATAAGAATGCTATAACAGTTAATCGGAAGTTTCCTGCACTTTCCGCGCCTAAACGACCACACATTGTCCGCTCGGAAACAGACGTCTTTACGTGGACGTCTGCCTGTACACTTGGGAGAAGGCTCGCTATGGTGAACGCCACACATCTCCTGGCAGATAATGGCGGAGCAAAGGAGGGCGACCACCAGCAAAGTTTGTAGGAATTTCGACATCTTGCTCTATAAGAAATTGACAATGTTTATTTATTTCCAAACAGGAACAAACAAAAGCAATACTATTTTCAGTAAATGATAAATGTGGAGAATTTATTGAATTGTCTTTCATCTATGTTAAATTAATTGTTTGAAGTACTTATCAGCAATCTTGTATGAGTTGACATACTCATAAGCTTGTCTTTGTCCGCTATAGTTCATTGACTGTTCATATAGAAGTGTGTTGACATCATTTATGATTTGTTGTCCACTATAATGTATTTACTTGTCGTATATCGGGGAATTCTGTATGCCAAATCAAACATTCTTGACATTTAGACATTTTATTTTGTAAATTAAACCCTTATATTGCATGCATATGTTCAAATCGACAGTTCTAATGCGGTACCCCCAACATTGTGGCCGCATCGCCAGATTTTGGATCTTCGGACCCAATATTTATTAACACATAGTTATTTTATGTAACCTTCGAAAACAATCGCGAAACAAACTATTGTGCTTATATCTTCATTTAAACGACTGTTTTGACGTTACACACATCACATAAATGCTGCGTAGTAATTCCTATTTTATTAACATATCCAATAAGAACATTGCCAATACATAAAGAACATATCATTTAAGGATAGTATACAAATGCATACAACTTGTTTAAAGACTTTTGTTGTACTCTCTTGATATCATGAGCTCTATGGAAACCCTAAACATTTTAGTATACATTTCTGTTATCTTACCGCGGGTGCCGTTGTTTCCCCAAAACCAATTTATTCGTAAGGTAGATATGTTTTTAAATAGCTCCTAAATAAGGAATTGGTCGGTGTACTTTAGTATTTTTATATAAACCCAACCGAATCTAGAGGATTACATAAAACATTTGGGACTGATGCCCGTAAAAATAGTTTGATATAATGCATTTAATTACGCAAACACTTATTCTTTATTCATTAATTGTTAAAGCTCACTTTTAAATTGATATAGAACATATCGTTTGCTATCAAATGCGATCATATTTAAACTTCATTTGTTTTAAAATCACAATATTGTCCGAGGAACCAAACTCTCGCGTCTCGGCACATTAATTAATGAATTAGTAGCTGAAATTCAATTCATCTGAATAGCTCGTTGTGTGTATTTCGTTAATTGTATTTTAGTCCTTAGTCGTATGCCTTTAAACAGGATGTAGTTACTTGTTTAGGTACTTATTTCATTAAGCATATGTTCAATATACGTAGTTCGACATTTACACACTGACAACAATAACAACATACACTAAAAGACACCTACCTGTTGTGTGTGATGTTCTCAAATATTCTATTTGCCTGTCCGATTCCTGGTTTGTATATATAAATTATGTACCAAATTAGCCCTGAGGTAATGCATGCCACTTGGTAAACATGGCAACATATGTGACCACTGACCAACGTCAACGTTTAAAGGTCGATTCATTTCCCCTGGCTGTCCTGCAAGTTATGAGACCACGTGCCGTTTGTTCTGGTACCATGTTTACGAACAATCTCTCAAGTTAATGTCTGGACTCAGACTCAGAAAACCATATTGTGTATTTAATTACCAAATATCAATTTTACAAAAACAACATACATACTCCGCCCATTAACGAAAATCAATGCGCATAATTGTAAAATTTTAGATAATAATAAAGTGAGCAAATGTCATCGTTAAAACTTCTGAACAATCTGCCCATTGCTTTTAACTGAAAGAGTTATTTATAAAAAAATATATATAAACACACACGAACTCGTTATGCTTTTTTGTTTCGGTTTTGCGCCTTTATCCGTATTATTTTTGAATGAGAGTACAGAAACGTTTCACACAAAAATTCATTACGTGAAAGATACAATGTTTCCCAACTCCAGATAACTACATCCAAATATTTGATCATGCTTGAAATCCTTACCTTGGCCACGGCCAAAGATAAACAAGTAACCGTATGGACTTTATGCGTTTTTCACTACGATTAAAGAGTTCCAGAGAAAACCCCCCACATTTTTTACTTAATTTTCCTTAAATGAGGTGGGAGAAAAGTCATATACCATGGCCGCTCGTGTAATATAGGTTCATTCTAGTCCTTGTGCAGTAAACCTCGTGTCTGCAGAAACACAGATCTCGGGTGCAGCTAAAAATTCTTACACTCTTGGCCATTGACTATACACATAGAATTGTATAGTTTTCTAGACAGTTTGTTAATGCGAACGGCAGATAACCGCTACATGGCTAATATTTTATTGAACTGGAACAAACGTAAATACCAACGTATGTACCTAGAAAAAATCACATCAGACATGGGGAAATTGCGAAAAACAAGACTTTTAGTTTTAAATGAACAAAATTAGACAGGTAACATAGCGGCAAAAGTAGTTTTTCGAATCAGTTGATAAATAATGTGTGTCAGGTTGGTGTTATTCTGTTTACATTTTCAAACTGGAGAATCTGTGGCCACGTAGCCATTAATTCAAAAGCCCGATTTATAATGGCTAATAAATTTGTTTATCTGTACCGAAATCATAGCTTTTCTTTGTTGTTATTTTAAAGTCAATTGATTAAACATGATGATGAGCTGAAATTCATTATGAAGAAAATGCCAACCCCTATATTGTGCGCCTTTAATGTTACATAATTGTGTCAATGAATACTAATGAACTAGTGAAGCGACACAGGGACTGTTGACAATACAGCCTCAAGTCTGAATAACAGACTCAAGACTATGAACAAACTGCAAATCCTTTATTGTAAATTTCCTTATAACAGAACATTGATGGTGAATATTGCTGAAGTATATTACCACTTGACCTTTTGACTATTATTTACATATATACGTTTGTAAAAAAAATGGAAAGACACTTCGGATAATTGTATGTCCCTGTATAAAATGCTTTTTTCAGCCTGATTCTATACTCAGACATATGATACTGTTCGTAGCCATTAACCGTTAAATACATTTAATGAAGGCAAATGATGTTTTAATATGAAAACAAACCGTATGATAAATGGCAGGGAATTAGACTTATAGTAGGTATTTTTGAAAGTATCATAACACATATAACAGAATAGGTTAACCCTTCGATGACCTATCGGATACGTTACAGTTGTATTAACGACTGACCTAACTGTACCAAGTATCAACAGCTGCTCTAGAAAACGGCCTCGAGGTTGGTGCTGTATTCAGAATGTATCCAAAACCATGGCAACAGGTGTGGCTAATGAATTGCTCTGTCATGTGTTCTACCTTCAGGTCATACAACTATCATAACAACAAATAGTCGACAACAAATGTAATATGATTATACATTTTGACATATAAACAGTTCAACACCGATGATCCGATCATCTGCTATGTTTACAAGAGCACAGGGGTTCAGGCAGACATTAAATTGATGGCGATGCGGCCATTAAATTAACATTTTAATTTATAGATAGAAAAGTGTTATTGTTTATTTCACTTTGAACATTTTCAATCAACAATAGCTTAAGAGGGAATCAGGGACACGAAGCTCGCAATATAAGTCTGCAAGAGCCAATTGGATGATAATTATTATAAAGAATTATAGCGGGGTCATTTATAGTAATAAAAATAGCATCATTGAGTTCACAAAATACCTATTTCTTTAATCTCTTGGATCTCGGTTAACGTTTGGCAATTACATAATTGTAAAATGGCGGCGCCAAAGAGTACCAGCTTCCCCATCGTGTTCTGATCAAACAGCGCTATAATACAATTAAGTATTCTGCCTCCACCAATAAGATCGCCACTTCTTTGATTTGTTCCGTTCTAGGGATAATTGGGTTGCCCCCCCCCCCCCCTCCCCATTATTCATAAAACAGTAATACGTAATACAGTTTGCAAGCAGTTATGCAGTTATCAGCTTCCAGCGTTTTCTAAATGTAAATTTAACATAAGAAGGTGGAAATGTTTAAATGTTGCAGTTCATATTGAATTATTTCAAAATAAGTGCTAACGTTCTTAGTGTGCAATGCGAAATGCAGCGCGAATATCTGCTGGGTTGACGACGTTAATCGTGATGGGACTATAGACTATATAAATAAATACACACACTAGTAGTGTTTAACCTTAAAACTCATTAATATGTAATAGTACATGTTTGTTTTTCTTTTAAACAATTAAGTTTGCAGGCCAAGACCAGCCTGCTTGACGATCAATTGCTTAGTAGAACAACGACAAATGCTAAAAATCTTAGTCTTTAGCGGTAAATGCCCCGCAAATGTCTATATTCTAGCCAAATTTCAGTTAATAAATCACTTAATAATTTAAGCAAGATATGAACTGGGTATATGGCAGCTAAAATCTGTTAAATGGATTTTTTTGTGGCGGGAGTTCTTCTAATTGATTAAACGTGAACCTGTTTAGTGATCCTATTTGGCTCCGACATGGACCTGAATACTAAGTTGGAAAGCTGTCTTTCAATTACTATATATAACAGTAAAATATGTTAATCCTGTTTAAGTCATTCATTTGCAGGTGATCAATATCAGTTTATACAATTGTTAATTCTGTGTTGTCTTTGAGTTCATTATTGCTTCGATTGGGCATTTAGTGTTCTAATGTTGCTATTGTGTTTGGGTGTAAAAACAATTTTTAAAACCAATAGTGAACTCTTTTTTAAGGTTCAATGACGTTCACCCCAGCATGTCATGTTTTTTTGTTTTGTTGTTTTTTTTTATATTGGGGATGCGAATCGATTAAACAGTCCAAGACTAAGACAAATCGTTAAGAAGACCAACAAAATAATGGTAGCTTTCTTAGTGTTCAGCGTGAAATGTCCCACGGATGCCATCGTCTTAACTGCTTCGCATGCGCAAAATAATTTTAATCATATTTTGGATGAAAAAGCATTCACATAATTTCTGAAAAGTCTGTCGACAGTTTTACTTTATTTCTATGTCAAAATTCCCCAAACTACTACAATACCATAAGAGTTCTTGATGATATCTTGTCAAATAAGAAAGTTATTCAATAAAATAATGAAAAAAAAAGAATGGAATTAATTTCCGGCTTACAAAAATGTATATCTTTTTTTTAAAACATAGCTGCAATCAACACAAAGCCCCAATACATTGTTGATTGGGCAGTTCCGATAATTTTGACCCATAAACATATTCTTTTTTGTATAAAGACATTTCCGGGAAAACGAAAATGCCTTTTGATAGGAAATCTGATAAAATATTCTTTCGGAATAATTGTTCAACTCCCATTAACAGCTTAAATGATCAAATTACTAATTGAGATATGATCTGAATGCGTTGTTAATCTTGATGTTATTGTAATGTTTGTAAATGGCATAGGTATTGGTATATGCCGATTTGTCAATAAATTTTAGGGTTGAAGTTGAAGTTAAGAAGTTCTCAAGCTCAAATATTAGTTTATGTACAAACTCAAAGTCCTCTCTCTGTTATCCATTAAACATGTGTGTCACTGTACATTGAGAATATGTATAAATTGAGATGAAATAGGTTGTCATAGCAACACCGAACATCATTAAAGACACAGCTCGAACTCCGAAGAAATACTTTTTTTAAGTATACGTATGTGAGTCATATAACAGCGAAACATTGCCAACTTTGGAGCTTATCGGGATAACGACGGACTCTATCGATTTCTTCTCTAAGTGCAATAGTAGTGTTAAGATACGCTAGTTTAGCACTTATTTATCTACTGGACGCAGTGTAAGATTAAGGCAGATAAGAAATACAGAATTTATGAGGGTCATAAAGTTGACCTGTCCTTTTATTATAAGTTGCGATAGAAAATTTATGTTTTGGGCGATTTTAGATTTAGCCATATTTAGGAAAAGCTGTTCTATAGGGGAAACGTTAGTTGATAAAGTACTGAAATCTCAAAACATCTCTGATAAACATACTTCTTTTACATATTATATTTCGTGTATTTTTGTTGAATTCTATAATTGATCGTTTATCAAGACATTTAATTGGGGCCATTTCCACACCGTCAGTTTAACTGTTTGGTATTTTTTCTAGTAGCAGTGTAACACAAAATTGATTGTGAAATTTTGGAAAGGAACAGCTTAAATGAAATGTTAACTGCAGTTGCTATCATTTAGTACCGGTCGTTAGCAATACAAGTTAAAATGTCAGTAATGTTGTATTAACAATAAGACAAGTCAAGTCAAAGTCAAAGTCAAACAACATTTATTCTCTCATACCATAAAATATGGCAAATGAGGTAGATACAATGAACATCAATGACATGGCGGCAGATACATGTTTAAATTTAGAATTTAATACCCAACATGGGTATCGGAGAGTCATGAATTTGAACACACACAAACATACACACATTACATATATTTTTGAATGTGTATTACTGCAATTTTAATCAAAAAGTTACTTGTGAAATAAAGTACTTTATTTTCTATTCCTATATGCATTCATTTGTACCGTATCACATACACATAAACGTAAATCGTTGATTAAATCACGATACAAGTAAGCTGTACATTTAGTATATGCTAAGGTGTACAATACGATTAAAAGAATAATACAACCATATAAATGTTCTGTATTTGAAATATCAGTATAGCTAAAAATGACTCAAAATTACAACCAACCAACTACCTAATATTTGAAAAAATTGTAGTTATAAATCTATACAAATTTGTTTGCGTTTGCTTGTTGCTTGAGTTCATAAATATTTCTAACTTATATGTATTAGGTTGTCTATAAAAGTAAGGTTTGAGAAACTGTTTTCGTTCGTCATTAAAAAAGTTATATTCAAACAAATAGTGAAATTCATCACCTACTTTATTAACGCAATGATTACATACTCGTACATTTAGTGGTATTCTAAGCCAGTTGCCAATTTCAATAGGCATCCTGTTATTTCTTGTTCTAAATTTAATAAATGAAAATAATTGCTTGTTTGGCGTTTTACTGAGATATTTTTCAAGGTCAAATTCTTTTTTAAAAATTCTGTAAAAACACTATTACTTGCATTTGTAATATTCGACGCCCAGTCATTAAAAAATAGATCATTTAACTTTTGCTTTACATTGTTTCTTAACCACGTAGGATTTATAATCTCCTGACTAAGCCATAAGTTATTTAGACCGCATTTTATAAGGATCGTTTTAATGAAGTATATCCAAGGATTTTTTTTTCTTTAAAATGATATCAAATATAGGAGATGCTATATTGTATATTACTTTTTATATCAGAGATGAGAGCTTGTTATGAGTGTTATTGTTACGAAAAAGTAATTTCCCCCGAAATGCTATAATTTTTCTTCTATATTAATCGATTAAGGTTTCATTCCTGTTTCGCCGTATATCATGTAGTTTGGCGTTGAGCGTTTCAATTTGAGTATGTATTTTAAATATTTAAGTTTAACTCTTTCCAACAGTTCATTGTTTCCAGCAAAAGAAATATTCAACAGAGGCGTTAGTGGTAAATTCTAACGGTTCGCGCATTGGATATGCAAATCAGTGTCGTTATTGTACACGTACTCATTGGAGTGACGAGTTTCAAACATACAAAACAATAGAAGATAGGAAAAAGCAAATCAAAGGATGTTGCTACAAATGCTTGAAAAATGGACGAAAAATGTACATTTTTCAAGCAAGTGCAAGTCCAACAAAAAGTGCATCTCTTGCAACGAGTGGAGTAAACACCACCGCAGTGTTTGTCCAACAAAGTTCAAACTGAAACAAATTAGAGAAAGTGTAAGTGTAGCAAAAGAAATGGATACATTAAACGACACCAAATCAGAAGAAAATAAAAACGTGCTTGTGTCATCAGGGGAAATGGTGTTGATGCAGACAGCCAAGGCAGAGGTCACCAATCCTTCAAAGCCGTTTAAAGCTCCAGTGCGCCTTTTACTCAGCGAACATACATTACAGAGCGTCAAGCTGAAGAGCTGCTACTTGAAAGAGAACAAGATCAAAGCATGAAATTGGTAATATTTTTACCTAATAAGCGCAAAACTGTGAAAACAAAGTCAACAAAATTGAATCTCAAATTAAAAAAAATGGAACAAACATCACATTATCTGCAAACACTATGATTGGGCACTCTAACCAAGATAACTGGCTCAATTGTGAGAAAGCCAATGCATACGCCTCCTTCAGAGAATTTAGAGTATTTGATAGGTACGCTTGAAATGTCGGCTACAATACCAACAGAGAACGAATATTCAACAATTGAGCTGCTCATAGGCAATGATTACTATTTAGATGTGGTGTTGCCTCAAAGAATTGAAATTCAAACTGGATTATACTTGTTGAGCTATAAGCTCGGATGGATATTGTCTGACAGAACGTCTGATACACACTGTGAAATGAATGACAGCAACCTTCTGATACTCACGTATGGAAACAATATTACCAAGACAAGTGTAATCACATCACTTGATAACTCAATTGAAAGCAAGCCAGATCTCGGAGATTTTTGGAACATGGAGTCAATAGGAATGAATGACGACCACAAACAAGCGGATGATGAAGTTGCAATGAAAAAGGACACAATTAAATTTGAAAATGGAAGGTACCAAGTGACCTGGCCATGGAAGGTCCAGATTTGGCAAAGAACAGGGGATTAGCAGAGGGACGTCTTCGTTCATGCGTGAGAAAATTAAAAGGGAACACTGAAACTATGAGAGCCTATCAAGAAGTTATTCAAGATCAGCTGCAAAAGGATGTGATTGAAACGGTAAAACCCTCTGATAAAAAGCTGACAATATTGTGCACTATAGACCACACCACGCAGTGATCAAGCAGTCGTCAGTTACTACTAAATTGCGCATTGTATATGATGCTTCCGCAAAAGCAAAGAGTGGAGTTAGCAGTTTGAATGAATGCCTGTATAGACGCAAAGTGAAACTCCATGATTTATGCGGCATACTGATGCGTTTTCGGATATATAAAATCGGATTAGTTGCTGACATCGAAAAAGCCTTTCATCAAATTGGACTACAGCAAACTGAAAGGAATGCAACAAGGTTTCTCTGGCTTAAAGATTTGGAAGACGCAAACGTCACACCATCCAACATTCAGGAAAACCGATTCTGTCGTATTCCGTTCGGAGTAATTTCAAGCCCTTTCCTGTTAGGAGCAACTATAGAAACACACCTTAAATCTTACCAAAGTGATCTTGCTGATAAACTTAATCGAAATATCTACGTTGACAATCTGATAACTGGTACCAACTCAGAAGAGGAAGCAATTGGTCTTTGCAAAGAATCAAAGAAAATATTCAGTGACGCATCCATGAACCTCAGGGAATGGTGCACCAATGACAAATGTGTAAGCGGTCAGGTACCTGAACATGACAATACATGTTGCAAAGAATATGAAGGTACTTGGACATACATAGGGCACAGAAAAAGACACAATATCCATCCAAACACCAGATGAATGTTATCTGAAAGTGACTAAACGAAGAGCATTGAAACAAATTGCAGCAGTATTTGACCCTCAAGGACACTTTGCTCCTATTTTGTTGAGGGAGAAGTTGCTCCTACAAACGTTGTGGAGCAAACAACTTGAGTGGGACGATGACCTTGACCAAGGCGATTTAACTTTGTGGAATTTGGTACAACAGGAAATAATCGACATCGCAAAATATCCGATTTTAAGATGCATTGCATTAGATGGATTAACAAACACTATAAACTTTTTATATATGATATTATAGTATAAAGTATCGACTTGTGTGCTTGTGTGAAGCTAGTGCTAAGGCATATGCTACAACAATATATTTATACCAAACAAATGAAGACAACTCTCGATGTGATCTTGTATTTTCAAAGACAAGACTTGCTCCACTGAAAGGAATGTCAATACCGAGACTGGAATTAATGGCTGCTGTAGTCGCAGTACCTTATGCAAATTATGTGAAAGCAGAGTTAGCTCTTTTCTTTGAAGAGATATGTGTGTGGAGTGTACTAAGTTGGATAACTTCGAAGAAGGAACTGTCTTTGCTTGTGATGAACCGTGTAAGTGAGATTCGGAAAAGCAGCGACAAAGTGTTCAGCTATGTTCCCACTAAGCAGAAACCATCTGATATGGCTACAAGGGGAACAACGATAAAAACGCTATTGAAATGCAAATTGTGGTGGAATGGTCCAACATGGCTTGTTGAAACAAACTGGCCAAAATTCGAAACGTAAAAAATTGACACACACAGTTACATTGATTTTCAGACTGAAATAGCAAAAAAAAAAAAAGAAAAACGGAAGTCGTTGTTTCATCAACTGAACCCACTGTGCAAACACCATTTGAGATTCCATATGAGAAGTACTCGTACAAAACTTATAAGAGTAACCGCATACGTTTTGATTTCAGTCCAAAGGAAAGTTCTACATATGTACTGATAAAACTTTGGAAAAAGGGTCAACGGTTGCTCGACGATTTTTGGAACTTGTGGAGACAAGACTACCTTTTGAGTCTGCGAGAAAGGATGCAAAATGAATTAAAATCAGGAAGAATAAAATCCAGCTCATTTCGAACAGCCGGAGATGTAGTGCTTGTGCGTGACAAGTGTTCTAGGGGATCCTGGAAATATGGAAAAATCGTGAGTGTCGTATCGAGTCGAGACGGACATGTCCGATCTGCGAATGTGCAGGGCCCATCTGACCGAGTGATTGGTCGACCAATAAACCTTTTATATCCGCGAGGTGTGTAGTGAACCGAGTATAATGAAGGAAAAAACTGTACTAGACTATGAACATATATCCGCCATCGGACGTCGCCGAGTTCGTCAAGCTGCAAGAAATGCAAACAAGAACATTCAGAAACTTTTACAAACATAATGACGACACTTTCAACGGTATAAGGAAATACTTATTATAGAGCCGATTTCTGTCGGCCGGAGTGTCGCGAACGCCGCGAATATGTTATTAAAACATTTATATCTTTGTATAATTGAAAGTTCATGTGGAATATTAATTATGTTTAATAATTATTACATTGAACTTTGGTAACTAAAAATAACGTATAATGTTTATATTGCTCCGTTGTATTTTTCCATCATGAGTTAATCATTGTGTTTACTTTATGTGTTTGCACCGTTGAGAATTTACATAACGGCTCTAACCGGAGCCATTGCTCCGTTAGCATGTACTTCCATGTTACCCGTAATCCTCGTGCATTTCATGTGTAGTTGGCGGGAATAATTAGTATATAAATCGGTGCGCAAGTTGTACCTCAGAGATCATTTTTACTGGATTCATTGTACTTACATTTATCAGTTTATATTGGATTTAAAAGGGGTTTTAAATATATACTTGGACTTTTACTAACAATTGGATAAAAACAGAAATATACCTTTGTGGATAATTGTGGATAATTGTGTGTACTTAAAAAGGGAAATTAAAGTAAGAACAAATTCTAAATGTGTTTTTGTGATCTATCAACTCCGGTGTGGCAAGTTCGGGGCCTAATAAAGTGAAACTCCGCCACACTATGCGAAGGTCAATGGGTAAAGATAAACGATTGGAATTTCGGATCAGACAAAACATTGCTCGGGTGGCCTGAGCAGCTTTTTGCAGCTAGCAATGAACCGGTTCTACTAAAATAGATCCCGAGGTATTTATATTCATTAACTACCTCTAGAGTGTTATCTTTGAATTTGAAATTATATAACTTTTGTCGGCCTTTACTGAAAACAACTATTTTTGATTTTGTTGTGTTGACTGTTAATTCCCATATATCACAGTAGTTGGAGTATGTGTTTAAAGCGTTTTGTAATCCATTTTCAGTTTCTGACATGATTATTGTATCATCAACATAAAGCAATATAAATAGATTTAGAAAAATGCGCATACTGTCATTATGAGCATTATCTTGAATGTCAACAGCATCATTTATTTTGAGCAAAATGTGAATGGAAATCGTTTAAAAATAGTGAAAAAAAAAGTGGAGATAGATTTTCACCTTGGCGGACACCAATTTTACTTGGGAAGAAGTTTGAGCATTCTGAGTTGTTCGATACACATGACTTGATATTTTTATACATATTATGAATCAATTTCAGACATTTGTCATTTATATTTGTATTAATCAGTTTTTGCCACAGTTCAGATCTCCAGACTGTACCAAATGCTTGTTTAACGTCTATAAATGCACAAAATAATTTCTTTCTTCTATTATGTAAGTACTGTACTAAATTATTCAATATAAATATGTTGTCCATAGTGGAATAACCTTTTCTAAAACCGGCCTGACTACGATCAATAAGGTTATTAGGATTCAACGTACTTATCGATTCGGTTATTCATTATGCAAGTAAAGAATTTACCAAGGCAACTTAATAATGTAATAGGTCGATAATTTTCAGAACGATTGGGTTCTCCTTTATTCTTATATATAGGATTTAATAATACATGTTGTCCAGCACAGGGGAATAACTCCCTTGTCTAGAATAAAATTGAATAGTTTAACGTATATATCCTTAAATATGTTAAATGTGCTTTTGATTTTTAACTTGATCAATCCCACACGCTTTATTATCATTTAATTGCTTTTTCAATCTCGTCAGCAGTAATTTTGGAATTTATTTCTTCATTAATTTCATTATTCGCCATATTTTCTTCATTTAGTGAATCTATATCATGCGAAAAATTTACAGTTTTGAAAAAAATCATGAAGATCAGAAAGACTGGCGTCGTTTATACTTTGGGATTTATTACTTAAACATTTCCAGTATTTTCGCGGATCTGTGTTCTTAAAGTTTCGCAAGTTACTTATATTTTCGTTTTTGTCTATATTTTCAAATACGGTCATTGTCGACTTGTATATTTTACTTTTGCTTTTAGATTTTCCTTGTTTTCTATATTTCTACGTAGTTTAAACATAAATTTAGCCCGATGAAAATCACTGCGAGCTTTTTTACATTTATTTCCAAACCATTTTGGAACATTCGTAATATTCTGATCGTTTGATTTATTGCAGTCTATATATCCATATGTACTTTCACATGCTTTGAATACGGTATTTATAGAATCTACTATGTCATCTGCTATTTGTTGAGTAAACACGTTCGTTACAGAACAACTTATGAGACGTTCAAGTATAATTGAGACTTCTTGTTGATCAACATTTCCGACGTAATTATTACATTTTTTTTATTTTCCCATAGTTTCAGTGTGTCTCCCTTGCCTACAGCGTTATGTCTGTCATTGCCTTTTGTAAAAGTGTAACTCAAACTAACCGGAGTGTGTGCATCAGATAGCATTGGACAAAAATCCATAATATTAAGACAATTTATGTACTTAAATAAGCTAGCGCTACAACATAAAATAATCAACAGTACATCACCATTTGTACGGTCATTCATGATATAAATATTATTTAACAATAGAAAATCAATAAGCTTACTCCCATAATTATTGCTCATTGGTCACTATTAGTTCTTTTAATATAAACATTATTTGATTGCTCAAACATATTTAGTTCACACTGGAACTCTTCGTAAACAGTTTCAAAATGTTGCCTTTCGGAAAATACCTTATCATCAAAAATAATATCGTCAAGACATTTTGTTCGTGAGTTAAAATCACCAAAGGTGCATACATATTTATATTGATTAGAAAATTTATCGATATCACACTGAATATCCGAGAAGGGATCTTCATTTGAATATAACGTATTTTCAGGTGCAAACAGCACCACATAAAATGTCAGAATCTGTTTTTACTAGATCCTTTCCTATAAGTACTAATTTACAATCAGTACTTAAAACCGTTATATATTTGGAAATATCCTTTTTGACAATAAGTGCAATTCCACCTGATTTGCGTGATTTGAAGACAATGTCTTTTCTACTTTTGGTAAATATGTCATAAGCTATGTAGTCTTAATCATCAATGTGCGTTTCTTGTAAACCAACAATGTCATAGTGATTTATTGAATCATTGAATTCGGGACAATGCATTTTAGATTTTAAACCGCAGACATTAAGAGACAAAAACATATTTTTAGTACTGTTATTTACAGCGCTATGTGTAATATTTGTATCTTCATTAACAAATGAATAATCTAATGAAACATTCGTATCGAAATCACATTTTTCGAACAGTAACCTATTCGTTGTGATATTTTCTTTGCCCTGCAAATTTATATCATTACCAGGTAGTAAGTGTGTAATACATCTATATGGATATCGCTTTGAATACAACTCGCTATGTGAGCTATTAGTTTCTTCATTTTCATTAGAAAAACAATCATTTTGCATGTAGCTATTTACTAAAAAATTCATGTTGTATCGATTAACACACACATTGCTTAGCCAGCCTGTTTCTTTTTCATTATCCAAACAATCATTATACAAGTAACAATCATCTGAACAATTTATATTGCATGCATTAACATGTAATGCTTTTGTATTAAGGTAGTAACTAACGCTATGTAGGTAATACATTTATACAAATTTTCATTTATCAAAAAATCTAAAGTTGACTTATGCACTTTCAATTCATTGACCTGGTTTGTATCATAACAATTTAAACTAAAATGATTAGCGTTATTCAATAAGACTAGAACAACTAGATTGCGAAATGCACGGGTAAACAAAACCTCCTACAAATTCACGGGCATTATAGTGGTTATAAGGGGTCAAAGATCAGCAATGACTCTCCTTGCCTGTCCTAGTTTTGGGGAGCGTCCACTGTAGATGGAGGTTCGGCGGGGGTGTTAGTATTTTTGATAACGGCACTGTTGTCGGCAGTTGTGATGTCTTCGGGAACTGACGGTAGTACATGGGGGATGGCATCATCGACGCGCTTTAGGGCAGTTTCAAGCTCAAGTGGCGACAAAGCCCCTGCGTTTACTGTCCGTTAGTGCGGTGCGATTGGGGGTCTCAGCGGCAAGTACCGAATAGCGACTCGGCGTTTCAAACAGTGGTTGGTTATCATATGGACGAAGCGTTTGGGCTTGTGCTTGTTGTGCGGAGTACCCTGGCGGAAATGACGGTCGTGGTCTTACATCCTGTGGTCTGGTTGTCGCGTTATATCGGGGATACGGGGATCTTCTCATCGAAAGATGGTCGGGGGGTTGTCTACGAGTTTGGGTGGGGCGATATGCCATTGACGGCGCGGGTGCATACTGCCGTTGCGGGCCATGAGATAAATCGCCTTTATTCCATCCCGGGACCAATCTTCGGGACTCACCTTTATTCTGGGTGTCAGACGCAGGGTGTCCATGCCCATCAAGTTGGCTTCCAGGTTTGTTGAATGTCATGGTAGATGTAACATATATATGGCCGTTCGCATAAAGCCTATCGCGAACCAAAGAAACCTTATGGCCCATTTCTATGAACTCCCTTACGAGCGGATGCAGGGTTTTCCTCGTTTCTTCTACTTCGCGTGGGAAATGTTCATAAATTTTATAACGTCTCTGGGCCTTATTAAGTATAAGTCCTGCCCGTCGTACCGTTTCACGTTGCATGTATTTGTCAAAGGTAATAACTATGGGTCTGGGTCGTCGTTGGACGATGGTTGATTCGGCCTACCAACTGTGTGGACTTTAGTAAAGTGCATACTAGCGACGTCGAGGTCACACTGACTAGACACTTCATGGCGCTCAACTAGTTCTGCGCGTAGCAATTTTCGGAGGTCTTCTTCGGTGTTTTCTTTGCGTGCGTTCGGTCCATATTGGCCTTGCGTGGCCTCGTCCACACCAAAAATAATCAGATCGTTTTCCATGAGCCTACATTGGAAATAAAGACACCGTGCTTTCAAGTCTGCATTTTGTTGGGAATATGTGTTTTATCTTGGAATGCAACTCAGTGTTTTGTGTGTTCAGATCAATTATTTGTTCTTGTAGACTTCGTTTACTGGATAAAAAATCATCCGCAATGTCACTGAATGTTTGACAGAATAGTTCCACTTATGATAGCTTTGATGACAGTGATTTGTTGACATCTTGGACGGCTTCAAATTTTGATTTCAGGTGAGTGATATCTTTTTTCTAATCGCAAGTGTTATCCTACTGCTCTCCATTGTAATGAGACGTGAGTTTACCTCTTTCAAAAGTTCGTGAACACTTCCATCTTGACTCTGCGTTTGCTGAAGGTACCCCCCCCCCCCCCCAAAAAAAAAAAATCCTGGTGGCCGTGTATAGAACGTGGGGTGGGGTCCGGGGTAGGGTGGGATAAACACACCGGGATACTGTGAGTGCTCATGCATACTCCTTTGTCCAGGTTGGGTCTTTGTGGTTCCATTTTGCGTGCTGGGGTTTCCTTTTGAATACTTTTTTGATTCCTTGTCGGACATTGTTACACTTCATGTATATAATTTTCACTTTTTAATTAATCCAGTAAAATAAATGTATGTATATGTAGACTGAAAATAGACTTAATATAGACACAGAGTACCGGAGAACAGGCGATATCAACATTGACCGCCATAATCCAAATCCTTTGTTTGAACACTTTTACTGCGCAAATGTAACTAAGTCATCAAACTCACTTTAGTTCGTAGATTTAAATTCACTATACGCCAGATAAACAGTTCATATCATTTTTCAACAGGTTTTATAGAGAGACGATACACTTATGTAATTTTATTTTGTATTTTTCCGGAAGCATTTAAAATTTGCATTCTGCCGCCATTGATCACGTGATGCAACCTTAGGTATACCCTTTTATTCCATAAAAACACGTTGCATTTTGACACGTTATGAAGAACTAGTGCACTCGTTACTAAAAATGGGAATAACTTTTGCTAAATGTATTACTTTTTTTTTACACAAAAACAATATATGACATTTCTTAATTACTAATGTAAATGAATAATCGAGTGCCATATATAATTTCAATTAAATAATAATAATAAAAGGAGAAAAAATCAGAAATAGTTATGGAATAATTGTATTGCTATAAATAACAAACTTCGTTGCGCATGTCATACCCAGTGTCATAACCTTGCCGATGGATTAATTCTATCCTGCTGTGAATACGCCGCGGGGTGGGCCATACAACCATTATCGTACAGTTGAATACACAATTGCTGGGCATCTTATTTTTTTCAAATGTTACATAAATGTTCAAAAAGGACCAAACGATATTTAAAAAAAAAAACATTATTTCGAAAAGTGCATTTGAAAGAGAGAAAAATCTGCACCGTAATCCGCTGGAACCAAAGCGATCGGATATCTATAATAACTTTAAATATCAAAACAATTTTTAGCTCCTTTTTATTTCAATGTAACTTTTAATAACCAACAAAGCCCTTAAAAAGGACCAAAATGTAAAAATCATACAATTAATACAGAACCATCATCTTTAATGGCAAGAATTATCCTAACATAAATGTAGGATGTAAGTTGATATGTTAAAGGCTAAGTCCTGAGAACTGTTTAACCATTCTTTCCCTATATAACTCTATAGGCACTTTCGCTTCAGCGGATTTCTCCAAAGTTGGCAAAGACATCAAAATCAATACATGACGTCATCATCAACAACTAACAACGCTTTGAGTTAGTGTGTGGATTGAATGGACGTTGTAAGCAAGATACAGCAGCGATGATAATGGAGACAACACCAACTCTGGTAAATGACATTGTCTTTGTCTATTGAAAATGTACCCCAGTCATGCATTCCAGTGATGCCACGTCATCATACTTGTTGGCGAATTGTGGACTTCTGTTGTGGAGTTGTGAGCTGTTTTAAGTTCAGAGCCAGATAGACTACATTATGACCCCGTTTTTCAAAACTCTCGTTATATCAATACGTTAACGCTGACGTTAGATAGATACATCATCAATGTCAATGTCAATGTTATCTACCGATATTAACGTTCTTTAAATTACTTCTGAAGTAATCGGTTGCTACGCTGATGTAACGCTTACGTGTTTGAGTTAGAATTAGCGTTTACCTCACGTCTGGTTTATATCATTCACTATTCCTTTCTATCAAACTGGTCGGCTGGTGTCCCAACGGTTTATTCTGTTGGCACACCAAACGACCACGGAATAAGACGTTGGCACACCAGCCGACCAAGGAATAAGACGTTGGCACACCAGCCGACCAAGGAATAAGACGTTGGGGCACCAGCCGACCAAGGAATAAGACGTTGGGACACCAACCGACCACGGAATAAGCCGTTTGGACACCAACCGACCACGGAATAAGCCGTTAGGACACCAACCGACCACGGAATAAGCCGTTGGGATACCAACCAACCACGGAATAAGCCGTTAGGACACCAACCGACCACGGAATAAGCTGTTGGGACACCAACCAACCACGGAATAAGCCGTTAGGACACCAACCGACCAAACGCAATTTAAAATAATAAACGAGGTGAACACACCATATACGTGAACATTTTATTTACGGATTTGATTGCCGTCATTAACTTATATAAAGGTTGTATCGTCCACATTTACATTAACAGGTACAAGAAAATGCCATTGTGTCTTATTTTGCTACTAAACATTTGTAAACTCTCCATGTCAAGTTCAAGGTCTGCCATGTAAGTATACTTTGAAAACGTTCTGGCGCAGTCAATGATTCCTTTTAAATGTCAATTCTAAATACGGTGCTACTCGTAAAACATTATAAGCGGACACAACTGTGTAGAAGTGGTATTACAGTTGTACAACGTGTCCGTTTCATTGTTTCTGATCTGTTATATCAGTTTGACCTGCGATCATGGGATAATTAGTTCTAAACTGGTAGGTAACCGACTTCTAGGTCAAAATAAAACATAAATAACCAATGTTTATTTCGTTTTATATAGTTCACAGGAGATATAATATACACAATAAAATATGTCAAGAATGACCCATGGTCATTGATAAGTTGTTTTGATTGCATAAATGTATTGATCGGTCATACAGTATGACTTATAAATACGTAAACATTCGTATGTCTGTAATGATGCCTGAATTGAAATAAATCAGCGTTTGAGCGCTTAATGGCAAACAATGAATCGGTTAATACAGAATAGAACATAAGAGAACAGATCTGTTCTGTTAATATATTCTAGTTTGTATATGTTTGAAAATGTGCTAATGCAAATGTGCGATTCAATATCTGTTTCGATAGCTCATTCATAAATAGGACTTATTTTAATTCAATCATTAAGTTAAAAAAGTGGTTTGTATCTTTAACAACAATTATGGAAAAGGTGCAAATAGTAAATATGACATGTTCATTTTTTTATGCAAAAATAAGCAAAGAATATAAAAGTTTCAGCCATAATATTCCCAAAAGAAATTTTTTAAATGTTATTTTTGTTATTGTTCTATATTGTTTTATCATAAGTATGTATAAGCATTTTATTTTTTTACAAAAGCAGTTCTGAAATTCTCATGTATAGAAAAGTAACATAAAAATGTAAAAGCAGTGTTTTTGTAGATTTTCTTGTCATTTATTTTACTTTAAAGCAATTTGTTTACATGACACTGTGACAAGGTTGATATTGTTAAAACGATGATGATGATGAAAATGATGATGATGCTGGCGTTGGTAATGATGATGGTGGTGGGGATGATGATGATGGTGGTGGTTGTGATTGTTGAAAATTAGAACTCTATTTTTTAGCTTTATAATAAATGGTTAAGTTAATTCTCTTTATGTGGCAAAAGGGCACAGTTGCGCCCCATATAAGCAATTTCTGCTTTATGCGTTGAGCATTATTATGTCCAAAATTGCGTATATTTTACAAATCTGAATCATTGTTTTATAATGTGTTGAGTATTTTACAGTCTAAAACTAGTTCTTAGTTGTATACACTTGATGCATGCATTTACTGATGTATTGTACCGTCCGGGTTAATTCAAGCATCCACTGTATAATGACTGTTGCCGAATTGATATACTCTTTATTTATTTTTTCTTAAAATGTGTGTAGATTTAATGCAAACTGTAGCGTACTAGGTAATGTTAAATCATTAATATGATTAGTTCTATATACAAGAAACAGGCGCTGCCGACACCCGCCTCAGAACCTTTGCACAAATGTAAGAATTCAAATTCCGTTTATTAGAGGTCATATATTCCAGATTTGGGGAAAAACATAATGCTATCATGGACTCATATACTATGCTATATATTGCGCGTTAAAGGTATTAATTATTGTTTTATCATTTCTTAGCGTTTGACATTTTAATGCAGGCTTCTTTAAATGTCTGTTTGTAAAAAATATACTGTATACGAAAATAAACTTAACATTAAAGTGACAGTCTTATTCCAAATTAATACATACACATGTATAGCTTACATAATTACAATTATAACCGTGTATTAAAAAAGCAAAAATATTGAATAATTGGTGCGTGCTTAAATATTTACTGTGACCTACTATCGTCTAAAATATAGATATACCGTGTTTTTCTGCGCCTTTTATTCAAATAAAACTCATAAGTATTGAGAATCCTTCATAATAACCGCTGTTTTCGACATTTATTCATCCTTTATTTTATAGTATATTAAAACAATGGTTTCAATTGTAGTAAACCTATTTTGGGGGTAAGAGTGCATCTTTCACAGAAAATTAACAAAGGTTTGTTGATGGTAAACTATGTGACCCCAAAAAGTATAGTGCCTTAATCCAGTCACGAGCGGTCAGACCTAACATTCATGTCATGAAATATCCATGGTCTTTCGAGAAAATATATCATATTGTCGTTTTAGATATTATTAATAAGTATGACATTATTTTCTTATCAGACACTCGGTTTTTAAAACATACTTGTTTCAATCTAATTATTGAAAAATATTTATGCGCAACATATAACTCGAAATAAGAAGTCACATAACACAAAAAGCCGTTTTAGTGGTAGGTTATAAAAAATTATCACCAATCATTAAGCAAGTATTTTGAAATTGCTGACAAAAACAACATGGTACAATTTGGGTAAAGATTAATTACATGTTGACAAAGACGTATACATAAATTATATTTGTAACACATATATTCCTCCAAGTTACTCTAAAATATTAAGAAATAATCAATTTGATTTCTTTGAAGAATTATAGCTTGGTTTTGAAAAGTATTTTCCACAAATTATGATTGTAATAAAAATGAAAAATAGAAAAAAAAGAAGAAGAATCAATACAGATGAGTTTCTGACATGTGGCGTATACGTTTTTGCTTTGAGAGGGATAGAGGTGCCTAGTTGTCTGCCTTGTTGACTGCCTCGTTGTCTTTCTCGTTGTCAGTCTCGCTGTCTGTCTCGTTGTCTGTCTCGTTGTTTGTTTCGTTGTCTGTCTCGTTGTCTGTCTCGTTGTTTGTTTCGTTGTCTGTCTCGTTGTCTGTCTCGTTGTTTGTTTCGTTGTCTGTCTCGATGTCTGTCTCGTTGTTTGTCTCGTTGTCTGTCTCGTTGTCTGTCTCGTTGTTTGTTTCGTTGTCTGTCTCGATGTCTGTCTCGTTGTTTGTTTCGTTGTCTGTCTCGTTGTCTGTCTCGTTGTTTGTTTCGTTGTCTGTCTCGTTGTCTGTCTCGTTGTTTGTTTCGTTATCTGTCTCGATGTCTGTCTCGTTGTTTGTTTCGTTGTCTGTCTCGTTGTCTGTCTCGTTGTTTGTTTCGTTGTTTGTCTCATTGTCTGTCTCGATGTCTGCCTCGTTGTCTGCCTCGTTGTCTGCCTCATTGTCAGTCTCTTTGTCTGTCTTAATGTCCGTCTCTTTGTCAGTCTCGTTGTCTGTCTCGTTGTCAGTCTCGTTGTCAGTCTCGTTGTCAGTCTCGTTATCAGTCTCGTTGTAAGTCTTTTTGTCTGTGTCGTTGTCTTTCTCTATGCCTGTCTCGTTGTCTGCCTTGTTGTCAGTCTTGTTGTCTGTCTCGTTGTCTGTCTCGTTGTCTGCCCCATTGTCCTTCTCGTTGTCTGTCTCAATGTCTGCCACGATGTCTGCCTCGTTGTCTGCCTTGTTGTCTGCCTCATTGTCTGTCTCGTTGTCTGTCTCAATGTCTGCCACGATGTCTGCCTCGTAGTCTGTCTCGTTGCCTGACGTTTCTTATGAGAAAAATGAAAATAGCTGAACGTAACCATGAAGAATTCGATAAAGTGACCAAACCCATATATGTGTATTGAATATGTTAAGCACTTTACATTGATATTATGTAGAAAATAGAGAGAAACAAGATGTCATAGCAACGCGATACCTCATCAATGCCGCAATTAAACATCGGAGTCACACTTTGAGGTTTGTTTATATGTATACGAGTATTTTTCTGCGAAAACATCATTTTAAAACAAGAGGTCAGCATCATCATAAATACTTGTTTAGTTTAAATGAACACTGTAAGCAAGATACAGCAGTGATGTCGATAAATACAACACCAACTCTGCTAAACAAATACAAAAAAAACACTTCGAAACGTTAAATGTTTCGCTTAAAGGATGTAATTTAATGAAAACTATCTAAACTATAGATAGTCTTTGTCACTGCTTATTTCACTCAAGTATGTACATTTACCGATAGGATCAAGACGACCGTTTAATATCCTTAAGCAAGTGGCCTTACACAGATCAGTTATCCTTAACCGAACATCCTAATTGGGCAATACATACCATGGATTGACCTACAGACGAAAGAACATATATATACAACACGATGTAATTATACATTGTGGCATAAATTAATTAAAATAATACCTAAAATAATGTTAATGTATATATGAATAATAACATAATGAGATGTGACGTCATCGAACGTCATGGTTCAGTGCACCAAGACGTCTGTCAGTCAGACGATAGACATTGAGAAGGATCAAGAACCATTGACATTTATTCGTTTCCATCACCATTTGGGAAACATGCAGGAGACAATTCATCATAGAGGTAGACAGATTAATAACCTTTTCTCCTGTCTATTCTGTTTAACTGCATACACCTACTCCTCCATATCATACATCATATTTCCCATATTGTCCCATATGATCCCTTATTGTCCCATATGTTCCCATATGTTCCCTTATTTTCCCATATTTTCCCATATGTTCCCTTATTTTCCCTTGCTATTAACAAATGTTTACTCTTTAAAAAATCCTCTTAAATTTACATTTCAGTTCTTTTTTTTTTTGGCCTAGAACACATTCGTTTCAATTAGACTATTTTCCTTGCATAGTTAAGACTTCTTAATATTTTACATTACCAGAAATACAAACACGTTTCAACAAGACATTTTCATCAATTTCATGTCAGTGAGAATAGAAATAACGTCGCAATGAGTAAAAGATTGAAAGAAGCACTGAAATTTGACTGTCATTCAGTGAGCTAAGTAGAATATTTCTTGGCTAAGCTAATATCAGAGACTAAAATTAGGATTGATATGTTTCTCCAGTGGGGAAAGAGAGGTATATTCTTTGTTAGATATTTGGCGACTTCGTGTGTTGACTGCATTGAGTGTTATGAACGTCTCGTACAAATTGATTCGGTTGAGGTTTTCAATCATTTTTCTCCTTTCTCTCTTACATCGTCGAACATATCTAAAAGCGACTACGTTAAATGATTATTTAACGATGCATCGGCTGCCCAAAATGTGTTCAAAGTATAAAAAAAAATGAAAGACACTATAGTGGTTGTTCATCATTTAAAACGCTATATCAATGGCTTATCAATATGCATAGTTTATGAAGAAGCGCTATTCAATAATTCCAAATAACAAGATCAACCTATAATCTATCAATCTGAAAGATAGTGATTATATTGGAATGCGAATGTCAAATCGATGGATCTGCACTCAAATCAAATTTATAAACATATATATGATGAACAGAAATATGATAATATTGTCAAAACCATCCATAGATACATGTAATAGCAACATGACACTGTCTTACACCATCCAAACATGTATGTTATAGCGATATGACACTGTCATACACCATCCAAACATGTATGTTATAGCGATATGACATTAAATTACCCATCCAAAGATGTAAGTTATAGCAATATGACACTGTCATATACCATCCAAAGATGTATGTTATAGCAATATGACACTGTCACACACCATCCAAAGATGTATGTTATAGCAATATGACACTGTCATACACCATCCAAAGATGTATGTTATAGCAATATGACACTGTCACACACCATCCAAAGATGTATGTTATAGCAATATGACACTGTCATACACCATCCAAAGATGTATGTTATAGCAATATCACACTGTCATACACCATCCTAAGATGTATGTTATAGCAATATGACACTGTCATACACCATCCACACATGTATGTTATAGCAATATGACACTATCATACACCATCCAAAGATGTATCTTATAGCAATATGACACTGTCATACACCATCCAAAGATGTATGTTATAGCAATATGACACTGTCATACACCATCCAAACATGAATGTTATAGCGATATGACATTGCATTACCCATCCAAAGATGTATGTTATAGCAATATGACACTGTCATACACCATCCAAACATTTATGTTATAGCAATATGACACTGTCATACACCATCCAAAGATGTATGTTATAGCAATACGACACTATCTTACCCCATCCAAAGATGTATGTTATAGCAATATGACACTGTCTTACACCATCCATAGATGTATGTTATAGCAATATGACACTGTCATACACCATCCAAACATGTATGTTATAGCGATATGACACTGTCTTACACCATCCAAAGATGTATGTTATAGCGATATGACACTGTCATACACCATCCAAAGATGTATGTTATAGCAATATGACACTGTCATACACCATCCAATTGTATGCTATAGCAATATGACACTGTCTTACACCATCCAAATATGTATGTTATAGCAATATGACACTGTCTTACACCATCCAAAGATGTATGATTTAGCAATATGACACTGTCTTACACCATCCAAACATGTATGTTATAGCAATATGACACTGTCATACACCATCCAAACATGAATGTTATAGCAATATGACACTGTCTTACACCATCCAAAGATGTATGTCATAGCAATATGACACTGTCATACACCATCCAAAGATGTATGTTATAGCAATATGACACTGTCATATACCATCCAAAGATGTATGTTATAGCAATATGACACTGTCATACACCATCCAAACATGTATGTTATAGCAATATGACACTGTCATACACCATCCAAACATGCATGTATGTTATAGCAATATGACACTGTCAAACACCATCCAAACATGTATGTTATAGCAATATGACACTGTCATACACCATCCAAACCTGTATGTTATAGCAATATGACACTGTCTTACACCATCCAAACATGTATGTTATAGCAATATGACACTGTCATACACCATCCAAACCTGTATGTTATAGCAATATGACACTGTCATACACCATCCAAAGATGTATGTTATAGCAATATGACACTGTCTTACACCATCCAAACATGTATGTTATAGCAATATGACACTGTCTAACACCATCCAAACATGTATGATTTAGCAATATGACACTGTCTTACACCATCCAAACATGTATGTTATAGCAATATGACACTGTCATACACCATCCAAACATGAATGTTATAGCAATATGACACTGTCTTACAACATCCAAAGATGTATGTTATAGCAATATCACACTGTCATACACCATCCAAACATGTATGTTATAGCAATATGACACTGTCTTACACCATCCAATCATGTATGTTATAGCAATATGACACTGTCTTACACCATCAAAACATGTATGTTATAGCAATATGACACTGTCATACACCATCCAAACATGTATGTTATAGCATTATGACACTGTCATACACCATCCAAACATGTATGTTATAGCAATATGACACTGTCATACACCATCCATAGATATATGTTATAGCAATATGACACTGTCTTACACCATCCAAACATGTATGTTATAGCAATATGACACTGTCATACACCATCCAAACATGTATGTTATAGCAATATGACACTGTCATACACCATCCAAAGATGTATGTCATAGCAATATGACACTGTCTTACACCATCCAAACATGTATTTTATAGCAATATGACACTGTCTTACACCATCCAAACATGTATGTTATAGCAATATGACACTGTCATACACCATCCAAACATGTATGTTACAGCAATATCACACTGTCATACACCATCCAAAGATGTATGTTACAGCAATATGACATTGTCATACACCATCCAAACATGTATGTTATAGCAATATGACACTGTCATACACCATCCATAGATGTATGTTATAGCAATATGACACTGTCTTACACCATCCAAAGATGTATGTTATAGCAATATGACACTGTCATACACCATCCAAAGATGTATGTTATAGCAATATGACACTGTCATACACCATCCAAACATGAATGTTATAGCAATATGACACTGTCTTACAACATCCAAAGATGTATGTCATAGCAATATGACACTGTCTTACACCATCCAAAGATGTATGTTATAGCAATATGACACTGTCTTACACCATCCAAAGATGTATGTTATAGCAATATGACACTGTCATACACCATCCAAAGATGTATGTTATAGCAATATGACACTGTCATACACCATCCAAACATAAATGTTATAGCAATATGACACTGTCTTACACCATCCAAAGATGTATGTCATAGTAATATGACACTGTCTTACACCATCCAAACATGTATGTTATAGCAATATGACACTGTCTTACACCATCCAAACATGTATGATTTAGCAATATGACACTGTCTTACACCATCCAAACATGTATGTTATAGCAATATGACACTGTCATACACCATCCAAACATGAATGTTATAGCAATATGACACTGTCTTATAACATCCAAAGATGTATGTTATAGCAATATGACACTGTCATACACCATCCAAACATGTATGTTATAGCAATATGACACTGTCTTACACCATCCAAACATGTATGTTATAGCAATATGACACTGTCATACACCAACCAAACATGTATGTTATAGCAATATGACACTGTCATACACCATCCATAGATGTATGTTATAGCAATATGACACTGTCTTACACCATCCAAACATGTATGTTATAGCAATATGACAATGTCATACACCATCCAAACATGTATGTTATAGCAATATGACACTGTCATAAACCATCCAAAGATGTATGTCATAGCAATATGACACTGTCTTACACCATCAAAACATGTATGTTATAGCAATATGACACTGTCATACACCATCCAAATATGTATGTTATAGCAATATGACACTGTCATACACCATCCAAACATGTATGTTACAGCAATATCACACTGTCATACACCATCCAAAGATGTATGTTATAGCAATATGACATTGTCATACACCATCCAAACATGTATGTTATAGCAATATGACACTGTCATACACCATCCAAAGATGTATGTTATAGCAATATGACACTGTAATACACCATCCAAAGATTTATGTTATAGCAATATGACACTGTCATACACCATCCAAAGATGTATGTTATAGCAATATGACACTCTCATATACCATCCAAAGATGTATGTTATAGCAATATGACATTGTCATACACCATCCAAACATGTATGTTATAGCAATATGACACTGTCATACACCATCCAAACATGCATGTATGTTATAGCAATATGACACTGTCAAACACCATCCAAACATGTATGTTATAGCAATATGACACTGTCATACACCATCCAAACCTGTATGTTATAGCAATATGACACTGTCTTACACCATCCAAACATGTATGTTATAGCAATATGACACTGTCATACACCATCCAAACCTGTATGTTATAGCAATATGACACTGTCATACACCATCCAAACCTGTATGTTATAGCAATATGACACTGTCTTACACCATCCAAACATGTATGTTATAGCAATATGACACTGTCTTACACCATCCAAACCTGTATGTTATAGCAATATGACACTGTCTTACCCCATCCAAACATGTATGTTATAGCAATATGACACTGTCTTACCCCATCCAAACATAAATGTTACAGCAATATGACATTGTCATACACCATCCAAACATGAATGTTATAGCAATATGACACTGTCATACATCATCCAAATATGTATGTTATAGCAATATGACACTGTCATACACCATCAAAATATGTATCTTATAGCAATATGACATTGTCATGCACCATCCATAGATGTATGTTATAGCAATATGACACTGTCATACACCATCCAAACATGTATGTTATAGCAATATGACACTGTCATACACCATCCAAACATGAATGTTATAGCGATATGACATTGCATTACCCATCCAAAGATGTATGTTATAGCAATATGACACTGTCATACACCATCCAAAGATGTATGTTATAGCAATATGACACTGTCATACAACATCCAAAGATGTATGTTATAGCAATATGACACTGTCATACACCATCCAAAGATGTATGTTATAGCAATATGACACTGTCATACACCATCCATAGATGTATGTTATAGCGATATGACACTGTCATACACCATCCAAACATGTATGTTATAGCGATATGACACTGTCTTACACCATCCAAAGATGTATGTTATAGCGATATGACACTGTCATACACCATCCAAAGATGTATGTTATAGCAATATGACACTGTCATACACCATCCAATTGTATGCTATAGCAATATGACACTGTCTTACACCATCCAAAGATGTATGTTATAGCAATATGACACTGTCTTACACCATCCAAAGATGTATGTTATAGCAATATGACACTGTCATATACCATCCAAAGATGTATGTTATAGCAATATGACACTGTCATACACCATCCAAACATGAATGTTATAGCAATATGACACTGTCTTACACCATCCAAAGATGTATGTCATAGCAATATGACACTGTCTTACACCATCCAAACATGTATGTTATAGCAATATGACACTGTCTCACACCATCCAAACATGTATGATTTAGCAATATGACACTGTCTTACACCATCCAAACATGTATGTTATAGCAATATGACACTGTCATACACCATCCAAACATGAATGTTATAGAAATATGACACTGTCTTACAACATCCAAAGATGTATGTTATAGCAATATGACACTGTCATACACCATCCAAACATGTATGTTATAGCAATATTACACTGTCTTACACCATCCAAACATGTATGTTATAGCAATATGACACTGTCTTACACCATCAAAACATGTATGTTATAGCAATATGACATTGTCATACACCATCCAAACATGTATGTTATAGCAATATTACACTGTCATACACCATCCAAACATGTATGTTATAGCAATATGACACTGTCTTACACCATCCATAGATGTATGTTATAGCAATATGACACTGTCTTACACCATCCAAACATGTATGTTATAGCAATATGACACTGTCTTACACCATCCAAACATGTATGTTATAGCAATATGACATTGTCATACACCATCCAAACATGTATGTTATAGCAATATGACACTGTCATACACCATCCAAACATGTATGTTTTAGCAATATGACACTGTCATACACCATCCAAATATGTATGTTATAGCAATATGTCATTGTCATACACCATCCAAACATGAATGTTATAGCAATATGACATTGTCATACACCATCCAAACATGTATGTTTTAAGCAATATGACACTGTCATACATCATCCAAAGATGTATGTTATAGCAATGTGACACTGTCATACACCATCAAAATATGTATGTTATAGCAATATGACATTGTCATGCACCATCAAAAGATGTATGTTATAGCAATATGATACTGTCATGCACCATCCATAGATGTATGTTATAGCAATATGACACTGTCATACACCATCCAAAGATGTATGTTATAGCAATATGACACTGTCATACACCATCCAAACATGAATGTTATAGCGATATGACATTGCATTACTCATCCAAAGATGTATGTTATAGCAATATGACACTGTCATTCACCATCCAAAGATGTATGTTATAGCAATATGACACTGTCATACACCATCCAAACATGTATGTTATAGCAATATGACACTGTCATACACCATCCAAAGATGTATGTTATAGCAATATGACACTGTCATACACCATCCATAGATGTATGTTATAGCAATATGACACTGTCATACACCATCAAAACATGTATGTTATAGCGATATGACACTGTCTTACACCATCCAAAGATGTATGTTATAGCAATATGACACTGTCTTACACCATCCAAATATGTATGTTATAGCAATATGACACTGTCATACACCATCCAATTGTATGCTATAGCAATACGACACTGTCTTACACCATCCATAGATGTATGTTATAGCAATATGACACTGTCATACACCATCCAAAGATGTATGTTATAGCAATATGACACTGTCATACACCATCCAAAGATGTATGTTATAGCAATATGACACTGTCATACACCATCGTAAGATGTATGTTATAGCAATATGACACTGTCATACACCATCCATAGATGTATGTTATAGCAATATGACACTGTCTTACACCATCCAAACATGTATGTTATAGCGATATGACACTGCCTTACACCATCCAAAGATGTATGTTATAGCAATATGACACTGTCTTACACCATCCAAAGATGTATGTTATAGCAATATGACACTGTCATACACCATCCAATTGTATGCTATAGCAATATGACACTGTCTTACACCATCCAAACATGAATGTTATAGCAATATGACACTGTCTTACAACATCCAAAGATATATGTTATAGCAATATGACACTGTCTTACACCATCCAAACATGTATGTTATAGCAATATGACACTGTCTTACACCATCAAAACATGTATGTTATAGCAATATGACACTGTCATACACCATCCAAACATGTATGTTATAGCAATATGACACTGTCATACACCATCCAAACATGTATGTTATAGCAATATGACACTGTCATACACCATCCATAGATGTATGTTATAGCAATATGACACTGTCTAACACCATCCAAACATGTATGTTATAGCAATATGACACTGTCTTACACCATCCAAACATGTATGTTATAGCAATATGACATTGTCATACACCATCCAAAGATGTATGTTATAGCAATATGACACTGTCATACACCATTCAAACATGTATGTTATAGCAATATGACACTGTCATACACCATCCAAAGATGTATGTTATAGCAATATGACATTGTCATACACCATCCAAAGATGTATGTTATAGCAATATGACACTGTCATACACCATCCAAAGATGTATGTTATAGCAATATGACACTGTAATACACCATCCAAAGATGTATGTTATAGCAATATGACACTGTCATACACCATCCAAACATGTATGTTATAGCAATATGACACTGTCAGACACCATCCAAACATGTATTTTATAGCAATATGACATTGTCATACACCATCCAAACATGTTTGTTATAGCAATATGACACTGTCATACACCATCCAAACATGCATGTATGTTATAACAATATAACACTGTCAAACAAGATCCAAACATGTATGTTATAGTAATATGACACTGTCATACACCATCCAAACCTGTATGTTATAGCAATATGACACTGTCTTACACCATCCAAACATGTATGTTATAGCAATATGACACTGTCTTACACCATCCAAACATGAATGTTATAGCAATATGACATTGTCATACACCATCCAAACATGTATGTTTTAAGCAATATGACACTGTCATACATCATCCAAAGATGTATGTTATAGCAATATGACACTGTCATACACCATCAAAATATGTATGTTATAGCAATATGACATTGTCATGCACCATCAAAAGATGTATGTTATAGCAATATGATACTGTCATGCACCATCCATAGATCTATGTTATAGCAATATGACACTGTCATACACCATCCAAACCTGTATGTTTTAGCAATATGACACTGTCTTACACCATCCAAACATGTATGTTATAGCAATATGACACTGTCTTACATTATCCAAACATGAATGTGATAGCAATATGATATTGTCTTACACCATCCAAGCCTGTATGTTTTAGCAATATGACACTGTCTTACACCATCCAAACATGTATGTTTTAGCAATATGACATTGTCATACACCATCCAAACATGTATGTTATAGCAATATGACACTGTCTTACACCATCCAAACATGTATGTTTTAGCAATATGACACTGTCATACACTATCCAAACCTGTATGTTTTAGCAATATGACACTGTCTTACACCATCCAAACATGTATGTTTTAGCAATATGACACTGTCTTACATAATCCAAACATGAATGTTATAGCAATATGACATTGTCTTACACCATCCAAACCTGTATGTTTTAGCAATATGACACTGTCTTACACCATCCAAACATGTATGTTTTAGCAATATGACATTGTCATACACCATCCAAACATGTATGTTATAGCAATATGACACTGTCTTACACCATCCAAACATGTATGTTTTAGCAATATGACACTGTCATACACCATCCATAGATGTATGTTATAGCAATATGACACTGTCTTACACCATCCAAACCTGCATGTTTTAGCAATATGACACTGTCATACACCATCCAAACATGCATGTTTTAGCAATATGACACTGTCATACACCATCCAAACATGTATGTTATAGCAATATGACACTGTCATACACCATCAAAATATGTATGTTATAGCAATATGACATTGTCATACACCATCAAAAGATGTATGTTATAGCAATTTGATACTGTCATGCACCATCCATAGATGTATGTTATAGCAATATGACACTGTCATGCAACATCCAAAGATGTATGTAATAGCAATATGACACTGTCATGCACCATCCAAACATGTATGTCATAGCAATAAGACACTGTCATACACCATCAAAAGATGTATGTTGTAGCAATATGACACTGTCTTAAACCATCCAAAGATGTATGTAATAGCAATAAGACACTGTCATACACCATCAAAAGATGTATGTTATATCAATATGACACTGTCTTACACCATCCAAACATGTATGTTATAGCAATATGACACTGTCATACACCATCCAAACATGTATGTAATAGCAATAAGACACTGTCATACACCATCAAAAGATGTATGTTGTAGCAATATGACACTGTCTTACACCATCCAAACATGTATGTTATAGCAATATGACACTGTCATACACCATCCAAAGATGTATGTTATAGCAATATGACACTGTCATACACCATCCAAAGATGTATGTTATAGCAATATGACACTGTCATACACCATCCAAAGATGTATGTTATAGCAATATGACACTGTCTTACACCATCCAAAGATGTATGTTATAGCAATATGACACTGTCATACACCATCCAAAGATGTATGTTATAGCAATATGACACTGTCATACACCATCCAAAGATGTATGTTATAGCAATATGACACTGTCATACACCATCCAAACATGTATGTTATAGCAATATGACACTGTCATACACCATCTGTCATGCACCATCTATAGATATATGTTATAGCAATATGGCACCTTCATACACTATCCAAAGATGTATGTTATAGCAATATGACACTGTCATGCACCATCCAAAGATGTATGTTATAGCAATATGACACTGTCATTCACCATCCAAAAATGTATGTTATAGAAATATGACACTGTCTTACACCATCCAAAGATGTATGTTATAGCAAAATGACACTGTCTTACACCATCCAAAGATGTATGTTATAGCAATATGACACTGTCATACACCATCTATACATGTATGTTATAGCAATATGACACTGTCTTACACCATCCAAAAATTTATGTTATAGAAATATGACACTGTCTTACACCATCCAAAGATGTATGTTATAGCAAAATGACACTGTCTTACACCATCCAAAGATTTATGTTATAGCAATATGACACTGTCAAACACCATCCATAGATGTATGTTATAGCAATATGACACTGTCATACACCATCAAAAGATGTATGTTATAGCAATATGACACTGTCATACACCATCCATAGATGTATGTTATAGCAATATGACACTGTCTTACACCATCCAAAGATGTATGTTATAGCAATATGACACTGTCTTACCCCCATCCAAAGATGTATGTTATAGCAATATGACACTGTCTTACATTATCCAAAGATGTATTTTATAGCGATATGATACTGTCTTACACCATCCAAAGATGTATGTTATAGCGATATGACACTGTCATACACCATCCTAACATGTATGTTATAGCGATATGACACTGTCATACACCATCCAAAGATATATGTTATAGCGATATGACACTGTCATTACCCATCCAAAGATGTATGTTATAGCGATATGACACTGTCATACACCATCCAAAGATGTATGTTATAGCAATATGACACTGTCATACACCATCCAAAGATGTATGTTATAGCAATATGACACTGTCATACACCATCCAATTGTATGCTATAGCAATACGACACTGTCTTACACCATCCAAAGATGTATGTTATAGCAATATGACACTGTAATACACCATCCAAAGATGTATGTTATAGCAATATGACACTGTCATACACCATCCAAACATGTATGTTATAGCAATATGACACTGTCAGACACCATCCAAACATGTATGTTACAGCAATATGACATTGTCATACACCATCCAAACATGTTTGTTATAGCAATATGACACTGTCATACACCATCCAAACATGCATGTATGTTATAACAATATAACACTGTCAAACAAGATCCAAACATGTATGTTATAGCAATATGACACTGTCATACACCATCCAAACCTGTATGTTATAGCAATATGACACTGTCTTACACCATCCAAACATGTATGTTATAGCAATATGACATTGTCATACACCATCCAAACATGTATGTTTTAAGCAATATGACACTGTCATACATCATCCAAAGATGTATGTTATAGCAATATGACACTGTCATACACCATCAAAATATGTATGTTATAGCAATATGACATTGTCATGCACCATCAAAAGATGTATGTTATAGCAATATGATACTGTCATGCACCATCCATAGATCTATGTTATAGCAATATGACACTGTCATACACCATCCAAACCTGTATGTTTTAGCAATATGACACTGTCTTACACCATCCAAACATGTATGTTATAGCAATATGACACTGTCTTACATTATCCAAACATGAATGTTATAGCAATATGATATTGTCTTACACCATCCAAGCCTGTATGTTTTAGCAATATGACACTGTCTTACACCATCCAAACATGTATGTTTTAGCAATATGACATTGTCATACACCATCCAAACATGTATGTTATAGCAATATGACACTGTCTTACACCATCCAAACATGTATGTTTTAGCAATATGACACTGTCATACACTATCCAAACCTGTATGTTTTAGCAATATGACACTGTCTTACACCATCCAAACATGTATGTTTTAGCAATATGACACTGTCTTACATAATCCAAACATGAATGTTATAGCAATATGACATTGTCTTACACCATCCAAACCTGTATGTTTTAGCAATATGACACTGTCTTACACCATCCAAACATGTATGTTTTAGCAATATGACATTGTCATACACCATCCAAACATGTATGTTTTAGCAATATGACACTGTCATACACCATCCATAGATGTATGTTATAGCAATATGACACTGTCTTACACCATCCAAACCTGCATGTTTTAGCAATATGACACTGTCATGCACCATCCAAACATGCATGTTTTAGCAATATGACACTGTCATACACCATCCAAACATGTATGTTATAGCAATATGACACTGTCATACACCATCAAAATATGTATGTTATAGCAATATGACCTTGTCATACACCATCAAAAGATGTATGTTATAGCAATTTGATACTGTCATGCACCATCCATAGATGTATGTTATAGCAATATGACACTGTCATGCAACATCCAAAGATGTATGTAATAGCAATATGACACTGTCATGCACCATCCAAACATGTATGTCATAGCAATAAGACACTGTCATACACCATCAAAAGATGTATGTTGTAGCAATATGACACTGTCTTAAACCATCCAAAGATGTATGTAATAGCAATAAGACACTGTCATACACCATCAAAAGATGTATGTTATATCAATATGACACTGTCTTACACCATCCAAACATGTATGTTATAGCAATATGACACTGTCATACACCATCCAAACATGTATGTAATAGCAATAAGACACTGTCATACACCATCAAAAGATGTATGTTGTAGCAATATGACACTGTCTTACACCATCCAAACATGTATGTTATAGCAATATGACACTGTCAGACACCATCCAAAGATGTATGTTATAGCAATATGACACTGTCATACACCATCCAAAGATGTATGTTATAGCAATATGACACTGTCATACACCATCCAAAGATGTATATTATAGCAATATGACACTGTCTTACACACTCCAAAGATGTATGTTATAGCAATATGACACTGTCATACACCATCCAAAGATGTATGTTATAGCAATATGACACTGTCAAACACCATCCAAAGATGTATGTTATAGCAATATGACACTGTCATACACCATCCAAACATGTATGTTATAGCAATATGACACTGTCATACACCATCTGTCATGCACCATCTATAGATATATGTTATAGCAATATGGCACCTTCATACACTATCCAAAGATGTATGTTATAGCAATATGACACTGTCATGCACAATCCAAAGATGTATGTTATAGCAATATGACACTGTCATGCACCATCCAAAGATGTATGTTATAGCAATATGACACTGTCATGCACCATCCAAAGATGTATGTTATAGCAATATGACACTGTCTTACACCATCCAAAGATGTATGTTATAGCAATATGACACTGTCATACACCATCTATACATGTATGTTATAGCAATATGACACTGTCATTCACCATCCAAAAATTTATGTTATAGAAATATGACACTGTCTTACACCATCCAAAGATGTATGTTATAGCAAAATGACACTGTCTTACACCATCCAAAGATTTATGTTATAGCAATATGACACTGTCAAACACCATCCATAGATGTATGTTATAGCAATATGACACTGTCATACACCATCAAAAGATGTATGTTATAGCAATATGACACTGTCATACACCATCCAAACATGCATGTATGTTATAGCAATATGACACTGTCTTACACCATCCAAAGATGTATGTTATAGCAATATGACACTGTCTTACCCCCATCCAAAGATGTATGTTATAGCAATATGACACTGTCTTACATTATCCAAAGATGTATTTTATAGCGATATGATACTGTCTTACACCATCCAAAGATGTATGTTATAGCGATATGACACTGTCATACACAATCCTAACATGTATGTTATAGCGATATGACACTGTCATACACCATCCAAAGATATATGTTATAGCGATATGACACTGTCATTACCCATCCAAAGATGTATGTTATAGCGATATGACACTGTCATACACCATCCAAAGATGTATGTTATAGCAATATGACACTGTCATACACCATCCAAAGATGTATGTTATAGCAATATGACACTGTCATACACCATCCAAAGATGTATGTTATAGCAATATGACACTGTCATACAGCATCCAAAGATGTATGTTCTTTGTTCAGAGACAATGTCCCTTAAGATCATTGTACTTAGTTCAGAGACAAATATCCCTTAAGATCAGTGTACTTAGTTCAGAGACAAATATCCCTTAAGATCATTGTACTTAGTTCAGAGACAATGTCCCTTAAGATCATTGTACTTAGTTCAGAGACTACCGCCCTTTGAGATCATTGTACATAGTTCAGACACAAATGCCCCTTAAGATCATTGTACTTAGTTCAGAATCTACTGCCCTTTGAGATCATTGTACTTAGTTCAGACACTACTGCCCTTTGAGGTCATTGTACTTAGTTCAGAGACTACCGCCCCTTGAGATCATTGTACTTAGTTCAGACACTACTGCCTCTTGAGATCATTGTACTTAGTTCAGAATCTACTGCCCCTTGAGATCATTGTACTTAGTTCAGAGACTACTGCCCCTTGAGATCATTGTACTTAGTTCAGAATCTACTGCCCCTTGAGATCATTGTACTTAGTTCAGAGACTACTGCCCCTTGAGATCATTGTACTTAGTTCAGAATCTACTGCCCCTTGAGATCATTGTACTTAGTTCAGAGACTACTGCCCCTTGAGATCATTGTACTTAGTTCAGAATCTACTGCCCCTTGAGATCATTGTACTTAGTTCAGAGACTACCGCCCCTTGAGATCATTGTACTTAGTTCAGAGACTACTGCCCCTTGAGATCATTGTACTTAGTTCAGAGACTACCGCCCTTTGAGGTCATTGTACTTAGTTCAGACACTACTGCCCCTTGAGTCTATTGAACTTAGTTCAGAGACTACTGCCCCTTGAGATCATTGTACTTAGTTCAGAGACTACTGCCCCTTGAGATCATTGTACTTAGTTCAGAGACTACTGCCCCTTGAGATCATTGTACTTAGTTCAGAGACTACTGCCCCTTGAGATCATTGTACTTAGTTCAGAGACTACCGCCCTTTGAGATCATTGTACTTAGTTCAGAGACTACCGCCCCTTGAGATCATTGTACTTAGTTCAGAGACTACTGCCCCTTGAGATCATTGTACTTAGTTCAGAGACTACTTCCCCTTGAGATCATTGTACTTAGTTCAGAGACTACTGCCCTTTGAGATCATTGTACTTAGTTCAGAGACTACCGCCCCTTGAGATCATTGTACTTAGTTCAGAGACTACTGCCCCTTGAGATCATTGTACTTAGTTCAGAGACTACCGCCCCTTGAGATCATTGTACTTAGTTCAGAGACTACGGCCCCTTAAGATCATTGTACTTAGTTCAGACACTACTGCCCTTTGTGATCATTGTACTTAGGTCAGAGATTACCGCCCCTTGAGATCATTGTACTTAGGTCAGAGACTACTGCCCCTTGAGATCATTGTACTTAGTTCAGAGACTACTGCCCCTTGAGATCATTGTACTTAGTTCAGAGACTACTGCCCCTTGAGATCATTGTACTTAGTTCAGAGACTACTGCCCCTTGAGATCATTGTACTTAGTTCAGAGACTACTGCCCCTTGAGATCATTGTACTTAGTTCAGAGACTACTGCCCCTTGAGATCATTGTACTTAGTTCAGAGACTACTGCCCCTTGAGATCATTGTACTTAGTTCAGAGACTACTGCCCCTTGAGATCATTGTACTTAGTTCAGAGACTACTGCCCCTTGAGATCATTGTACTTAGTTCAGACACTACTGCCCCTTGAGATCATTGTACTTAGTTCAGACACTACTGCCCTTTGAGATCATTGTACTTAGTTCAGAGACTACTGCCTCTTGAGATCATTGTACTTAGTTCAGAGACTACTGCCCCTTGAGGTCATTATACTTAGTTCAGAGACTACTGCCCTTTGAGATCATTGTACTTAGTTCAGAGACTACCGCCCTTTGAGGTCATTGTACTTAGTTCAGAGACTACCGCCCCTTGAGATCATTGTACTTAGTTCAGAGACTACTGCCCCTTGAGATCATTGTACTTAGTTCAGAGACTACTGCCCTTTGAGATCATTGTACTTAGGTCAGAGATTACCGCCCCTTGAGATCATTGTACTTAGGTCAGAGACTACTGCCCCTTGAGATCATTGTACTTAGTTCAGAGACTACTGCCCCTTGAGATCATTGTACTTAGGTCAGAGATTACCGCCCCTTGAGATCATTGTACTTAGGTCAGAGATTACTGCCCCTTGAGATCATTGTACTTAGTTCAGAGACTACCGCCCCTTGAGATCATTGTACTTAGTTCAGAGACTACTGCCCCTTGAGATCATTGTACTTAGTTCAGAGACTACCGCCCTTTGAGATCATTGTACTTAGGTCAGAGATAACCGCCCCTTGAGATCATTGTACTTAGTTCAGAGACTACTGCCCTTTGAGATCATTGTACTTAGTTCAGAGACTACCTCCCCTTGAGATCATTGTACTTAGTTCAGAGATTACCGCCCCTTGAGATCATTGTACTTAGGTTCAGAGATTACCGCCCCTTGAGATCATTGTACTTAGTTCAGAGATTACCGCCCCTTGAGATCATTGTACTTAGGTCAGAGATTACCGCCCCTTGAGATCATTGTACTTAGTTCAGAGACTACCGCCCCTTGAGATCATTGTACTTAGTTCAGAGACTACTGCCCCTTGAGATCATTGTACTTAGTTCAGAGACTACTGCCCCTTGAGATCATTGTACTTAGTTCAGAGACTACTGCCCTTTGAGATCATTGTACTTAGGTCAGAGATTACCGCCCCTTGAGATCATTGTACTTAGGTCAGAGATTACCGCCCCTTGAGATCATTGTACTTAGGTCAGAGATTACCGCCCCTTGAGATCATTGTACTTAGGTCAGAGATTACCGCCCCTTGAGATCATTGTACTTAGGTCAGAGATTACCGCCCCTTGAGATCATTGTACTTAGGTCAGAGATTACCGCCCCTGGAGATCATTGTACTTAGTTCAGAAACTACTGCCCCTTGAGATCATTGTACTTAGTTCAGAGACTACCGCCCTTTGAGGTCATTGTACTTAGTTCAGAGACTACCGCCCCTTGAGATCATTGTACTTAGTTCAGAGACTACCGCCCTTTGAGGTCATTGTACTTAGGTCAGAGATTACCGCCCCTTGAGATCATTGTACTTAGTTCAGAGACTACCGCCCGTTGAGGTCATTGTACTTAGGTCAGAGATTACTGCCCCTTGAGATCATTGTACTAAGGTCAGAGATTACCGCCCTTTGAGGTCATTGTACTTAGTTCAGAGACTACTGCCCCTTGAGATCATTGTACTTAGTTCAGAGACTACTGCCCCTTGAGATCATTGTACTTAGTTCAGAGACTACTACCCTTGAGGTCATTGTACTTAGTTCAGAGACTACCGCCCCTTGAGATCATTGTACTTAGTTCAGAGACTACTGCCCCTTGAGATCATTGTACTTAGTTCAGAGACTACTGCCCCTTGAGATCATTGTACTTAGTTCAGAGACTACCGCCCCTTGAGATCATTGTACTTAGTTCAGAGACTACTGCCCCTTGAGATCATTGTACTTAGTTCAGAGACTACTGCCCCTTGAGATCATTGTACTTAGTTCAGAAATTACTGCCCCTTGAGATCATTGTACTTAGTTCAGAAACTACTGCCCCTTGAGATCATTGTACTTAGTTCAGAAACTACTGCCCCTTGAGATCATTGTACTTAGTTCAGAAACTACTGCCCCTTGAGATCATTGTACTTTGTTCAGAAACTACTGCCCCTTGAGATCATTGTACTTAGTTCAGAGACTACTGCCCCTTGAGATCATTGTACTTAGTTCAGAAACTACTGGCCCTTGAGATCATTGTACTTAGTTCAGAAACTACTGCCCCTTGAGATCATTGTACTTAGGTCAGAGACTACTGCCCCTTGAGATCATTGTACTTAGTTCAGAGACTACTGCCCTTTGAGATCATTGTACTTAGTTCAGAGACTACTGCCCTTTGAGATCATTGTACTTAGTTCAGAAACTACTGCCCCTTGAGATCATTGTACTTAGTTCAGAGACTACTGCCCCTTGAGATCATTATACTTAGTTCAGAGACTACTGCCCTTTGAGATCATTTTACTTAGTTCAGAGACAAATGCACTTTAGAGGAAATTGTTGTCAAATGTATTGAATTCTTCCACAATGTTTGTTTTTTCTTGCAAATATGACATGTCTGTGCATGTTGTAACTGTGCGTGTACAAATATAATTCATTCAAAACATCATATTGATAGTTTCCATACCATTTTTTGAATAAATTAAGCAACGTAATGGCTACAAACGTCTTGACGTAACAACAAAAAAGGTAAACACATAAATTAATTGACTTTCAGACAAGGATGAAGAAGCATATTTGAGGTTTTTATTGAATACGCGTAAACTTTCACAATTACTGTTGTTGAATACAGCATTCATCAAAGAGTACAGAGTTTGTTTGGTTCAAAATTTCACTTACTGAGATTTGCCCCTCGTTATTCTCTACCGGTCCTCCGATTTTGAACACTTGACTCAAATTTAGAAGTTCTTCATCGGCACTGCTACCTCTTTTACGTTTCGACACTTTAAGTCTTTAATTCTGTCGGAGTTTTTCATAGTTCACTAACCTCAGCTCCAACAAACTCATTTTCCCAAAATAGATCACCTTACTCCACTGAATAATTATGAAAATACTTAAAACTATGTTAAAAGTCCAGAGCGAATTTGAGACGTTGTCATCTCAATGAAACTGAGAGAAAGAAATTTAAAGATATATGTTACTGTGAGTTTTTTTTAAATGCATCATACTCGTCAATTTAAAATTTCGCGTTATTCGCGTTTAACGTGCGGATTGTAGTCCCAGGTTTTTCAACGGTCTGCGGCCTCAGTACATATATTGTCCACTCATTACACAAGTTGGCAATTCTAAAGTTATCACTGAAATAATTAAAAACTAAAACATCTTACAATTACATAAATCAAATTTAGTTGCTGTTACTACCGAATCGCCATTACCATATGAAGCAGTTTGGAAGAAGTATTTTAGTGTTAAAAATGGAGGAGATTTTTTGCAGTTTATTTTAAAAGCGAATATACGTAAAATACCGAATCATCCGTTACGTTTGAATTCCCTTGATTTCATATATCACGGTTTTCATTGGTCAGGGGTAATATTCAACATTGGTTTAATTTGATCTGAGAATAGACACTGTTATATTCCCACCTAAACTAGACGCGACTGATAGATGAAGATGCCATGTTCACACTGTGTTAAATTCCCAATTTAACTTAACTCGACAGTTAAATGGAGATGCCATGTTCACACACTGTAATAAATTCACACTTAAACTATACGCGACAGATAGATGGAGATACAATGTTCACACTGTGTTAATTTCCCACTTAAACTATACGCGACTGACAGATGGAGATGCAACGTTCACACTGTGTTAAATTCACACTTAAACTGGACACGACAGATAGATGGAGATGCAATGTTCACACTGTGTTAAATTCACACTTAAACTGGACACGACAGATAGATGGAGATGCAATGTTCACACTATATTAAATTCACACTTCAACTATACGCGACGGATAGATGGAGATGAAATGTTCACACTATATTAAATTCACACTTAAACTGGACACGACATATAGATGGAGATGCAATGTTCACACTATATTAAATTCACACTTCAACTATACGCGACGGATAGATGGAGATGCAATGTTCACACTATATTAAATTCACACTTAAACTATACGCGACGGATAGATGGAGATGCAATGTTCACACTGTATTAAATTCACACTTAAACTATACGCGACGGATAGATGGAGATGCAATGTTCACACTATATTAAATTCACACTTAAACTATACGCAACTGATAGATGGCGATGCAATGTTCACACTATATTAAAATCACACTTTAATTAAACGCGACAGATAAATGATCATGCAATGTTCACACTATATTAAAATCACACTTTAATTAAACGCGACAGATAAATGGAGATGCAATGTTCACATTATATTAAAATCCTACTTTGATTAAACGCGACAGATAAATGGAGATGCAATGTTCACACTGCATTAAATACAATTTTGGTTAAAAGACTCTGCTTTACATGTTGTTTCCCCTGTTAAAGGTATCCATTTTCCAACAAATGCTAGTATATCCCAGATACTTTCAGTATTTTTGAAAAACAGATTTATAAAAGGCTGTTTCGCAATTAAACAGTATAAAAAAATTGTTTGCTCCGTTATTATGAAATTACCATGTTCACTATGCTTTGACGCACATAATTATTGGTCGATGCTGGCACCAATGCAATCTAATACTATATCTATAACAAATGCAATACGGTTTCTAAACATTACCAATCGTGTTATATCCCTACTCACGGCGGGTAATCATTGGAGCCATAACATTTTGTATAACCTCTAAAAATGAAAAATAAGAAACCATACTCATTGTTTACATCCATATTCCACTCATTGGCACTATAACGGAAGCTGCGTTGGAGCATTTTCAACACATAACAAAATGTTATGGCTCCAATGATTACCCGGCGTGCTATTATATATTGAAATTGTTAGCCTCATGAGTAATACAGTACTAAATACAAAATTCTGAAAAGATCCAACTGGTGGTTAAGAAAATGTAACACAATTACAATTCCCTCCGATAGCTCCAATGATATTACCTTTATTCTCTTTTAATCCACTTCTCAGTGATTTAACATATTATATGCAACATGGTGACATATTTCATATAAAACTGCTAAGCAATTTATGGATTATACGTATCAATTAATCCATGTTAATGTTATCTTTCTAACATAAATACTAGTATATATGCCATAACTCGCTGCTGTAAATCTCTTGTATTTCGTTTCGACAAAATTTCTGCATCCAAGCGGCGAATCACATACGACCTTACTATCATGGAAATCAAATAGACTAATTTTATTTGCATGTCGAATATAAGCTTTTTATTTATACTTAGATATGAAGCTATATCCTACAATACTTGTATAAATATTTTGACACCAATATGCTATAATTTTGAACTGTATTATTATTGTATTTATATTATACATGTTCAATGTCTAACAATGATTGTATATATCATGTATATCTCTAGCCATGGGGCAAATACAGATATTGAGTTGAGTTGAGTTGAGTTGAGTTGAGTTAAGGTGTATGATTATTACAAATTATTTATTAAAATGATTGAATCAAATTTTCAAATTTTTGCTTTCAATATATACAAGCATGCATACTCTATATTTATTTACCCGTCATATAACTAAGAGCTTATCGAAAACAAAGCATTTAGTGGCAGGTTTAAGATGTATGTTAGGGTACTTATGCGACAAAATGCAAACCATATGTTATCGTATTTACGCACTTGTATTGCAATTGTACAGACTGATAGTTTCGCGAACAAACTGCATGTTTTGTTAAGAAATATCTTGAAAGTTTCATCCGGAAGATTGAACGCAGTGATGAAGTTTGTATGGAAGAGAGAGCGCATTAGATATTCACTATCCGAATTTACAAGCAACGTATATATGTTTTGATCGCATAATGTATTAATTTCGTGCTAGTTTTTAGCAGATACTTATGGTAATGTGGCAGTTATGTTCCTTTGGTCTTTTACTGACCATTTGATTTTAATTAGACTTAATATTGTACAGATTGTTCCACCACGAGTTGTTTTACCAAACATATATAACTTCCCATACATATAGTACTAATTCCCGCCTAACGGCAGTTAAAGCTGCACTCTCACGGATATACCATTAACTTTTTTTTTATTTTCTGTCTAGGAAAGAGCAAAGTTTTGCGTAAATATCTGCAAACCAATGCAAAAAAATATTGCTGACAAAAGATCAGATCACAATATTTTTTCATGGCTTAAATCGTTACTAACGGTTTAAGAAAAAATGCATTAAACACCAATTTTTGAACTTAAAAATGGAATCTGAATCTTTTTTTCAGCAGTCTAACATAACTGGTTTCCATGCATTTTCGCGAAAATTGGCTCGTTCCAAGACAAAAAAAAGTTGTGAAGAGTGAGAGTGCAGCTTTAAAAATCAGAACAGTTTTAGATAATGAGTATAATTACACTAGGAATAATTAGGAGTAAAGTTGTAAAGATATCATATTGGGAGAAACCCCTTAACATGAAATATGTACGGGATAATGTTTATATCGATACCGTTGGAAGTAAAGCGGATGCGTTAAATGCATACTAGTACGAGAAGTAATGCATATCAATTTTGATAACTTTAGATTAACTCAACGATTATTCGCATTTGAAACACCTTGACCATTTTCTTCGAAAACAACTTATCACATATGCCGGTGCATCAGTAGAAGTAGTTCGTTAACAATTGAATAATAGTATTAATTAATTTCAGTGTTTTAACGTGTATTTATTATATCTAAGTTTAGATTGATTTCAAGTAAAGTGTATTATTGCCTAATTAATTAATATTCCCGAGAGCAAAGTCATTGACTCAGGGTTTATCTGCTAAAATAAAACAATTGCGCAATCTATTTGCAGCGTAGCTAAAATATAAAGATTTTTGATATTGTAAACCGTCCATATACATCCGAGGTTGTTTTCGATGGAGAATGGCCGAGGAGTTCCGCGTGGAATTAAAACGAGCCAACCCATCTTTGCCAAAATATACTTTCTGCTATTTGCTCTTGTTTTTTAATTCAAGCTCAGTCCAAACACACTGTGGTATAATTTGGCTGTTCGTTCAGTATATCAGTACATGCATTTAATGCGCAAGGAAACATTCATTTGATTTGGTTTTTGCTAACATTTATGCAGTCTCTCGGCATTCTATAGACATGGCAATAAAAACATTTTCATCAATAAATCGACCGTAAATCGACCATAAGTCTCAATTTTCAGCGACGTTTCTGTAATCATCTTGTAAAAGAAAGCATAAAAGAACTCGTACTTTCTGTGTCGCTCATTTGCACCCTGCATTGCCGTAAGAACATCTTATGAATAAGAAATGAGCCATTGTCTTAAAAACCAAACAGCCCTTCCGTTTGTTATTGTATCAACCGGGAATATATGTATATTAGCTACTTGAGGCTATGAAGAAATTATGTAGGCCATCTTTCTGATAAGGGTTTTAAATAATAATTAAGGTAACGAATATTAAACAAGTCCTTTTATAGTTTTATGGGGTCATCCCGAAAATGATTCGTTTCTGCTTTTTGAACGATGGATAAGAAAAATAACAGGGAACATTGTAATAACTTGTCTAATTTGACGTTCAAGTCCAGTGTTTTCTTGCAATGTGTTTTGAACTTTAAAACTTTGTGTTTTAAACGCGTGGGATACTACTTAGTGAGGTTTTCATACCAGCATGTCAATATCAGTAGAACGCAATCAGTTTTCTTCTCAGCATAATTTTCACTTACTTCACTTTACTTACTGCTTGATAAGTGGCAAAATAAGTGTAGCAATAATTTATTAGAATGTTCAATCTTAAAACGTAAATTTGCTTTTGTTTGTGTGAAGTTTTTGCAATTAAGAATACTCATTATTTAGAACATTTCAGGGGGGGGGGGGGCTTAACCAAGCAGCATTCAGTGAAATATGCATGAAATGTTTTCTATTAGTAATATATCAGATTACTCATATAAAGGAGACAGTTGTGTATTGATCCAAGATAATCTGCCATGGCACTAATGTAGTTATCCTTTTACAGTACTTTCTACATAGCTGACACTTGGAGTGAGAAACAAATATCTAGGGGCTTTCGGGGGCATGTCCCCCCCCCCCCCCGAAAAATTGATTCCCATCTGTGGTGGGTTCTGGGGTGTCTTTCTTCAATATTTTCAATACATTTACAATAATTCATCTGAAGCAACTCTGTGATGTAAGCGAATTATTTGTTTACCAAAAAACACCCTATTAATAATCAATAAATCGAAAAGAAGCCTTATTGCTTCATATAATTGAATTAAATGACATTAAACCTGTCTAACTACTAAAGATGAGATAACGGGATATTTCTGGGACCATTTAGCATCAGACTTGCTTTTATATAAGGCTGTACCACCATATATCTTCGACTGTTATGTGTTAGTCTATTGTTTACTAACATCGGTTCCGGTGGCTAACATTAGGTTAGACACAACTTATACACGAACCAATATTTTAACCGATTTATTTTTAAAAACTATTGTATTTATTTTCTTGATTTTTTATATAATTGAAATGCGTGAGAAATTAAATAGTCAGCGCGAGACCGTGATTATGTTGCCAAAATCGTGAGACTCACGGGGAAACCGTGACACATGACAGGTATGTTTCTAACCATTTTCCACGGATAATTATTGTACATAATAATTACCAACAAGGTACACGGGCACTTCAACTAATTTGAACAAAGAATAAAGTATGACGTGTTTCGTTTGCAAACCAAAGAACATATGGGAACGTTATCTTCCTCATAAAAGTGTAATACTGTAACTGTATGTCAGAAATACAAGAAGTTTTCAATGCGGAAAGGTTACAGGGAGAAATAGTCACAATGAATTGCCGTAATGACATAGAGTGCGTCATCGGAAAAAACCTGGGTGAAATGACGTCAGAGTATTTACCTGAAATCCAGTATAGAAGATTTGGAGGTTGCCGTTGAAATATTTTACTCTTAACAAAAAAAATCTAGAAAATAATGAACAAGCAATTAGAGGTTTTTCATTTATTTTGTGTATGTCATTTTTTAAACTAAAATTATTTTAATCAGTGATATTTTGGTTAAAACAATAATCCTAACATTCATTTGTCAGTATACTGAATGAAGTTATACAAAATCATACACAACATATTTTTGTTAATTAATAGAATATCATTTTACAACTATGATATTCAGATTCTACCGTATTATGTGTACATAGCTTGCAGGTTCTGTTTTCCCTAATGGTGTTAGTGTGTCGACCCGTTTCTATCTCTAAACAATGAGATGAGAATCTAAATCCAGTCAATTCCTTTCTATGCTTATCACTCTGAACATCAGTCAGATAAGTTTCAAATTTAAAGTCAGTTTTAATCATACAGTTGTAATTTAATGTTTTAATTGTTTGATTTGATAAAGCATCATGCCATGTTTGCACTGGTCTCTCTGCTTTAACATAATTATGCCGATAGTAAGCACTATTATCCGAGTTAAAATATTGACAATTTACCCAGACCAATACTATTTAAAAAAAAAAAAAACTAACTAAGGAAATATGTCATGCGTTATTATTTCGGGTGTTATAAACATATATATATATACGTTTAACAAGGACTTAATACTTAAGCGAGTCTGGTTTTATTATGACTTTTAGCCAGTACTAATAATAACTGCTCGTTCTTTTCTCTCTTTTTTCATAACAGTGGTAACCTTCCAAGTTCGCCCAACACTGCAACATTAGATGTCTGAGGCTTAACGCCAACACCTTCTTACAGAATTGCACATGCAATTGGTCAATCTCTTTTAAGTCGTAAATACTCCATTATTCAGAACCATATAACAATATTGGTACCACAAGAGAATCAAACAAAGCCAATTTTGTTTTCATATCTAACGCTATGCTCGCTTACTAAACATAGATAGTAGACGGTTATAAACCTTTAAAGCCTTCACTTAAAATTTTGACAGCATTACGCATAATATCGGTGAAAGTAAATTTAATTCCCAAATAAAAAAAACTTATCAACAACCTGAACTTCTTCCATGTTTATAACTCATTTGAATATGTAAATATTTGTTTACATTTTTCAAATATGCATATTTTGGTTTTATTCATGACAATTGTCAGTCCTCATTTTTAAGAATACTGATAGACAGCATCTAGTTGACGTTGTTAGCTAGCAGGGCTTGTTGTAAAAAGAGCTATATCATCAGCGAATAACAACATAAAGATTGACAAAAGATTTAGGTCAGTCTCAGTCATGTTTGTACGAATAAGTGACTATTTTGCATCATTTATAAACAGGATAAATAACAATGGAGACATAAGTTCATATTGTTTAACACCATGTGTAAAATCAAAATAATCTGAAAATGACTTACTGCTAAAGTCCTTAATACCAGCTTTAACATTTCTGTAAACTGACAATATCATATTAATTATTTTAGAGCCGCCCATCCATCCATCCGTCCGTCCGTCCGTCCGTCCGTCCGTCCGTCCATCCATCCATCCCAATCCCAACCCAACCCAACCCAACCCAACCCAACCCAACCCATCCATCCATCCATCCATCCATCCATCCATCCATCCATCCATCCCAATCCCAACCCAACCCAACCCAACCCAACCCAACCCAACCCAACCCAACCCATCCATCCATCCATCCATCCATCCATCCATCCATCCATCCATCCCAATCCCAACCCAACCCAACCCAACCCAACCCAACCCAACCCAACCCAACCCATCCATCCATCCATCCATCCATCCATCCATCCATCCATTGTTAAGTGAACAAATAAAACACTGATGAAGCGAATCAACATCAGAAAAGTTAGAATCGGAGTATAAAAAGAAAACTCAGCTTACGTAATATGATAAAAGGTGATTGATGAACTGGTAAAAAATTAGTCAGTATTTACTTGAATTTGTCTTAAAATAGTGGGTGCATTAGTTTAGTTAATCGCATTGGTGTTTGAAAATAGGATTGCAAAGTAAAAGCAACATAATGATTGTATATTTTGTAAAACATTTCAAGTCGTGAATCTAGTCTACATTGTTCGAGTGAGCGCCAACACCATATATCCGGGTAGATGTTAGAATCATATATGAAAATCTGGGTGAGATCAGGAGCAACAAACTCTCTGGAGTCAATAAAGAAATCCGCAACATTGTTAGAAATGTCGCAGTGTTTATGTCGTTTATGTCTTTGGCGTTTACCCAGTGCAATTAAACCGGGTTTATGTTTAAACTTTTTTGCAACTGAGCTTGTTTTTGTAACTTTTTGCATATATATTAAAATAGTTTCGCATATTTCTTCAGAAGTAAACTGCCAGTCAAGTTCCTCGATATTAACAGAACAGAACAACATTATTTTAGACGTGTACCATCACAGTACGTAGTCATATAATATAAAACACATTTACAAATATGAATTCAACAAGTCACATAATACAGGACCGATGTAGGTTGAAAACAAATAGAAATAAACAAGTAGTAATGAGCAAATGCAAATACATGCACATACATACATAACGTGAGGATGTGTATATTATACTAATTATCATAAGTAAGAGAAATTCTATGTTTCACAGATTCTTTATATTTTGACTGTTCACATATTGTATTTTTATGTTCAGATTTTAACAATTTTATAAACTTATACATGCTTGGTATAATATAAACAATATTTCCTAATATACTTTCTTCTAAAGTCAATATAACAAGGACTAATTAATACATAGTGATGTTCATATTCTATGTCACGAGTAAAATACAGTAACGTTAATTTCTGAGAATATAATTAGTTGCATATCTACCAGTATGGATTCTTAGAGAATGCGCCGAAACTCTTAGTCTACTCACATAGAATCGTAAATCATGTGAAAGAATATTTACGTATTGCTCGTAGCCTAATGTATCGTTAATATTATCATACACTTTTAACACACCACTTGTTATTTGTCATTACACCATGTTTGCTTAAAAGTATCAATCAATGTGTGTTTAAATATAATTACAAATGTGTTAACATCGTATAACGATGGATTATTGAAAACGTATGTATAATCATGTTTACTAAGCAGATCTTTAACATCAGCAGCAACCCAAATGCACTTTTCATTCTCGCAATCATTAAAGGCGTAGTTTAAGCCTTCTATAAAAAACAAAACAAACAAAAAAACGTAAAAAAAAAATGTGTATTAGTACACAACCTCTGATAATTGATCTTAATCTAATTGCCTAATTGGCTTATCAGATCTCCAATCTGAGTATCCTGTGATGCAGTTTTCGATGTTTTATTACAAAAATGGCCCCTAAATGGGCCTGAGCCAATAAACCAATACACAGGAAATTGACCCCTACTGTGACACCAGTGCGATTAGCAGGAGATGCACAGTAGGGGACTATCATGCCAAACATTCCTTAAACTAGGCCTTTAACAGACATGTCATGTACTACCTTAAGTATAACATTGTCAGTACTTGCGACTTTTATACCAATATTTTATAGTTCTAATTTAATGTGATACAAACAATGGATACCGTCCTAATTCTCCATATACTGCACTGTTACATGTATTTATACGTACATTTAGAATGAAAATTTTAAATGAATTATTTCAATTTCTTTAGATTTTCAAATTCCCAAATCTCAGACCCATAACTCAAAGTTGATTTTACAAAAGCATCAAATAATTGACATAAAATGCTAGGCGTAATATTATATTTGCTACAATTAGATAATAACACTTTAAGCGCCAATTTACCTGTGTAATTAAAAACAGTAGCCAAATAATTGAAGTCATTAAATTTGTATGTAAATGTTTCGTTTCTTAACAGGCCACCTCTTTTGCGAAATACCATAGCCTTTGTCTTATTATATAATGCAAATGATATGACCTTAAACATAAAATAGTTTGTCAATTATTTGATTCTTTTGTTGGCTCAATATTGAATTATGCCTGTGAAATTTGGGGTTTTAGTAAGTCAAAAGAAATAGAACGCATACATTTAAAATTTTGTAAGCGATTATTACATGTTAAAATGAACACATGTAATGCTACAGTGTATTGAGAATTAGGTAGATATTCTCTATACATTAATATATATTTTAGAATTATTAGATACTGGCTTCAGATTTGCAACAGTAATAACATTATAATAAAGACCGTGTATAAACAGGCCATTGATGACTGCATTAAGGGTTGTTTTAACTGGGTTTCTAAGGTTAAAAAACTGTTAAATGATTATGGTTTTGCATATGTATATAATAACCCAAATAGTGCGCATGTTAATGTATTTATAAACGAATTTAAATGTAGAATTATAGATACATTTAAACAAGAATGGTGTGGTAATATTAGTAACAGTTTTGGATGTGTATAGAATTTTTAAAACTTCCTTTGATTATGAAATATATCTAGATTTAGTTCCAAAGAATTTGCGTTTATACTTTTTCAGATTTAGAGTTTCTGCACACCCGTTAAGAATACAAACAGGACGTTATGCACGTAATAATATACCTCGTAACGAACGATATTGTTTATGTTGTAGTACATGTAGTAGGGACATAGAGGATAAATATCACCTTATATGTATTTGTCCATGTTATCGTCAGTTACGAGTAACTTATATAAAACGATGATATTATGTTAATCCACCTGTATTCAAATTCCATCAATTATTGGTATCATGTGATAAAAAGGAAGTTATAAATGTTTGTAAATATATTTAAGAAGCTATTGTTATACGCAACTTACTTATAAATAATTTAACTTAATATAGTAATTATGAAACTTTCCCTCACTGCCAAAGTTAACATAATAATAATTTTGTATTCAATTTACATAATATTTTTGCTTATATTCTAGTTTATAATATTATGTTTGTAAGTTTAGATACGAGACATTTTTTTATATATAACTATATGTATTACGACGATGTACTCTTGTATAAGTCGAATAAACTGTCTGTTCTGTTCTGTTCTGTTCTGTTCTTACTTATGTTGACATCAAGACTCCACTTAACACAGTATGTTTCCAGCAAAGATAACGACTAATTAACATCTTCAGGTGTGTTACCTAGAATAATCATGCCATCTGCAAATAGCAATAAAATAACAATAAGATCGTTTATACTAAGTCCAGAATTCATGTCTGTTTGTAAAAACAATTCTAAATTCTCTAAAAATAGAGAAAACAAAACAGGGGACATAACTTCTCCTTGTCTCAAACCAATATTCAAAGAAATCAGAGTAATGATTTAACACTTAAACAGCTTATTTTATGTTTTCATACATATCTTTAACTGTCCTTAAAACTCTACCCTGGATACCACATCTGTACATTTTAAGCCACAGTGCATTTCTATACACACAATCAAATGCCTTTTTAAAATCTACAAATACACAATAAAGACGTTTATTTTCATTTAGATACTTGTGTATAAGATTTAGCAAACTGGGCATCAATTGTCGAGCTTCCCTTCCGAAATCCAAACTGCGCATCCGACATACATTTGATTACTCACAAAACGAAATAATTATTTTATTATTATTTTATTTTATTATTAAATATTAAGTATGGATGTGAACAGTTTTGACATACAACTCACTAGAGTTATTCCTCAGAGTTATTAACATCATTTTTATCTCCCTTTTTATGTAAAGGTAATATTATCCTCTTAGTCAAATTCTTAGGGAAATAGACACTACTTAAAATAGCATTAAAAATATCACATAGATGTGACGACAAAATGTCGATATATTCTATAAAATATTCGTTAAACAACGTATCTGGACCGCTGATAATAATGATGCTGAGGAATTCTGCCGTAGTCATGACTTTAATGCTGATGACTGTATATTTGTGGAATTAGACTATCCAATTATTGCGAGAGAAATCGAGAAAGTCTTATGCTGGATATAAACTGTTTAATGAATATTTTATTGCGACTTTTGATATTCTTTCTTCACATTTGGTTGCTATATTTAATGGCACATTCAATGCTGGTTTCTTTCCCGATCAATGGATGGATGGTCTTATAGCACATTTATTTAAAAAGGATGATCCTACCGATGTAAATAACTATAGAGGTATAACCTTTGTAAGCTGTTTTTCTAAAATATTCACTGGAATTATTTATAACCGTATATCTTATTGGATTGAACAAAACAACATTCTAAGTGATGCACAATATGGCTTTAGAAAAGGTAGATCAACAGTTGATGGTATATTTGTACTGAATGCTATTGTAAGCAAAATTCTAAATGAAAATAAACGTCTAGCATGTGCATTCATTTATTTTAAAAAGGCATTTGTATATATAGAAATGGGCTATGGCTTAAGTTATATAATATGGGAATTCGTGGCAAGGTCTTAAATATTGTGTGGGAAAAAGTAGAGTGCGAGCACAAATCAGAGGTTGTAACTCTTTTTCTGTTGTTGTTTTTTAATGTTCCATTGGTTTGAAACAAGGTGAAGTTATGTCCCCGATATTATTTTCATTATTTTCAGATGATTTAGAATTGTACCTGATGGATACTGTTAGTTCAGGCGTAAGTTTAGAAGAAATATGTTTTATATTGATGTTATTTGCTGATAACATGGTTATAATGAGTAATTCGTCTGCAGATTTGCAAAATAGTTTAGACTTATTGTGTGACTATTGTAGAGCATGGGGACTCGAGGTCAATCCAGCTAAAAGTAAAATTGTTGTTTTTCGTAAACGCGGACCCATACGTAATGATGAAACGTGGTTTTTCAATATAATGTTCCACTCAATACTGTTGATAATTTCAATTATTTGGGAACGGTGTTCAACTATACAGGTAGTTCTGTTTTAAATCATGCTACAATAGTTGGAAAAGGCTTAAAAGCGCTCAATGTGCTTAGATGTAGCATAAAATATTTGTATTTAAAACCTATATACAATATGCCAGCTTTTTGATGCTTTTGTTACTTCAATCCTTAATTATGCTTGTGAAGTGTGGGGTTTTGGTAAAAACAAAGAGTTGGAGAGAATCCATCTCAAATTTTGCAAATCATTACCGCATATTAAGCAGTCTAATTCAACAGTTGCTGTTTACGGGGATTTACATGACATGTCATTAATATGAAATATTGGTGTTATATTGTAAATAGCAATAACATAATTGTAAATACATTGTATAAGGCATTAATATCTGAAACAGACAAGGGAAAAAACAACTGGACTACAAATGTTAAAAAAATGTTAGAAAATGCTGGATATGCAAATGTTTGGTTAAACCCATTATGTCTAGACTTAATGAATTTCCACATTGTATTAAAAGAACGAATAATCGACGAATTCAAACAAACCTGGTATAATCATGTCCAAGCTAGCCCATATTTATCCTTGTTTAAGTTGGTAAAAATAATTTTGAATATGCAACTTACCTTGATTGTATACCATTCAAATACCGTATAAGTTTCACCAAACTTAGATTGTCATCGCATCACATTAAGAATTGAATCTGGTCGTTACGGAAATAACCGTGTAGCCCATAGTCAAAGATATTGTTTAATTTGTAACTCAGGCGATATTGAGGACGAGTTCCACTGTGTTTGTGTTTGTAGTGATTATATTAATTTGCGCCTTAAATATTAAAAAAAATCTATGCAAGACCTAGTATGATAAAATTTGTTTTGTTACAGTCAAATAATAAGAAAGGTCAGCTTAGATTGTGTAAATATATATTTAAAGCATTTATTATACGTAAGAATATTGTCAATTAAATCTATTTATAATTGTTAATTGTGTTGTCATTTTTCATTTCTATAGTTTGTATATATTGTATATATATATATATATATATATATATATATATAATAGTATCGAGAGGGTGGACTTTACAAAGTACAGCGAACCTATATAAATATATATATATATATATATATATATATATATATATATATATATATATATATATATATATATATATATATATATATATATATATATATTTATATAGGTTCGCTGTACTTTGTAAAGTCCACCCTCTCGATACTATTTCTTACTTTACATTTCATGATTTAACAAATTACTGTGTGTGGTAATTAAATAACAATCCTGTTGTGATACAACCTTAATGATATAGTACGAAAACTATCATTTACAAAACCATTTTTCTTATTTAAAATGTAGTGTTTAGCAACGGTCAAGTTATTTATTAAATTATCAATATCGGATCTATTTTGTATATTTATGTTCTCTGTTAGCGTATTTAGTAATGAGTTATCGTTCGTAAAGGAAGTTTCTCTCCAGGATTTATTTAGTTTTCACATATATACTGGACTTAAAAATTGGAATAAAGTGATTATTTAGAAAGCATATACATGTCGGATAACAATAAGGAATCTAAAAAGGAACTTAAAAGACGTAAAAAGGTAGAAAAACGAAAGGCAAGTTCATCATTAGAAATCACACCGAGTGACCGCCATACTTCAAATATCGACACAGCGTGTTCAAAACCAGAGAGCGTGACTAATACAAACACAAGCTTCGACAAGGATTTTTACAATAGTGTATATTCTTATGTATCAAGTGTTATGAATCCAAACACCTCGCCCATTATGAATTTTGGCCAACAAGTTCCGTATGGATACAACCCGCAAACACCAGTTAGCTTTGCAGCGTCCACGCCGGTTATGGGACCACCGGGCAATATACCACCCCCATGGGCTGTTGAAATAATCTCTGACATTAAATGCATCAAATCTGTAATCCCAAAAATCGACCAAATGGAAAAATCCCTTAGTACAATACATTTAAAATTAACAGAATTTGACACTAGAATGGGTGCAGTGGAGACAAAAGTTAATGACATTGAGAAATCATGCGTCTTCATCAGCGACGAAAACGACACGCGAAAGACAGAATTTAAGGCACTACAACAACAAGTAAAACATTTAGATACAATTTGCAAGAACGCGGAAACATCAATAAAATCGTATCAACAAGAAGCACAAAAAAGATGAACTCTTGGACATAAAAGCTCGTTCAATGAGAGATAATCTCCTTTTCTATGGCATACCAGAAAATCCATCTGAAAACTGTAACGAACTAGTTAAAGACCTGATTAAGCTACACTTACAGCTGAACACAGACGACATGTCCTTCGACCGTGCGCACCGACTGGGAGCTAAAGCGACCGGGAAACCCGCCCCATTGTTGTTAAGTTTCATAACTACACCTCAAGGGAGGCAGTGCGATTGAAGTCGTTAGAGTCGGACGTAAAAACAGCTCTCAAAAACCAAGGCCGTGGGATCGGAATCCAATCACCACAGGAATATCGCGACGCCCGGAAAGCGTTCTACCCTCTCAAAGAAGCCGAGGATCGAGGAAAGACGACCAGAGTCATAGGGAAAAAACTGTACATAGACAGAACTCTTACAAAAAAGTTTGTTAACGGTAAACTTTGTGACCCAGTTAATAACAGTGCCTAGGACAGTCTAGAGAGATCGCACTTAAGACTCTTATCCTGGAATATATATGGTCTTTCCAGAAAAATCCAAGATACTGACTTTATTGATATTATTAAGCAATATGATATTATTTTTCTATCAGAAACATGGATTTCCAAGCATACTTGTTTAAACCTAGACATTAATGATTATCTTTGTGAACATATAAACGGTAGTAAGTCTCATAACACCAAGAAAGGCCGATATAGCGATGGTTTATCGATCTATTATCGCCAATCATTAAGCAAACAATTTAAAATCGTTGAGAAAAATCAGCATGGTATATTTTGGATTAAGTTATCAAAAAAATTGTTTAATTTTAACGAGGATGTATACATCTGTAACACATATATTCCTCCAATTAATTCGAAAGTTATAAGAAATAACCAATTTGACTTTTTTGATGAAATAGAAGTTGGTTTCGAGCATTTGTACTTATTGCAACATGAATGTCATTGAAAACGAATATCATTTTCTTCTAGTTTGTCCATATTATAATAATCTTAGGAGAGAATACTTTAAACCTTATTTTTGCCATTGGCCTACAAAACAAAAGTTTACCACATTGATGTCATCAGATTCAAGAAAAACATTACGAAATATTAGCAAATTTTTGTACTTTGCATTTATATTAAGATCACGAAATTAACATGATGTGATAACTAAAACCATTGTTACGAATATGTAAGAAATTATATAACATCTCTTTATTGACCATGTCTTTGCTTTTTACGACAAAGTGATATAATTCATGTTGGCTATGAATGTGTAAACGTTTAATGCTGAATAAATGTTATGTTATGTTATGTTAACCCAGGTAATTAAGATATAATGCCCGATCTAGACTGATCCTTTAAATTATCACACCATACTTGTTTAACAACATCATTAGGTTTGACGCTAAGTGCATAATTGATTTTCAGTGCAAACGATATTGGGCAATGGTCACTCCATACATTAAATGGACAAATACGAAATCAAATAATATCATTAAAATTGATTCCTTTGCACGATAGGTATCCAATAACAGACGACCCATTTCTCGCCACATAAGTACATGAACCACAATTGAAACCGCTGCCTTGTCGGCCGTTACAGACACGAAATCCCGTGGATTTACAAAGACCAAGAAGCCGAATACCAAAGGCATTACAGTTTTTGTCGAGAGAGGTCCGAGACATGGGTACGTCTGGAACATAATCAGACATATAAGTATCATTAATAAATCTGTCATATACTATAAACTCGTATCTAATTCCAACCCGACTATTCCAATCACCGACTAAATAGACAGTTCCTAATCGATCGAACTCATTAATATCGTTTTGTATCAAATCGAAAATGTCAACATTTGTTATTTCATACATAAACAGCACATGGATAAACATCAGAATCCAGATTGAAAAAAAAAATCACGTTTCAACCATATAACACTATCATAGTGATTTTGTATGATACTAATGCTCCAGTTTAGGTGATTCTTCATAATAATTAGCCACCCCGCCAGAACACCTTTTAGCGGTGTTGCTATTTACGAAAATAGTTATGGGAAATATAAATATATCACCACTAGCTACAATATTTACAAAATCAATTTTGTAAATATATCATCATATTAACAACCTCATCTGTCGTGACATTGTTAAAGTCGTCTGCATTGAAAGTACTGGAGTGTGGAGTGTTAAACATATTTCTAAAATAGTTAACAAAGTCGTCAACTCCAATATCATTAGGGTTTCCTTTTGAGGAGCCCTTAAATTGATTAATATACTACAAACTTTTGTGAAATTTATTTTACTTAATGAAGAAGGAGTAACCTTCTCTTTGGTATAAAAAGTTCGTTTAGCTTTAGCCTTAGACAAGAACAAAATCTTGTCTAGCGTTTAAAAACATGCGATTAACATCACAATGGTTACTTTTAAGTAGACGTGTCGCTTGATTGAAAACATATTTTGATTGTTTACAACTCTCGTTAAACCATGGTTATTTTGGGGTTCTTTTCTTTGTATTTGTTTTATGCACGGTTTTGCCAAGATATAGCATACACAAGGTTAGAAAGATTGTCCGTACTAACATCTATATCTAACGAATCATCATATTGTTAACGATGCTATAAAACGTATGTTTATTATCATGAAGTTTTGCATATAGTAGTTCATTATTCGATTCCCAAGCGATCCTCTCAAAGAATACTTGGTTACTACTATATTCATATTCAATGAAAAATCTAACGGAAAACGGTCAGAAAATTCGTTCATAACAAGCACATTAAATTCACCTAAGCGTGAATACAAATTATAATTTGAGATGACATAAGAGACGCCACTTCCCGCTAATCTGTTATGTATTAAATCATAACAAACTTCTTTTCCATTACAAAGTCGGCCGTTCACAATAAATATGCTATTCTCTTTGCAGATACTTAATAGTTTATTACCAAAGCCATCAGATTGCGTATCAAAGACGATCGTTTGGGTAATTTTCCATATCAATATAACGATTGAAATTATTGCTCTGGATTAAATCCGGTTTATCTCCTGTTCTTGAGTTGATATATTGTTGGGAATTTCTATTTTAATATCCTTCTGGTGCAATATAACATGAACTAACAAGAACAAATTATCAATATCAATATTTGATAACAAAAATCAAAATGTCATAGTTATTATAAAATTAATTAAAACGGAATCGTTGAGCTTAAATGAAATACCATGGACATCCCAATCCGATCTACAACTGCATCTGCTCGCGTTCCTATGACCGGGCTGATGGTTGGCTCCTATGGCCGGGCTGGACTCGTGGACGCCGAGGCAGGAGGGGGGGGAGGGGGGGGGGAGGGGACGGGGCATGCAAACGAAATTACGAAAAAATGCATACACATTATGAAGAAATGAAATTAAAACAAAATGTTTGATAGAAGATGTGGCATCGATTGAAAACAGTGCAAATTATGTCTCTTTAAGTATCATTATCATTGCAAGGCGAACTCAATTAGGCGAGCGATGTATTTGAAAACCAGACACTGGGTTCGGCCCCGACAATATCCTTTTTATTATGTTTTTTTTTTCGCATATCGTTTAATGATTTGCTTTACAACGGATTAAATGGGTCTTTTATTACCTCCATATATGGAAAACATAATGTATATAAACATATCTAATTGGTACTAATGTGCATTATAAATGTTAAATTATGCATGTTTTCCATTTACACAACAATGAGAAAATACATACATACACGTTAAATGGCATGGTGGTTCTAGGGTCGATGTACCGATAATCGCGAAGTAAATGAGGAAGATAACTCAGATAAAAACACAATATTATTGATTAATTATTCATGGTGTTTGGTTCATTTGTTTATACTTGCAAAGTTTTAAGAGATAAAAAGTCATTATCTTTTTTTTCTATTGGAAATACATAGAATTACCTAAAGTAGTGTAAATGTATTTGTTCAAAAATAAATGTATTCCATAACGTCTCAATTAATCAAGTTTAAAGAACTTTTATTGCAGGAGCTTGAAAGTATCCGATCGGAACATTTTCGGAAAATTCCATCTACTACTTTGTTTGGATCGCAGTAGTAAGAAGAGGATGGTCAAGTTCTATCTGAGATGCCGAAGAACGAAGAAGCTAGATAAATTAGGAGAGCAGGAGACACTGCGGTCATTTGACAGAATTGCACCCACCACTGCGGTCATTTGACAGTATTGCACCTACCACTGCGGTCAGTTGACAGTATTGCAACTACCACTGCAGTCATTTGACAGTATTGCACCTACCACTGCGGTCATTTGACAGTATTGCACCTACCACTGCGGTCAGTTGACAGTATTGCACCTACCACTGCGGTCATTTGACAGAATTGCACCCACCACTGCGGTCATTTGACAGCATTGCACCTACCACTGCGGTCATTTGACCGTATTGCACTTACCACTGCAGTCATTTGACAGTATTGCACCTACCACTGCGGTCAGTTGACAGTATTACACCTACCACTGTGGTCAGTTGACCGTATTGTACCTACCACTACGGTCAGCTGACAGTATTGCAACTTCCACTGCGGTCAACTGACAGTATTGCAACTACCACTGCGGTCAGTTGACAGTATTGCACCTACCACTGCGGTCAGTTGACAGTATTGCAACTTCCACTGCGGTCAGCTGACAGTATTGTCCCTACCACTGCGGTCAGCTGACAGTATTGCAACTTCCACTGCGGTCAGCTGACAGTATTGTACCTACCACTGCGGTCAGCTGACAGTATTGCAACTTCCACTGCGGTCAGCTGACAGTATTGCAACTACCACTGCGGTCAGCTGACAGTATTGTACCTACCACTACGGTCAGTTGACAGTATTTCACCCACCACTGCGGTCAGCTGACAGTATTGTACCTACCACTGCGGTCAGCTGACAGTATTGTACCTACCACAACTGTCAGTTGACAGCATTGCACCTACCACTGCGGTCAGCTGACAGTATTGTACCTACCACTGCGGTCAGCTGACAGTATTGTACCTACCACTACGGTCAGTTGACAGTATTGCACCTACCACTGCGGTCAGCTGACAGTATTGTACCTACCACTGCGGTCAGCTGACAGTATTGCACCAACCACTGCGGTCAGCTGACAGTATTGCACCTACCACTGCGGTCAGCTGACAGTATTGCAACTACCACTGCGGCAGCTGACAGTATTGTACCTACCACTGCGGTCAGCTGACAGTATTGCAACTACCACTGCGGTCAGCTGACAGTATTGCACCAACCACTGCGGTCAGCTGACAGTATTGCACCTACCACTGCGGTCAGCTGACAGTATTGCACCTACCACTGCGGTCAGCTGACAGTATTGCACCAACCACTGCGGTCAGCTGACAGTATTGCAACTTCCACTGCGGTCAGCTGACAGTATTGCAACTACCACTGCGGTCAGCTGACAGTATTGCAACTACCACTGCGGTCAGTTGACAGTATTGCAACTACCACTGCGGTCAGCTGACAGTATTGCAACTACCACTACGGTCAGTTGACAGTATTGCACCAATCACTGCGGTCAGTTGTCAGTATTGCACCAACCACTGCGGTCAGTTGACAGTATTGCACCTACCACTACGGTCAGTTGACAGCGGTCAGTTGATAGTTACCACTACGGTCAGTTGACGGTGAAGTTAATGTTCATAATTTTATTGTGTGTGTACATTTTCATGTGTTACTATTCGTCTACACCAATTTAATTATGTTTGCATTGTACAACTTTTCTGGATCACATTACCGTTAAAAGATGTTCTGGAAATTAGATTTCGTTACACGTCGAATTGTATTTTGTATTGTTTTCCATTATTTTATTATATTTTCAGAACTTTCTTGAAATTAAACAGACTTACAAAATTAATGATGTTATCAACATTAACAACGAAAAACGACATTCTGCATTCCTAAAATGACAGGTAATTAAGCAATTCACACGCTGCACCTATAATTTTACCAAACAAAATTAGCACAAACCACGAAGTATAGAATGAGCCAGCAATACAATTATTATGAGGTATCTTCTGTATCTTGTATCCGCTCTTGCTTTGTTCCAACAATAATCACAATCTAAAGCTTCAATTATGATGCATTGTCTCCTGTCGAAATTGATCGATTCTCATGCGACAGTCGACCAGAAGAGTGTATTGAGTAGGGCACATTTTTCAAAGGCTTAAGGAAATTCTCAAATATTTGTTCTTGCATTGCCAAATAATTCCAATCTTCAACAAACGCATTAAGTAATAAGTTATCCAATTTCCAGACAAAAACAGAAAAATAATGAAGAACGTGAATCTACTGTACACGTCAGTTTGTAAGAATTTCTAGAATTTCCAGCAGTTACTTAACGTTTTAATAACCGTGTTCAGTTTACCGCAGAGCATCAAATCCAAACGATTTGATCAGATCATAATAAATCATTATTTTTGGGAAAAAAAATCTTGACAAACAGACTCATTTGTATGTGCCACTTTCAGTATTCGTATTTGTGATTAAGACATCAGGCGTGAGACTACAGTTATTTTACTATATGTTTCATATAGACACTAACATGGCTTTTGACTTTATACACATCCCAATTGAGAAAAAAGGACATGGCATCTCTAGAACAATTCAAAACACAAAATATAATCACATGAAAACACCACGTTGACCATATTGACCCGGCTGTCAAAATTGAGTAGAAATACAAAACCCTTCCGCCAAGGAGTCAATCGGCTACAAACAACTAATTTCGGACTTCCACAAGCTATGGTTTTTCCAATATTTACACTGAAAACTATCAATTTCTGCAATAGAGTGTCAAATTCAATCAAGTTCTCTGCAAAAAGAACATTTTTTTGCTTCTGTTTCATTCAATTTTAATAAAATAATTTATTGACACTTGAAAACAAGCACTCTTTTTTCTGTATTAACATCCGGATCTTGGTCAACGGGTGGGGGGGGGGGGGGCAGCTAACTGTGGTCTTGAGCCATCAAGGGGAAAAGGCAAATACAAAATGTGTGTACTAAACCCATTGTGTAAAAAAAACACTTTGGAACAGTTTCTAGCGTCTTAATGGAAATTAATCTTTCGATGATCACAATATAAAGATTTTTCCAAATTTTAAACAATTACATTTCGGTTAGAACTGTTTATAAACGGCAGGAATATACAACAATGGTAGACATGTTAACAAATAAATTACAAATAGCAAAACATTTTCATCTGTGTCTCGCATGTGACAAAGTAAACACGTGTTTCATTTACCTGGTGAAACAGACCTGGTCAGCGCTTCGGCCATTTGCCTGAAATAACAAACCTGGTAAGTGCTTTCACAATTCCCCTGGTGTAACATACATAGTAAGCGCGCTATGGCAACTTCCCTGGTGCAACATACCTGGCAAGCACTATGGCTATTTCCCTGCTGTAGCATACATAGTAAGCGCGCTATGGCCACTGCCCTGGTGTAACATACCTGGTAAGCACTATGGCCATTTCCCACGGATAAAATAACTGGTCAGCACGTTATGGTTATTTCTCTGGGATAACATACCTGGTCAGCACGTTATAGCTATTTACCTAAGATAACATACCTGGTAAGCACTATGGCCATATCCTTGTTGTACATACCTGGTAAGCACCATGGCCATTTCCCTGGGATAACATACCTGGTAAAAAGTATGGCCATATCACTGGTGTAAAATACCTGGTAATCACAATCGCCATTTACCTGCTGTAACGTACCTGGTAAGCACTATGTTCAATTCCCTGGGGTAACGTACCTGGTAAGCACTATGACCATTTCCCTGGTGTATCGTATCTGTAAAGCAGTATGGCTATTGTCCTGGTGTAATGTACCTGGTAAGCACTATGGTCATTTCCCTAGTGTAACATTCCTGGTAAGCACTTTTGCCATTTCCATTGGATAACATACCTGGTAAGCACTATGACCATTTCCCTGGTGTAACATTCCTGGTAAGCACTATCGCCATTTCCCTGGTGTAACATACCTGGTAAGCACTATGGTCATTTCCCTGGTGTAGCGTACCTGGTAAGCACTATGGCTATTTCCCTGCTGTAACGTACCTGGTAAGCACTATGACCATTCCTTGCTGTAACGTACCTGGTAAGCACTATGGCCATTACCCTGGTGTAACGTACCTGGTAAGCACTATGGCCATTTCCCTGGTGTAACGTACCTGGTAAGCACTATGGCCATTTCCCTGGTGTAACGTACCTGGTAAGCACTATGGCCATTTCCCTGGTGTAACGTACCTGGTAAGCACTATGACCATTTCCCTGGTGTAACATAACTGGTAAGCACTATAGCCATTTCCCTGGTGTAACATACCTGGTAAGCTCTATGGCCTTTTCCCTGGTGTAACATAACTGGTAAGCACTATGGCCATTTCCCTGGTGTAACGTACCTGGTAAGCACTATGACCATTTCCCTGGTGTAACGAACCTGGTAAGCACTATGGCCGTTTCCCTGGTGTAACGTACCTGGTAAGCACTATGACCATTTCCCTGCAGTAACGTTCCTGTTAAGCACTACCGCCATTTCCCTGGTGTAACGTACCTGGTAGGCACTACGGCCATTTCCCTGGTGTAACGTCCCTGGTCAGCGCTATGGCCATTTCCCTGGTGTAACGAACCTGGTAAGCACTATGGTCATTTCCCTGGTGTTACGTACTTGGTAAGCGCTATGGCCATTTCCCTGGTGTAACGTACCTGGTAAGCGCTATCGCCATTTCCCTTGTGTAAAATACTCGGTAAGCGCTATGGCCATTTCCCTGGTGTAACGTTCCTGGTAAGCACTATGGCCATTTCCCTGGTGTAACGTACCTGGTAAGCGCTATGGCCATTTCCCTTGTGTAAAATACTTGGTAAGCGCTATGGCCATTTCCCTGGTGTAACGTACCTGGTAAGCACTATGGCATTTTCCCTGGTGTAACGTACCTGGTCAGCACATTATTGCCATATCCGTGGTGTAACGTACGTTAAACACTGTGGCCATTTCCCTGGGATAACATACCTGGTAAGTATTATGGCCATTTCCCTGGTCCAAAGTTCCTGGTAAACACTTTGGCCATATATCTGGTGTAACATACCTGGTCACCACTATGGCCATTTCCCTGGTGTAACGTACCTGGTAAGCACTATGGTCATTTCCCTGGTGTAACGTACCTGGTAAGCACTATGGTCATTTCCCTGGTTTAACGTACCTGGTAAGCGCTATGGTCATTTCCCTGGTGTAACGTACCTGGTAAGCGCTATGGTCATTTCCCTGGTGTAACGTACCTGGTAAGCGCTGTGGTCATTTCCCTGGGATAAAATACCTGGCTAAGCGCGCTTTGGTCATTTCCCTGGTGCAACATACCTGGTTAGCACTATTGCCATTTGCTTGACGTAACGTACCTGGTAAGCACTATGGCCATTTCCCTGGTGTAACGTACCTGGTAAGCACTATGGCCGTTTCCCTGGTGTAACGTACCTGGTAAGCACTATGGCCATTTTCCTGGTGTAACGTACCTGGTAAGCACTATGACCATTCCTTGCTGTAACGTTCCTGTTAAGCACTATGGCCATTTCCCTGGTGTAACGTACCTGGTATGCACTACGGCCATTTCCCTGGTGTAACGTCCCTGGTAAGCGCTATGGCCATTTCCCTGGTGTAACGAACCTGGTAAGCACTATGGTCATTTCCCTGGTGTTACGTACTTGGTAAGCGCTATGGCCATTTCCCTGGTGTAACGTACCTGGTAAGCGCTATGGCCATTTCCCTGGTGTAACGTACCTGGTAAGCACTATGGCCATTTCCCTGGTGTAACGTACCTGGTAAGCACTATGGCCATTTCCCTGGTGTAACGTACCTGGTAAGCACTATGGCATTTTCCCTGGTGTAACGTACCTGGTCAGCACATTATTGCCATATCCGTGGTGTAACGTACGTTAGACACTGTGGCCATTTCCCTGGGATAACATACCTGGTAAGTATTATGGCCATTTCCCTGGTCCAAAGTTCCTGGTAAACACTTTGGCCATATATCTGGTGTAACATACCTGGTCAGCACTATGGTCATTTCCCTGGTGTAATGAACCTGGTCAGAACGTAATTGCCATTTCCCTGAGATAACATACCTGGTAAGCATTATGTCAATTTCCCTGGGTTAACATACCTGGTAATCACTATGGTCATTTCCATGGGATAACATACCTGGTAAGCACCATGGCTATTTGCTTGATGTAACATGACTGGTAAGCACTATGGCCTTTTCCCTCGGATAACATACCTGGTCAGCACGTTATGGCCATTTCCCTTGGAAAACATACCTGGTCAGCACGTTATGGCCATTTCACTTGGATAAAATTCCTGTTTAAGCACTATGGTAATATCCCTGGTTTAACGTACCTGGTAAGCACTATGGCCATTTCCCTGGTATGACATACATGGTCAGCGCTTTGACAATTTTCCTTGTGTAACATAAATAGTAAGCGCGCTATGGCCACTTTCTTGGTGCAACATACCTGGTAAGCAGTATGGCCATTTCCATGGTGTAACGTACCTGGTACGCCCTATGGCCATTTCCCTGGTGTAACATACCTGGTAAGCGCTATGGCCATTTCCCTGGTGTAACGTACCTGGAAAGCGCTATGGTCATTTCCCTGGTGTAACGTACCTGGTAAGCGCTGTGGTCGTTTCCCTGGGATAAAATACCTGGCTAAGCGCGCTTTGGTCATTTCCCTGGTGCAACATACCTGGTTAGCACTATTGCCATTTGCTTGATGTAACGTACCTGGTAAGCACTATGGCCATTTCCCTGGTGTAACGTACCTGGTAAGCACTATGGCCGTTTCCCTGGTGTAACGTACCTGGTAAGCACTATGGCCATTTCCCTGGTGTAACGTACCTGGTAAGCACTATGACCATTTCCCTGCAGTAACGTTCCTGTTAAGCACTACCGCCATTTCCCTGGTGTAACGTACCTGGTAGGCACTACGGCCATTTCCCTTGTGTAACGTCCCTGGTAAGCGCTATGGCCATTTCCCTGGTGTAACGAACCTGGTAAGCACTATGGCCATTTCCCTGGTGTTACGTACCTGGTAAGCGCTATGGCCATTTCCCTGGTGTAACGTACCTGGTAAGCGCTATGGCCATTTCCCTTGTGTAAAATACTTGGTAAGCGCTATGGCCATTTCCCTGGTGTAACGTACCTGGTAAGCACTATGGCCATTTCCCTGGTGTAACGTACCTGGTAAGCACTATGGCATTTTCCCTGGTGTAACGTTCCTGGTAAGCACTATGGCCATTTCCCTGGTGTAACGTTCCTGGTAAGCACTATGGCCATTTCCCTGGTGTAACGTACCTGGTAAGCACTATGGCCATTTCCCTGGTGTAACGTACCTGGTAAGCACTATGGCCATTTCCCTGGTGTAACGTACCTGGTAAGCACTATGGCCATTTCCCTGGTGTAACATAACTGGTAAGCACTATGGCCATTTCCCTGGTGTAACGTACCTGGTAAGCACTATGGCATTTTCCCTGGTGTAACGTACCTGGTAAGCACTATGGCCATTTCCCTGGTGTAACGTACCTGGTAAGCACTATGGCCTTTTCCCTGGTGTAACGTACCTGGTCAGCACATTATTGCCATATCCGTGGTGTAACGTACGTTAAACACTGTGGCCATTTCCCTGGGATAACATACCTGGTAAGTATTATGGCCATTTCCCTGGTCCAAAGTTCCTGGTAAACACTTTGGCCATATATCTGGTGTAACATACCTGGTCAGCACTATGGCCATTTCCCTGGTGTAATGAACCTGGTCAGAACGTAATTGCCATTTCCCTGAGATAACATACCTGGTAAGCATTATGTCAATTTCCCTGGGTTAACATACCTGGTAATCACTATGGTCATTTCCATGGGATAACATACCTGGTAAGCACCATGGCTATTTGCTTGATGTAACATGACTGGTAAGCACTATGGCCATTTCCCTCGGATAACATACCTGGTCAGCACGTTATGGCCATTTCCCTTGGAAAATATACCTGGTCAGCACATTATGGCCATTTCCCTGGTGTAACGTACCTTGTCAGCACATTATGGCCATTTCCCGGGTGTAACCTACCTGGTCAGCACGTTATGGCCATTTCACTTGGATAAAATTCCTGTATAAGCACTATGGTAATATCCCTGGTTTAACGTACCTGGTAAGCACTATGGCCATTTCCCTGGTATGACATACATGGTCAGCGCTTTGACAATTTTCCTTGTGTAGCATACATAGTAAGTGCGCTATGGCCACTTTCCTGGTGCAACATACCTGGTAAGCAGTATGGCTATTTCCCTGGGATAACATACCTCGTAGGCACATTATGGTCATATCCCTGGTGTAACGTACCTGGTACGCCTATGTCCATTTCCCTGGTGTAACGCACCTGGTACTTCCTATGGCCATTTCCCTGGTGTAACGCACCTGGTACTTCCTATGGCCATTTCCCTGGTGTAACATATCTGGTAAGCGCTATGGCCATATCCCTGGTGTAACATACCTGGTAAGCACTATAGCCATTTCCCTGGTGTGACATAACTGGTCAGCGCTTTGACAATTGTCCTTGTGTAACATACATAGGAAGCGCGCTATGGCCACTTCACTGGTGCAACATACCTGGTAAGCAGTATGGCTATTTCCCTGGGATAACATACTTGGTAAGCAGTATGGCCATTTCTCTGGGATAACATACTTGGTAAGCAATATGGCAATTTCCCTGGGATAAAATACCTGGCTAAGCGCGCTTTGGTAATTTCCCTGGTGCAACAAACCTGGTTAGCACTATTGCCATTTGCTTGATGTAACGTACCTGGTAAGCACTATGGCCATTTCCCTGGTGTAACGTACCTGGTAAGCACTATGGCCATTTCCCTGGGATAACGTACCTGGTAAGCACTATGGCCATTTCCCTGGGATAACGTACCTGGTAAGCACTATGGCCATTTCCCTGGGATAACGTACCTGGTAAGCACTATGGCCATTTCCCTGGGATAACGTACCTGGTAAGCACTATGGCCATTTCCCTGGGATAACGTACCTGGTAAGCACTATGGCCATTTCCCTGGTGTAACGTACCTGGTAAGCACTATGGACATATCTTTAGTGTATGAACCTGGTAAGCACTATGGCCTTTTCCTGGGATAACGTACCTGGTAAGCACTATGGCCTTTCCCTGGGATAACGTACCTGGTAAGCACTATGGCCTTTCCCTGGGATAACGTACCTGGTAAGCACTATGGCCATTTCCCTGGGATAACGTACCTGGTAAGCACTATGGCCATTTCCCTGGGATAACGTACCTGGTAAGCACTATGGCCATTTCCCTGGGATAACGTACCTGGTAAGCACTATGGCCATTCCCTAGGAAAACGTACCTGGTAAGCACTATGACCATTTCCCTGGAGCAACGTACCTGGTAAGCGCTATGACCATTTCCCTGGTGTAACGTACCTGGTAAGCACTATGGCCATTTCCCTGGTGTAACGTACCTGGTAAGCGCTATGGCCATTTCCCTGGTGTAACGTACCTGGTAAGCGCTATGGCCATTTCCCTGGTGTAACATAACTGGTAAGCACTATGGCCATTTCCCTGGTGTAACATACCTGGTAAGCACTATGGCCATTTCCCTGGTGTAACATACCTGGTAAGCACTATGGCCATTTCCCTGGTTAACATAACTGGTAAGCACTATGGCCATTTCCCTTGTGTAACGTACTTGATAAGCACTATGGCTATTCCCTGGTGTAACATACCTGGTAAGCGCAATGGCCATTTCCCTTGTATTACGTACCTGGTCATCACAGTATGGCCATATCACTTGTGTAACGTACCTGGTAAGCACTATGGTCATTTCCATGGTGTAACGTACCTGTTAAGCACTATGGCCAATTCCATGGTGTAACGTACCTGGTAAGCACTATGGCCATTTCCCAGGTGTAACGTACCTTTTTAAGCACTATGGCCATTTCCATGGTGTAACGTACCTGTTAAGCACTATGGCCATTTCCATGGTTTAACGTACCTGGTAAGCACTATGGCCATTTCCCTGGTGTAACGTACCTGGTAAGCACTATGGCCATTTCCATGGTGTAACATACCTTGGTAAGCACTATGGCCATTTCCCTGGTGTAACGTACCTGGTCAGCACATTATGGCCATATCCCTGGTGAAACATACCTGGTAAGCACTATGGCCTTTTCCCTGGTGTAACGTACCTGGTCAGCACATTATGGCCATTTCCCTGGTGTAACGTACTTGGTCAGCACATTATGGCCATTTCCCTGGTGTAACGTATTTGGTAAGCACATTATGGCCATTTCCCTGGTGTAACGTACCTGGTCAGCACATTATGGCCATTTCCCTGGTGTTACGTACCTGGTCAGCAAATAATGGCCATTTCCCTGGTGTTACGTACCTGGTCAGCACATTATGGCCATTTCCCTGGTGTTACGTACCTGGTCAGCACATTATGGCCATTTCCCTGGTGTTACGTACCTGGTCAGCACTTTATGGCAATTTCCCTGGTTTTACGTACCTGGTCAGCACATTATGCCCTTTTCCCTGGTGTAACATACCTGGTCAGCACATTATGGCCATTTCCCTGGTGTTACGTACTTGGTCAGAACATAATTGCCATTTCCCTGGTGTAACTTACCTGGTAAGCACTATGACCTTTTGCCTGCTGTAACGTGCCTGGTCAGCACATTATGGCCATTTCCCTGGGGTAACATACCTAGTAAGCAGTATTTTCCCTGGTGTAACGTTCCTGGTCAGCACATTATGGCCATATCCCTGGTGTACTGTACTTGTTAAATACTATGGCCATTTCCCTTGGATAACATACATGGTAAGCACTATTCTCATTTCCCTGGGATAACATACCTTGTAAGCACTATTGCAATTTCCATCAGATAACATACCTGGTCAGCACATTATAACAATTTATCTGGGATAACATACCTGGTCAGCACGTTATGGCCATTTCACTTGGATAAAATTCCTGTTTAAGCACTATGGCAATATCCCTGGTGTAACGTACTTGGTAAGCACTATGGCCATTTCCCTGGTGTAACGTACCTGGTAAGCGCTATGGTTATTTCCCTGGTGTTACGTACCTGGTAAGCGCTATGGCCATTTCCCTGGTGTAACGTACCTGGTAAGCGCTATGGCCATTTCCCTGGTGTTACGTACCTGGTAAGCGCTATGGTTATTTCCCTGGTGTTACGTACCTGGTAAGCGCTATGGCCATTTCCGTGGTGTAACGTACCAGGTCAGCGTTAATGCCATTTCCCTGGTGTAACGTACCTGGTCAGCGCTATGGCTATTTCCCTGGTGTAACGTACCTGGTCAGCGCTATGGCTATTTCCCTGGTGTTACGTACCTGGTAAGCGCTATGGTTATTTCCCTGGTGTTACGTACCTGGTAAGCGCTATGGTTATTTCCCTGGTGTAACGTACCTGGTAAGCGCTATGGACATTTCCCTGGTGTTAAATACCTGGTAAGCACTATGGCCATTTCCATGGTGTGACATACCTGGTCAGCGCTTTGACAATTTTTCTTGGGTAACATACATAGTAAGCGCGCTATGGCCACTTTCCTGGTGCAACATACCTAGTAAGCATTCTGGCTATTTCCATGGCATAACATACCTGGTAAGCAGTATGACCATTTCCAAGGGATAACATACCTGGTCAGCACGTAACGGCCATTTCTCTGGGATAACATACCTGGTAAGCGCGCTATGGTCATTTCCCTGGTAAACATACCTGGTAAGCACTATGGCCTTTTCCCTGGTGTAACGTACCTGGTCAGCACATTATGGCCATTTCCCTGGTGTAACGTACCTGGTCAGCACATTATGGCCATTTCCCTGGTGTAACGTACCTTGTCAGCACATTATGGCCATTTCCCTGGTGTAACGTACTTGGTCAGCACATAATGGCCATTTCCCTGGTGTAACATACCCGGTCACAACAGTATGGCCATTTTCCTGGTGTAACGTACTTGGTCACAACATTATGGCCATTTTCCTGGTGTAACGTACCTGGTCAGCACAATATGGCCATTTTCCTGGTGTAACGTACTTGGTCACAACATTATGGCCATTTTCCTGGTGTAACGTAACTGGTCAGCACATTATGGCCATTTCCCTGGTGTAACATACCTTGTCCGCACATAATGGCCATTTCCCTGGTGTAACATACCTGATAAGCACTATGGCCATTTCCCTGGTGTAACATAACTGGTAAGCACTATGGCCATTTCCCTGGTGTAACATACCTGGTAAGCTCTATGGCCATTTCCCTGGTGTAACATAACTGGTAAGCACTATGGCCATTTCCCTGGTGTAACATACCTGGTAAGCTCTATGGCCTTTTCCCTGGTGTAACATAACTGGTAAGCACTATAGCCATTTCCCTGGTGTAACATACCTGGTAAGCACCATGGCCATTTTCCTGGTGTAACGTACCTGGTAAGCACTATGGCCATTTCCCTGGTGTAACTTTCCTGGTGAGCACTATGGCTATTTCCCTGATGTTAACTATCTGGTAAGCGCGCAATGGCCATTTCTCTGGTGTAACATACCTTGTTAGCGCGCTGTGGTCATTTCCATGGTGTAACATACCTGGTTAGCAGTATGGCCATATATTTGGTGTAACCTACCTCGTAATCGCTATGGCCATTTCCCTGGTGTAACGTACCTGGTCAGCGCTATGGACATTTCCCTGGTGTAACGTACGTGGTCAGCGCTATGGCCATTTCCTTGGTGTAACGTACCTGGTAAGCACTATGGCCATTTCCCTGGTGTAACGTACCTGGTAAGCACTATGGCCATTTCCCTGGTGTAACATAACTGGTAAGCACTATGGCCATTTCCCTGGTGTAACATAACTGGTAAGCGCTATGGCCATTTCCCTGGTGTAACATAACTGGTAAGCACTATGGCCATTTCCCTGGTGTAACGTACCTGGTAAGCGCTATGGCCATTTCCTTGGTTAACATACCTGGTCAGCGCTATGGCCATTTCCCTGGTGTAACGTACCTGGTCAGCGCTATGGCTATTTCCCTGGTGTAACGTACCTGATTAGCGCTATGGCCATTTCCCTGGTGTAACATACCTTGTGAGCGCGCTGTGCGGAGTGAGGAATTTTCATGAGCAACTTAAACAGCAGCAGGTGCAAGAAGTTAAAAGCAAGATATCTATTACACTCTAGTGCTGCAATAGGTACACATAAAATTTGCATTTTTATCGTTCTTTTGATTGTGAAAATAACGAAAAACATTTAAACTTTAAATTTATAGTAAAATCGGTGTTTGTGTAATAAAACATGAAATCAGTAAATGATAGGTTTTTATATAATAAAAGCACTTATGAAAATAAAGCCAATGCGATGGATGAGTGTCCCGAAGAATAGTTTCATCTTTCTGAAATTGTGATTATCAGTAATGATTTTGCGTATTCATGATTTATTTCTCGGATGGACATATTTGTTCCGCGTGGCATTGTTGCTGTCCAAACAAAACGTGTTCCATATTAAAATCACAAGGCATGCAACTAAACATATCATTTTAAATCCCCTGTCACACTGTAGCCAGTTACGGCTACGACTTCAGGTGTCACACTGTAGCCAGTTACGGCTACGACTTCAGGTGTCACACTGTAGCCAGTTACGGCTACGACTTCAGGTTTACGGCTACGACTTCAGGTGTCACACTGTAGCCAGTTACGGCTACGACTTCAGGTGTCACACTGTAGCCAGTTACGGCTACGACTTCAGGTGTCATGTTGGACTCGAAGCCTTGTTACATATCGGAGACATGTCTTCTCATAAAGAAAGCACTCGGCAAGCAGTGGCGAGAACTTTAAATGGTTTAAAATTGTCGTACGAATTTTCGTCTCGTACACATATCGAAGACATGTGGTAGGGTGTCGAACAAACTCGAACACTTGTGGTATACTTGTCTTCACTTGTCGCCGCTTCTCGCCGCGTCAAAAAGTCGCTCGACAATCTACGACTCAGGAGGACATTATTATGCTCTCTGATGGAGATTCGTTCGTGTTGTTGTGAGTTTGTACGTACGTACCCCTTCGACAATTTCTCGAGACTGTTGCGATTTCCGGCGAGTTCATTTATATGAGTGATCATGTCAATAAAAAGCACTGCATCATTTTTCCTGACGATTTTAACCACTAAAAATCACTATTTTACAAGAGATAAACCATTGTTCGACTATTCATGTCATGACTAGTTATGAGACATGACTAGTCATGCTTAGTCATATAACATATGGCCTCATCCAAGATCTTCTGCGGGCTCTCCTTCTTCTGTTTTGGCTGTACTGTAAAAGCTGAGCAATCGCAAGATCATCTTCTGCATCACCTTCTTCCATCTGGGCAAGAAGTTCGAGGTTTTTAAGTCTATCTGCCATTGCTACGAAGCGTCACCTACGCTGATCATCTGGGATTTGGTCCTGATGTGCAGCACCATCTGTATGTATACCCAGTTCGCCATGTGTCGTTCTTTCTCGTACACTCTCATAGCTCACTCTAAATAACTCGTCATGATGTCGTGCACATTTCGGCAGAACTCGAAGAAATCTATGTGGTTGTCGAAAGAGTGTCGTACCGATGTTGCTTAAACTCGAGTTTAACAGAAGAATCTCGTACTGCTCTCGTATTCACATGGAAGATAACTCGAGCAGGTTTCGAACTGATGTACCTAGCATCAGAATCCGCGGTCATCTCGTGGCATTTTTGGCGAGTTATAATTCCCCAGCACTCGTGGTAACTCGCGGATCCAAGTCGTGACAGTGTGACAGGGTCTGAAGTTGGGCAGTTTATATAGAAAGGAGATCTTGCGAACGTTGTGTATGAATAATAAATGTGTTCGAATACATATGAGTAAATGTGTACCAAATTGAAAATACTGTTGTTGTTTTTTGTGTTGTTTTTTTTTTAGTTTGTCTTACGATCTTTGGTACGGCAAACGATCTGAAGAAACTAGAAGTGATAAACGTGTATCCTCAATATTGCTTTTACATGTAGCCACTTTTTCAAGTGAAGCTTGGAGTTAAATCGTGAAAATTTAAAGTTCATTACCGATGCGTTGTAACGCCGCATAGCAGCATCGCCGCATAAACGTTTTTTTCCGTTTATGCGGTGATTTTCAACGCATAAACAGGGCGACAACGTTAATGGGGCGACGCTCAACGCATAAAGCAGAAATTGCTTATATGGGGCGCAACTGTGCCTTTTTGCCACATAAAGGGCTAACTAAACCATTATAAAGCTAAATAATAATTCTAATATTTCAACAAAAACGATGGTGATGACGTTGTTGTTGTTGTTGTTGTTGTTGTTGTTGATGATGATGATAATGATGATGATGATGATGATGATGATGATGATGATGATGATGATATCCGTCCGTCCGTCCCGAAATCTTGTGACATGGGAGTCTCCATAGTCAATTACTTTTATTCATTGGTGTATGCATCATGATGGTTGTGACTGTGGAGATGATGGTGGTGGTTGTGATTGTGGAGATGATGGTGGTGGTTGTGATTGTGGAGATGATGGTGGTGGTTGTGATTGCGGAGATGATGGTGGTGGTTGTGATTGTGGAGATGATGGTGGTGGTGGTTGTGATTGTGGAGATGATGGTGGTGGTTGTGACTGTGGAGATGATGGTGGTGATTGTGACTGTGGAGATGATGGTGGTGGTTGTGATTGTGGAGATGATGGTGGTGGTTGTGACTGTGGAGATGATGGTGGTGGTTGTGACTGTGGAGATGATGGTGGTGGTTGTGATTCTTGAGATGATGGTGGTGGTTGTGATTGTGGAGATGATGGTGGTGGTTGTGACTGTGGAGATGATGGTGGTGGTTGTGATTGTGGAGATGATGGTGGTGTTTGTGACTGTGGAGATGATGGTGGGGGTTGTGACTGTGGAGATGATGGTGGTGGTTGTGACTGTGGAGATGATGGTGGTGGTTGTGACTGTGGAGATCAGAACTGAACTTCGCGGTATTTAGTCGGGCATTCGGTACGGAAGAGTACGGAATAGTTAGGTTCTATTTTTACCAAATAATACTCGTAACGCATCATTTCATAAATAATAATCCACGGTAACTTCAACTGTCTGCTACGCATGCGTTAGTTTATCTCATATCTAGATATATATGAGATAAACTCTCTCTCTCTCTCTCTCTCTCTCTCTCTCTCTCTCTCTCTCTCTCTCTCTCTCTATATATATATATATATATATATATATATATATATATATATATATATATATATATATATATATATATATATATATAAAATATATATATAAATATATATTTATATTCCATATAAAAGGCCGCTTCAGGGTCTTTAACGATTTTTGTTTTGCCGACGGTACCGTGTCGATATCCCACTTGTTGTTTTCCTAGCCAAGAATTACAGATCCCAGCGCTAAGTATATTGAGCGGATAGGTTTAAAATAGCGATGGTTTGTTGACAAAAGTCGATCTGATTTAGTGTTTCATGAAACACTTAAGTGTAATAATAGAAAGGTATTTGTTAAAAATGATTTATGTGTAACTTTAATGTTTATATTAAACAATACAGTGTTAAATATTGATGAGTAACAGTTGCAAAATACATTTCACATTGGTATGAATCAGTCGACTTGTGGCGTTAAGGGAACAAAATGAATATCCAAATGTTCAGAAAGTTCCTTAAACGCGCATTATTGTGGCAAATCTAAATGGAATAAAGAGGGCAAAAAATAATGAGCCTAATGCATTCCAATTAAAATCACACAGTCATTTTAAAATCGACACGAATACTCACAATTCCCGCACGCGTTATTATGACGTCACCTCCCTGAAGCCGTGACGAAAAATAGGATCTCGCCAAGGTTGCAAGACAAACACGACATGAGAGTATGATTTTTTATGTTAAATATATTAACAAACATGTATAAACGACTTGGTCCCTTGTATGCATTTTATGTTCATATGCTACTGGAACGTATTATTGTAATAAATGGTAAAACAATGGGGAATTTAACTTTGTATCATGGTATAAGTCGTTACAAATGCTCGACTCACCATACTGTGTATTGACCCCCCCCCCCCCACCATCAAAACCGAATCATATTACTCCGCGTTACAGACACCCAGATTAAGAAAAACTGATGGGCGTCTGTTATCCAATCGTATTATTCAAGAGTTCCACGAACCGCTGTTGTAAACAATGCAAAAAATATACCAGATTAATTAGAAAAAAATCCCACACAAAACAAAATCATGTCGTCGAGTTGAATACAAATTTTGTGACGTACACAGTTTTAAAAAACAAACAAGCATTCGTCATATTTCACAATTTATACTTTTTCTTGTAGAAGTTCATCAGTGTTACATGTACGATCAAATGCAGCTTACGACTCAAACCTTTTTTCATGCATGGACATGTTTCGCACCTTTTATTGTAATGGCCAAACTCGCTAATGTTTTGTTATTATAATAATACATTTATTTATAGAGTATCTATTAAGTTTATTAATCGTATATATAGACTGAAAAAAAAACCGGAAGGCATAAAAATTCTACTAAATAGTAAAAATTTGACAACAACTTCAATTTTGAAGAATTATTCATCCAGAATAAAGCTATAAAAATATGATATTATAATGTGTATGTTTTCTGTGCACCACTGTTAACATTTATACATATAACATTTCCATGGAAAAGGAAATAGAAATCTGCCATATAAACCTCCAAATTTTATATATGACACAATCTCCCAGGGTTTCAAATCTTGGACATTTGTGTACGGGAACTAGCGGTGCTGGTTCTCGAACCCGGCTCTAAGAGCCACCACTCGTACGTGTGGTCGTGCATGGTACGAGATCTGTCTTCTCTTCTGTCTTTCCAATGACTCTCAGAGTCACCATCGTACATGCGTATGTGGTCGCGCATGCTACGAAAACTATCCAATCGGCTTTCTTTATTCCAATTAGCACTACTCTGATCTTATTCCTGAGTCCTTTTCTCCTTACATTTCACCCTCACTCCTACCTTTTCTCATCATCATTTTCTCACTCATCCACTTAACTCTGTATTATCTTTATCTCCCTCTTCTCCTATCTATCCTCTACTTTCCTCCCTTCTCTCCCTCTTATATCATCCTATCTTCCCTATTCTACACACCCCTCACCCACATCCTTCTCATCTTCTATCATAAATTCTTCCCCTATCTTATCTTTTCCCCTCCCTATTCCCCCTTATTGTATCCTTCTTTCGCCCTCCTCTGTCCTCTTACCCCAGTTTTATTCTCGCTTATTCCCCTTTTCTACACCCACTCAACTTTTTTCTCCTCTTCTATCACCCCTTCACAGTCCTACACACTCCTTCCTCCCATATGCTTCCCCTCTTTTTCCATCCTTTCTTTTCTCCTATATCCTTCCTCCTTCTCTGCTTCCTCTTTCTCCAACATTCTTATCTCTTCTGCGCCCTCCTCTATCATCTTACCCCTGTTTTATCCTCCCTCTGACGAGAACCACGACTATATCGATAATAAGGATAAGAAAAACACATTTCAACATTGGTTTATATACGATGTGTTAAAGAGACGAAAACACAAATATTGGTTTAGGGTCATATCTGAACAGTACAACATTGATCAGAACGGGAAAATGACCGGAAATACGGAAAGCAATGACAATAAAAGGTCATAATTCGAGATTTGTCCCTTCTTGCCAGTACATATATGACGAGGAGTGGGTAAGGTGAAACTGGTCAAATGCTAACATATTTTTCTGAATTTGGTAAAATATTTTTATCTGGTGATTTTAATAGCCGTGTAGGCAACAAATGCGATTTTATTACACATGATAATGTTAATACTTTTTTTGACGACCTAGACTATGTCCCTGATTATGCCTCTTTTAGGGCCTCTGTTGAAAATGTACATAATAGTCATGGGATTAAATTGCTAGATCTTTGTAAATCAACTTGTATTCGCATTTTAAACGGTAGAATTGGTGACAGTTGTAAACATACTTTTTATTCTCATAACGGATCTTCCGTAATTGATTACTTATTGACCCATGAATGTAACTTTTCATTGATATCCAACTTTACTATTGGCGATTTCAATGAATGGGGCGACCACGCTCCTATACAGTTTTCATTATATTGTAATAATTTTTCGAATAGTTACGATACATACACTGATGTTAAATTTAAATGGGATAATACTCTACGTGAACAATTTCGCACTGGGATTATTACAAAATTACCTGTGTTCGATGATATTGTTGATTGTATAAACTGTTCAAATAGATTGTCAATTAATGATGTTTTAGATAGATTTACGGCTACAATCCGCAGTGTCGCGGACCCGTTATTTTCTAAACGTTGTACTTACAGTAACAAACCATTGTTTGATATTGATAGTTGTACGAAAAATGCAGATTGGTTTGATAATGAATGTGTTAATGCACGGCGATTATACCAAGAAGCTTTACATATTTTTAATTCGATTAAAACCGATATTAATAGAGCTAGTCTCTGTGCACAAAAGAAGTCTTATAAGGATTTACTTCGTAAAAAGAAAAACTTTGCTTATCGTCAAAAAATGAAGGATATTGAGAATTTAAGAAAAAATAAACCTAGAGAATTTTGGAAATTTTTTAAATCAAAAAATAAAGTTAATAATTGTAATATCCTTTTGGAAGATTTTAAAACATTTTTTAAAAATCTTAGCAACAATACGTTTGATTGCAATAACGACGAGGCTGAACAGTTTTGTTCAAGTAATGATTTTGATGAAGATAACTCTACATTTCCAGAGTTAGACCAACCTATTTCTATTATTGAAGTACGTAACGCAATAAAGCATTTAAAACGAAATAAATCGGCTGGTAACGACTGTATATTAAATGAGTACTTTATTGAATGCGCTGACATATTAACAAGCCACTTTTGTGATGTATTTAATAGCATTTTAGCGTCTGGTTTTTTTTCCAGAAAAGTGGACAGAAGGTGTCATCATTCCACTCCATAAAAAAGGTTCTGTTAATGATGTCAATAATAATAGAGGAATTACACTTGTTAGTTGTTTTTCAAAAGTATTTACAACAATTCTAAATAAGCGCATCGAGTCATTTTGTGAGGCTAATGCCACTATTTCGAATGCACAATTCGGATTTCGAAAAGGTTGCTCAACAGTTGACGCAATTTATATTTTAATGTCTATTGTGCAAAAATATATCAATGATAATAAAAGATTATATGTTATTTATGTCGACATGTTGAAGTGTTTTGATAGTATTTATCGCAATGCTCTGTGGCTTAAGTTGTATAAATCTGGTATAAAAGGTAAATTACTTAGAATAGTGAAAGATATGTATGAAAATGTAAAATCCTGTGTGAAATCATGTCCTGCGCCAGGGGGGGGGGGGGGGGGGGGTATGTCCCCGATTCTTTTTTCCCTGTTTGTAGAGGACTTAGAACTATATATGCAAGATAGCATCACTTCCGGTTTAAGTATTGATGACATTGTTTTAATTATGTTGCTATTTGCTGACGATATGGCCATTTTAGGGAAATCGCCCGAGGAAGTCCAAAACCATTTAAACACTCTTTACTCGTATTGCAAAGCATGGGGGTTAAATGTAAATACATCAAAGACAAACATAATGGTTTTCCGTAAACGGGGTGGAATACGTCGTAATGAGCATTGGACATATAATGGCCATACTATCGATGTTGTTGATAACTTTAATTATTTAGGTACTGTGATAAACTACACTGGAAGTTTTACATTGAATCAAGAGCATTTGGTTGGAAAAGCTCTTAAGGCCATGAATACTTTATTATGTAAATGCAAAGAATACGACCTTAAACCTAAAATATTTTGTCAACTATTTGATTCTTTTGTTGGCTCAATATTGAATTATGCCTGTGAAATATGGGGTTTTAGTAAGTCAAAAGAAATAGAACGTATACATTTAAAATTTTGTAAGCGATTGTTACACGTTAAAATAAACACATGTAATGCTACAGTGTATGGAGAACTAGGTAGATACCCTTTATACATTAATCGATATGTAAGAATTATTAGTTACTGGTTTAAGATTTGCAACAGTAATAACATTATAATAAAGTCCGTGTATAAACAGGCCATTGATGACTGTAATAAGGGTTATATAAACTGGGTTTCTAAGGTAAAAAAACTGTTAAATGATTATGGTTTTGCATACGTATTTGATAACCCAAATATTGCGCATATTTATGTATTTATAAACGAATTTAAATGTAGAATTATAGATACATTTAAACAAGAATGGTATGGTAATATTAGTAACAGTTCTGTTTTGGATATGTATAGAATTTTCAAAACTTCCTTTGATTATGAAATATATTTAGATTTAGTTCCAAAGAATTTACGTTTATACTTTGTTAGATTGAGAGTTTCTGCACACCCTTTAGGAATACAAACAGGACGTTATGCACGTTACAATATACCTCGTAACGAAAGATATTGTTTATGTTGTAATAGTAGGGACATAGAGGATGAATATCACCTCATATGTATTTGTCCATGCTATCGTCAGTTACGTGTAACTTATATAAAACGATGCTATTATGTTAATCCATCTGTGTTCAAATTCCATCAATTATTGGTATCATGTGATAAAAAGGAAGTTATGAATGTTTGTAAATATATTAAAGAATCATTTATTATACGCAACTCACTTATAAATAATTTAACTTGATATAGTAGTTATGAAACATTCTCTCACTGCCAAAGTTAACATAATAATTATTTGGTATCCAATTTACATAATATTTTTGCTTATATTTTATTTTATTATATTATGTTTGTAAGTTTAGATACGTGACATGTTTATATGTATAACTATATGTATTACGACGATGTACACATGTATAAGTCGAATAAACTGTCTGTTCTGTTCTGTTCTGCTAACAGTTAAATGGCTATTAAGTAATAGTTCTAAGTAGCTCTTTGAATAGCTTCGCAGCTCCTGTAATCGTTCTGAGAAGTTCTAGTATCTCTTGTTTAATCATTTTTAGTAGTTTTAGTAGCTCTCTTTTAATAGTGTTCTTTGAAGTGCTCTTGCAAAAGTGTACTTGGAACAGTTCTTGGAATAGATCGTGTTCGTACTGAGCTTTTGTAATAGTGTTATTAGTAGCTATGGTAAATGCGTTCTTAGTAGCTCTTGTCAAAGCGTTCCTAATAGTGCTTAGTAGTTCTGAGAAGTTCTTGCTTGTTCTATATCCTTATTAACTTTCAACTTTGTAATTTTTTTTAACACCATATCTTTGCATACAAGAAACACTCTAAACGAATAAAATCCGTTTAAATAATAATAATAATACTGCTATTATTTCGTATTTCTGTTCCTTGTGCTTATTATGTATTCTCATAAACATGTTAAGTAAAATGTCGACAACTCGCTACAACTTACTCAGCGCATGCGTTCTTAACAGTAGTTTGGTTCTAATTGTAATACACAATTTTCTAAAACTTAGCTCAAGATTAAAATGAAAATGTATTTTAATACATTTTTTAAATATTTTTTTTAACTTTTCATTCGACTGTGAACTTAATATATTTACTTTAAATCTATTAGCGTTTTAGGTAGCTCTTCAGTATATTTTAGTAATTCTCAGATATCAATGATGAAGTGAACTGAACACAATAAACTGGCTCAACGGAACTCCCTGTTGACCACCCGACTCCCACGAGCCAGTCATCCACACACAATAAACTGGCTCAGCGGGACTCCATGTTGACCACCCGACTCCCACGAGCCAGCCATCCACACACAATAAACTGGCTCAGTGGGACTCCATGTTGACCACCCGACTCCCACGAGCCAGCCATCCACACACAATAAACTGGCTCAGCGGGACTCCATGTTGACCACCCGACTCCCACGAGCCAGTCATCCACACACAATAAACTGGCTCAGTGGGACTCCATGTTGACAACCCGACTCCCACGAGCCAGTCATCCACACACAATAAACTGGCTCAGCGGGACTCCATGTTGACCACCCGACTCCCACGAGCCAGTTCTGCTGCTGCTGCTGTTGCTGCTGCTGCTGCTGCTGCTGCTGCTGCTGCTGCTGCTGATGATGATGATGATAATGATGATGATGATGACGATGATGGTTGTGGGGATGATGGTTGTGGGGATGATGATGGTGTGGTGGTTGTGATTGTGGTGTTAATGATGGTGGTTGTGATGATGTTGATTAAGATTAGGGCGTAGCATATTACTGTCATTTTGAAGAAAATACGGGGAAAAAAGGCAGAGAAATTGGTCAAACTGAAGGTAATGTTTTAAAGTTGAGCCAAAATTGAAAGTTCAAATAAATTATTTCTCCCCTTGGAGTGTTCACATCTACATTGTTTTGTTTGCAAATGACTAGTACATAAAAACACAATCAATGAAAGAAAGATGTCCATGATGACTTTATATCAGTCATCTGAGTCATCTTGGTCAAGTGCCCAAAACTAATGTTGTGTTGACATTTTTGGAAACAATATCATTTTCAAAAGTATTCCTTTCGTTGCCTGGTAACCAGAGATATGCGCTGATGACCTAGACGGGAATAAATTTCACAATCGCACAATTACCAGCTAGTGGTTCTTGACATTGAAATAATTATTAGCTCATCTGAGCATAAAGAGCACATGTGGAGCTGTGAGGATTGTTAAATTGCTGTTGTTTGTCCGTCGTTAACAATTGACCTTTCTAGAAACGTTTGAAGTGACGTTGAAAGTGCGCATTGTCAAGGGTACATGCTTTTAGTCTGACAAAAAGGTGAGAATATATGTTACGTCATACGACGACTCAATTTTCTGATTGTCCCAAATGACGATGTTGTTTACATCCCAAAAAGTCTAGTTCAAAGCTTGGTTAAGTGCACACAAAAAACTCCGAACTTGATATAACTTTATCAACCACTATTGTAATAGTATGTGTTTTAATTTTGTTTATATGCGGCAAAAGTTTGCCTTTTTGCCACATAAGAAAGTCCTGTTTATGCGTTGAAAATCACCGCACAAACGTGGTCGATTTCGTTTATGCGGCGATGCTGTTATGCGGCGTTACAATGCGTTCTAAACCAGTTTGCACGAATACAACATATAAGTTGTCAATATGATTTGTATACACGTGTGTGACTGATCTGATGAAGTTACTTGTGTATTATGTGAAAATAGAAAACGTCTTTAAATCCAGAATGGCAATGTTCACTTCCACAAAGTTGTGCACTACATATTTGGGGATATGACAATCAATAAGTGTGCAACCAAAAATACTTCTGTGCAAAAGGTTAAAAAATGTCGGATACAAGGTGATATTGTAACTTCGTTTACCAATTTCACATAATACACTGCTAGTAGTTTTCCAATTTCACATAATACACTGCTAGTAGTTTTCCAATTTCACATAATACACTGCTAGTAGTTTTCCAATTTCACATAATACACTGCTAGTAGTTTTCCAATTTCACATAATACACTGCTAGTAGTTTTCCAATTTCACATAATACACTGCTAGTAGTTTTCCAATTTCACATAATACACTGCTAGTAGTTTTGATATATACTGTCATTCAAAGAAAACTCACCATAATTTTACCCGGTGCTACTTTGTTGTGATTTGAGATTGACTTAATACTTAAAAATATGTCTGAATATAGTCAACGCATAGTGAAAAAGTGAATGGTACTGGTGGTGTACACCACATCGCCAAAGACATACGATAATAGCTTATTATAAACGTAAAAAATCTTGCACATCACGTAAGAATTATTCCGTCGATTTTACGATTTGTATAATTATTGCCTAGCAATATGGAATTCCAACAATCCAATGCCAATGTTGAATGTGTAACTTCACTGTATATTGACAAAAACTATCTTATATTATCATTAATAATGATATCACAACTAAATAACTTCATTGTCTAATTCACATTCAACACACAACTTGCAAATAATCTACGTTAGCGGAACACAGAACATGTATTTTCCATGCCTTAACATGTGTGTATGTGTTTTATGTGTTGCTGTATTTGATTCATTGACAAAAATGCGACAGAAACGATTGACGGTCCTGATTCGTTCGTCATTCTATTTTATTTAGACAATTTATGAACATAAAACTGTGTGCATGGTGCGTTTTCATTGATTTTCAGTATATTGATATTATATTGATTTTCAGTATATCTCATAAAGATTCTGCATGGAGTATCAAACGTTGTAAAACGACAAAGGCAGTCATATAAATCCTCACGCTTCAATCTCCGACATTAACATTGTGTACCGACACAGGACTAATTTATGGAAAGTATTAAATATACCTACCAACTCAGTTTCCAAATACATGTTGATCATTTCTGACACCGTCGTAGTTTTAACAGTACCGTTTTCCTTTATGTCTAGCCAATAATTGTTTCCTCTCTGAATCTCAAGGTATTGATGATACGCTTTCAAATCGTATTTCTTCATAAGAGAAAGCGATAACAAGAGCATACAACTGGCGCCCGTCCCACTTTAAGGGCTCAAAGATGTGTGAGTACACGTTGACCAAAACGTAGTCGAATGTAGAGAGCGGACAATATATGTACATGTAGAGAGCGGACAATATATGTACATGTAGAGAGCGGACAATATATGTACATGTAGAGAGCGGACAATATATGTACATGTAGAGAGCGGACAATATATGTACATGTTTGCCAACTTATGGGTCATAACTCTAGAGTAACTGAGGTGATATGGCTTGTTATTAAAACTTACCAGTGTAATTTGCCCATTCATATTCAGAGCGAATTCGGTGATGATTGGACGTATGCTTCAAAATTTATTAAAGGGGCAGTATTAACGGGAGTATAAAAATAAACCGCGACTCGCAGGAGTTTGTCTTCTAGAAATCCACGAAATTAATGAAACTCTTCTTAATAAGCCGAGAGACACAAAATATCAGTTTTAACGTGGAAAGGAAAGAACCGTCTGAAGGATTCTTTTTAATCTGTCAGAAAACCGCATGAATTTCTTTATAAGAGAAAGCAATTAAAATGAACCCTGAAAAGCAAAAAAAATCTGTTTTTCTTTCCTCTCAAGAACTGCAACTCCCTTGCTGTGATGTTTGTTAAGTTCGTGGATGCTCTTAATGATAATTCCATTTCATATTTGAGTGAAACAAATTTGATATTTAGCCAAAAACTGATATTTCCACCATTTACTGTAACGCCCATAGCTGGGATCCTCCTGGATACATGTTATTACGCTCTATGGTATCGTTAATCAAATGAAGGATCAGAATTACTTATTATGTTTTCACTAATTCGCGTAGGGCACACATATATTATCACATGTGCTGAATTCGCGTAGGGCACACATATATTGTCAAATGTGCTGAATTTGGTTATGCTACGGACGCTTTTAGATCTTTTTTTATGTAAATACAAATTCAATTACAATCATCTCATAGCTTACAAAACAGTGCTTTATTTATACGTAAAGAATTTCCTTGAACATAAGAACAGAATTGAAATAGGAGAACATCGTTTTCAGCTATAAGAAGAACAGGAATGACGATGTAACTACCTTTATGTTCATTTTAATATCAATTAAGGTCCAAGTTCGAACTGTATCAGCCATTAAAGCTGCACTCCCACAGATTGAACGTTTTGACAACTTTTTTTTATTTTTTTGTCTTGGAACGAGCCAATTTTTGCGACAATCCATGGAAATCAGTTATATAAGACTGCTGACAAGAAATAAGATTTTTATATTTAGGTTCCAAAATTGATGGTATATGCATTTTTCTTAAAACCGTGAGGAAATATGAAAATCTGCGATCTGATCTTTTGTCAGCAATCTTATATCATTGGTTTGCAGATATTTACGCAAACAAAATTGCTCATTCAAAGACAAAAAATAAAAAAGTTGTAAAAATGGTAAATCTGTGAGAGTGCAGCTTTAAAATAGAGTTCGGCTGGTTCAGGTAGATTGATAAATCCAGTAAACTTGGAATCGAATACTCAAAAAGGTATATGCATTATTAAAGGGTTTAGAGATTAAAAAAACACCGACCAATATTGCTTTTAACCGTAAGGAATGCAATCCTTTTCCAATTCAGCTTATATCTGTCTTAACACTCGACCCTATATTAGTAGGACAAATTAATCTTTTAACATAATATACATTGCTCTTAACTGTTTTGCAATTAAGATATTTAAAAAAAAACATTTGAGCATTGCCAAGAGGACATACCAAATATCAAAACAATATTGCAATCAATGTCTATAACATCGCTTTGATTGAAATATTGAGAGAAACTTATGACGTGCAAAGAGCTTTGACAGTCACAAGAAGTGGCAATCAGTTATGTAAGAGGGATATTTACTGGCTTAGCTAATATGACAGACCACAATTAAGATTGCTTTCCAGAGAGGAAAGAGAGATTGATTCCTTGTGGGGTATTTGGGAGCTTCTGGGCTGTACGTCGATTGTCTTCAGTGTTATTTTCACATACAGAGATTCGAGTGAGTGTGGCCATGAACTAGTTTAAATCGCAATTTATTTTCTGTTTTGCAGACTGTTTTATCTATGAAGATGCATGTTAAATCAGGGTACTTTAATGAAGTAATGTGTCTCTCATTAAGGTCTGTTCGGCCATAACCATGTGCCTATGAATGGGTTCTTTATTAAATGTCTGACTACCGGGCTTGCCTTATATGTCTGACTCCCGGGCTTGCGTTAAATGTCTGACTACCGGGCTTGCCTTATATGTCTGACTCCCGGGTTTGCGTTAAATGTCTGACTACCGGGCTTGCCTTATATGTCTGACAACCGGGCTTGCGTTATATGTCTGACTACCGGGCTTGCCTTATATGTCTGACTCCCGGGTTTGCGTTAAATGTCTGACTACCGGGCTTGCCTTATATGTCTGACAACCGGGCTTGCGTTATATGTCTGAAAACCGGGTTTGCGTTAAATGTCTGACTACCGGGCTTGCCTTATATGTCTGACTCCCGGGCTTGCGTTAAATGTCTGACTACCGGGCTTGCCTTATATGTCTGACAACCGGGCTTGCGTTATATGTCTGAAAACCGGGTTTGCGTTAAATGTCTGACAACCTGGCTTGCGTTATATGTCTGAAAACCGGGCTTGCGTTATATGTCTGACTACCGGGCTTGCGTTAAATGTCTGACTACCGGGCTTGCGTTAAATGTCTGACTACCGGGCTTGCGTTTAATGTCTGACTACCGGGCTTGCGTTAAATGTCTGACTAATGGGCTTGCGTTAAATGTCTGACTACCGGGCTTGCGTTTAATGTCTGACTACCGGGCTTGCGTTAAATGTCTGACTAATGGGCTTGCGTTAAATGTCTGACTACCGGGCTTGCGTTAAATGTCTGACTACCGGGCTTGCGTTTAATGTCTGACTACCGGGCTTGCGTTAAATGTCTGACTAATGGGCTTGTGTTTAATGTCTGACTACCGGGCTTGCGTTTAATGTCTGACTACCGGGCTTGCGTTAAATGTCTGACTAATGGGCTTGCGTTAAATGTCTGACTACCGGGCTTGCGTTTAATGTCTGACTACCGGGCTTGCGTTATATGTCTGACTACCGGGCTTGCGTTAAATGTCTGACTACCGGGCTTGCGTTAAATGTCTGACTACCGGGCTTGCGTTAAATGTCTGACTACCGGGCTTGCGTTTAATGTCTGACTACCGGGCTTGCGTTAAATGTCTGACTAATGGGCTTGCGTTAAATGTCTGACTACCGGGCTTGCGTTTAATGTCTGACTACCGGGCTTGCGTTATATGTCTGACTACCGGACTTGCGTTATATGTCTGACTACCGGGCTTGCGTTTAATGTCTGACTACCGGGCTTGCGTTATATGTCTGACTAATGGGCTTGCGTTAAATGTCTGACTAATGGGATTGCGTTTAATGTCTGACTACCGGGCTTGCGTTTAATGTCTGACTACCGGGCTTGCGTTAAATGTCTGACTACCGGGCTTGCGTTAAATGTCTGACAACCGGGTTTGCGTTATATGTCTGACTTCCGGGCTTGTGTAAAAAGTCTGACTAATGGGCTTGTGTTAAATGTCTGACTACCGGGCTTGTGTAAAAAGTCTGACTTCCGGGCTTGTGTAAAAAGTCTGACTAATGGGCTTGTGTTAAATGTCTGACTACCGGGCTTGTGTAAAAAGTCTGACTACCGGGCTTGCGTTAAATGTCTGACTACCGGGCTTGTGTAAAAAGTCTGACTTCCGGGCTTGTGTAAAAAGTCTGACTACCGGGCTTGCGTTAAATGTTTGAGTACCGGGCTTGCGTTAAATGTCTGACTTCCGGGCTTGTGTAAAAAGTCTGACTACCGGGCTTGCGTTAAATGTCTGAGTACCGGGCTTGTCCTGTAAGTTTCCATTACGTGAACTAATATAATTAGAAACTGAAAAAGATGTTGACCAATAATATAATTTCTTACATCAAAATGCAGGATTAATTTCATAGTTTTGTTTTTTCGGCAAATTGTTCATCATTACTGTATGTTCTGACCGACGGAGCCTGATTGTACATCTTTTAAATCGCTATCTGGTGCTGCTTATAAAATGTGCTCCTGATAAAACTGATGAAAACATCTTTGCATAAAGCTGCCATACACTAAGAGCAAAGTTATTAACCAGAATATGACTGCAGCCGTGTTTTATACGGACACATACGGTCCATTTGTGAACAATAAATCAAGCCCGCACCGTCTGGGCGGTTTTAATGTCAATTCACACGCAAGGAACACACTCATACTCTCCTTAAACTGTTCCTTTCCTGTCATCCGCAGAAAAAGTGGAGAACTTTTCTTATTGTTACAATTTACATGCACTTTTCCTAGTTTCAGTCACCACCAGGGTGAGCTTGCCTTAGCGTCATTAGCAAAGACGCAATAACCTACCGCCAAAAGTAAAGTTATTTTAGTCTGCCGTCACAATACATTTTCTCCTGCACTAACAATAAGGTGCATTTTTATACTCTAACACGAATGGATTGTTGTCGTAATGCCAGAACGAATGTGCACGTCTTATGAACCCGAGTAAGCTGCATTGTGTCCTGTTATTATCGCCCGGATCGGGGTTCAAGCCGTGTTCAAGCATTCAATGAGGTTGAAACAACATCTATCCAGAAGGGTAAATACCAGGGGCGATTCCAGGATTTAATGTTAGAGGGGCGTTACCATTTGACTTGCACCCGCGCTCAGAACCCAAATTAGTTTGATTTTAAGTGTTAATATGGGTTGGGGGTACACCCCCAAGAAAATTTTAACAATTTCTAAAATGTCGCATTTTGGGAGTATTTCTTTACTCTTTATCTCTTATATTAAAATTAAAAAAATAAACTTGGGCGATTGCATTAGGATCTTAGGATCCGCTTTTGAATACAAAGTATAAACACTGTAGGAGCCCATGTTTTGCCAAGTCGCACGGTCCCTTTTCTAAGATTTAAGGACCACGATCCCTTAGTGCCATGTCAATCAGAATTGTATTTCTTTCTTGGTATCCTGTAGCAGCCTTATTGGTTGCGTCCCTAACATTCATTTATATAAAATATGTATTTGTAATGTTGGCATGATCTAATTTTTCAACATATAGTAAAGTAAAATGGTACAGACAGTTTAGAAATTCGCACGATATTCACGTAATGTCATTCCTGCGGAAAACTATTAGGGCCTGTTTTTAGAAGAATAGCTTGTCAATTAGTCTCACTTGCCCTTGTTTATTGGCCAATTAAATCGCTGTATTGCGTTTTAAAATTGAAAAAGACATTTTTTCATAATATGCCCAGACGCTTTGATATGGGGAAAATAAGTGAGTTATCTATTTTTCTTGTATGCGGTCTTTATGATCAAAGTCAATTGCGTACATGAGGAAATATGTTAAGATGTATCTTTCATATTTTGAATTCTATGTAACATAACATGGCACTCGCTGCGCTCGAATGTGATATATATTTTATTAAATTCAAAATATGAACGATAACTATAACTGACACATTTTTCTTTGGCTTAGTTGATTCAATTATATGGTATGCTAGATTCAATTATATGGTATGCTAGATTCAATATATATGAAATGCTAGTTTCAAAATATAAGGTATGCTAGATTCAATATATAAGGTATGCTAGATTCAATATATATGTCATGCTATATTCAATATATAAGGTATTTTATATTCAATATATATGGTATGTTAGATTCATGATATATGGTATGTTAGATTCAATATATATGGTATGCTTGATTCAATATATACGGTTTACTAGATTCAATAAATATGGTATACTAGATTCAATATATAAGGTATGCTGGTTAAATGTATATGATATGCTAGATTCAATATATATACTAGATTCAATATATCTGATATGTTAGATTCAATATATATACTAGATTCAATATATCTGATATGTTAGATTCAATATATATGCTATTATTCAATATATATATGCTAGAGTCAATACATCAGATATGCTAGATTCAATATATCAGATATGCTAGATTCAATACATCTGATATGTTAGATTCAATATATCTGATATGCTAGATTCAATATGTATACTAGATTCAATATATCTGATATGCTAGATTCAATATATATACTAGATTCAATATATCTGATATGTTAGATTCAATATATATACTAGATTCAATATATCTGATATGTTAGATTCAATATATATGCTATTATTCAATATATATATATGCTAGAGTCAATACGTCAGATATGCTAGATTCAATATATCAGATATGCTAGATTCAATACATCTGATATGTTAGATTCAATATATCTGATATGCTAGATTCAGTATATCTGATATGCTAGATTCAAAGAATGTGGTATGCTAGATTCAATACATCTGATGTTCTAGATTTTTCATTGAATATTTTATGCTCTCCGATGGTTTATATATATATATATATATATATATATATATATATATATATATATATATATTCATCGTTATTAGGATAAGCGGTAGATATAAACAGTGGCTGGCCCAGTATTTGGTAGTTAAATGTTTATAATATAGTATAGACCTCTAAAAACACTTGAAGACTGTTAGCTTGTTTAACTTCTATCCAAAACGTCAGTTTATAATATATGTTTATACGAAAAATGACGTCATTTTATTTAAAGTTGAAACACTTCCTTTCTGTGCATGTTTAATAAAGTAAATAACAAAAAACATTACAGTGTACTTGGCATACATAAAAAGAAAAAATATCATGCTTTTTAAAAAGTACAGATGATTCAAATGGCTAATATGAACACACAATTTGTAATAGGTAAAATATATAGACTTGTCTTGTAAACGTGATTGTACATTGTAATCTTCAAATAGATCTCATAAGATTCGTTGGCATTTGTCTGTCAAAAAAGTCCTTGTTATTTATACAAAAATAACAATAAACATGGATATATTTAATAAACACATCCTCGGACTGATTCGTTAATAGACATACCAACTTAGTTGATTGTTTACAAAAATGTGCAATAAAATAAACATATATGAACAATTTTGAAAATAAATACAATACTATAAAATTCCATATATAATAAGAGTAATTTACAAATATTTGCGCACTTTTTCGAAATGTTTCATTGTAGCGATGCTATGTTATACTCAGAAAAGTTCGAAACGCTTTTTTATTTCATGTATATGCACTGCTACCTAGTTCGGATAGATTTAAACTTTCAGGTAATTAAGCAAAAGTGTAGGTGTCGGGGTTCAATAATCACAAGCTGCTTACAATGTTGGGTTGCCGGCCAAAGACCACAGGCAAAACATCGGTCACACAAACAGTTAAACCCGCGTGCTGGAAGGTCTTGGCGACCCGTTTGCACTTCGTGTGCACAGCGTTATCATTTAAACCAAATAAAAAGTAGTCCCTCGGAGCTCGCTCGTCGTTACAAATGAAAAGTAGTACCCTTAGGAGCTCGCCCGCCGTTTCAAATAAACGAAGTCATTTTAAGCGCGCCATGAATGTCAGGTGGTAGCATGTGAACCGTCATACAGTGTAAGTGCTTGGATAATTGTTGGATCCTTTTTGGAGCCGTCGAGAAATTCCTCAAAAGATAGTTTATCGTCGTGGTTCTGCAAAAGAATAATTAATTTATCAAACATTTTAGTATACTAATACTAAGTTGAAAAAACTTGTCCGTAAATCAAAGGGTTTATCAAGTAAAACGCAAATACATTTTTGAAGTTTCTATCTCCGTAATAATTTAAGGCAATATTCAATAAACCCGAATGAAAACAAACTAGCTAAATGATTATGAACGTGTAAAGAGTGTAAGATAGGAATCCGTCAGAACACATTTCTCAAATCAATTCAATCAGAACACACTTCTCAAATCAATTAAATCAGAACAGACTTCTCAAATCAATTAAATCAGAACACAGTTTCAAATCAATTAAATCAGAACATGTTCTTAAATCAGTTAAATCAAAACACACTTCTTAAATCAAGTAAATCAGAACAATTTTCAAATCAAGTTAATCAGAACACACTTCTCAAATCAGTGAAATCAGAACACTTTTCTCAAATAAATTAAATCAGAACACAGTTCTTAAATCAATTAAATCAGAACATCTTCTAAAATCAATTAATCAGATCACAGTTCTAAAATCAATTAAATCAGAACACAGTTTTGTAAATCAGTGAAATCAGAACACTTTTCTCAAATGATCAGAACACAGTTCTTAAATCAATTAAATCTGAACATGTTCTAAAATCAATTAATCATATCACAGTTCTAAAATCAATTAAATCAGAACACAGTTCTCAAATCCATTAAATCAGAACACAGTTCATATCAATAGCTCTTCTTCGTAATTTATTTTACAAATGTGTCTGATGTGAAAACATATATCCTAACAATACGTCATTGTCAGAAATCATCCATAAATATCTATTACAGCTATATGACCGTCTGACACCATGCATACATATTAATTACAGCAATATGTAAGTCTGACCTTATCCATAACATCAAAGATCTTGTTCACCCTCTTGTCTGGGGTGTTTTCCTCCTCCGGCAGTTTTACAGTGTTGCCCTGTAATCAAGGCACATTATTTGATCAGACATGCCGACTGAAGTACGTGACAAATGTTGTTTTATATATTCAAAACTGAACGCATAATATGTTTTCAGTGATGACTTATTCCTTAGGTTACATATAAACAGTTACGCTTAAAAATGTCAGCACGGTGCTTTCAAATCCTTGACGTTGTATATATTGCACGGACCTATAAACCTTAGTTCTTGCTCACTTCCATGCGCAAGAGGTTAAACCATAAACTTTTACTGCGGCTCGTAAGCGTTACCATAGTATTTTAACCTCGAAGTCAATGTTAATCATTTTATCTCACATTCTTATCAGTTATACATACTTCGAACGTAATATGAAAAATGGCGTGCCATTTCTATAACAAACGTTAAGATTGATTGATACCAAATAGGTCTGTTATCTAATAATGCATTGTTTACCATAAAAAGTGAACTGTTTTAATATTCATGCACTGGAAGTGATCTAAAAACGTTTCGTTTTCCCATTAAACCTTATTAAATAACAACCTTTTTCAATTGACAATAGAACAACAATAATACCTAAAATTTGTATTAATGGATGTCAGCTCTATAAAACTTTCCATTAAACAATATTTTAGAAGCTTTCTAACCTTCTTAGATATAATTCCCTTTATTTTTGAGGGTTTTATTTCATGTTTTATTGGCATAGCTTGTAACGAGATTCTGTTAAAATCTAAATATAACTGCAAATTAAAAATAAAACAAAACTGCAAAACATTGTCAATTGCTTTCGTTTCCAAATCAAAATCATCTAACATCAGCACCTTGCTATAGTTGTACTTAATTTTGTTGGAAATGTTTTTATTTCTTAAAAACCTTCCAGTTTTGGTTTAGGGAGTTATCGTTTTATTGTTACTAATTCTTGAATGATTTTAACAATAGCAGCATGTCACGCACCAGTGTGTTACACATTCAGGCTTGATATTTGCTGCGTCATTATTATTTCATCAGATATGTTTTGTAACCAATAAGAAAAATCCTATTTTACCGAAACGTGTGTTGCAAAATTCAAATATGAATGAAAAGTATTTAAAAAATCCAATCATTTCTCACCACCATTTTGTATATGGAATCTACTATGTCTCGGAGTTCGTCTCGCGTAATGAATCCATCGCTGTCGAGATCATATAGCCGGAATGCCCCTGAAATATTAAAACAAAACAGCATTATTATCATTGTATGAAATACAGACAGAGACAAATACTGGACGAGATGTCCTTTCTAAAACAAAAAGAATTACAGGTAGACCAAAACACCAAACACGGGACACAACACTACATGACAACAATCAAGAGACACAACACCACATGACAACAAACAAGAGACACAACACCACATGACAACAAACAAGAGACACATACACCACATGACAACAAACAAGAGACACAACACCACATGACAACAAACAAGAGACACAACACCACATGACAACAAACAAGAGACACAACACCACATGACAACAAACAAGAGACAAAACACCACATGACAGCAAACAAGAGACACAACACCACATGACAACAAACAAGAGACACAACACCACATGACAACAAACAAGAGACACAACACCACATGACAACAAACAAGAGACAAAACACCACATGACAACAAACAAGAAACACAACACTACAAGACAACAAACAAGAGACACAACACCACATGACAACAAACAAGAAACACAACACTACAAGACAACAAACAAGAAAAACAACACTACAAGACAACAAACAAGAAACACAACACCACATGACAACAAACAAGAGAGACAACACCTTATGACAACAAACAAGAGACAAAACACCATATGACAACAAACAAGAGACAAAACACCACCTGACAACAAACAATAGACAAAACACCACATGACAACAAACAAGAGACACAACACTACATGACAACAAACAAGAGACACAACACCCTATATTAACAAACAAGAAACACAACACCACATGACAACAAACAAGAAACACAACACTACAAGACAACAAACAAGAAACACAACACCACATGACAACAAACAAGAGAGACAACACCTTATGACAACAAACAAGAGACAAAACACCATATGACAACAAACAAGAGACAAAACACCACCTGACAACAAACAAGAGACAAAACACCACATGACAACAAACAAGAGACACAACACCCTATATTAACAAACAAGAGACACAACACGATATGACCACAAACAAGAGACACAACACCACATGACAACAAACAAGTGACACAACACTACAAGACAACAAACAAGAGACACAACACTACATGACAACAAACAAGAGACAAAACACTTCATGACAACAAACAAGAGAAAAACACTTCAAGACAACAAACAAGAGACACAACACTACATGACAACAAACAAGTGACAAAACATTACAAGACAACAAACAAGAGACAAAACATTACAAGACAATAGGAGATCCAAAACTACATGACAACAAACAAGAGACACAACACTACAAGACAACAAACAAAAACACAACCCTACAAGACAACAAACAAGAGACACAACGCTACATGACAACAAACAAGAGACACAACGCTACATGACAACAAACAAGTGACAAAACATTACAAGACAACACAGGAGATCCAAAACTACATGACAACAAACAAGAGACACAACACTACATGACAACAAACAAGTGACAAAACATTACAAGACAACACAGGAGATCCAAAACTACATGACAACAAACAAGATACCAAACACTACAAGACAAAAAACAAGAAACACAACACTACATGGCAACAAACAAGAGACACAACACTTCATGACAACAAGCAAGAGACACAACCCTACATGGCAACAAACAAGAGACACAACACTACATGACAACAAACAAGAAACACAACCCTACATGACAACAAACAAGAAACACAACCCTACATGACAACAAACAACAAACACAACACTACATGACAACAAACAAGAAACACAACACTACATGGCAACAAACAAGAGACACAACACTACATGACAACAAACAAAAACACAACCCTACATGACAACAAACAAGAGACACAACCCTACAAGACAACAAACAAGAGACACAACCCTACATGACAACAAACAGAAACACAACCCTACATGACAACAAACAAAAACACAACCCTACATGACAACAAACAAGAAACACAACACTACATGACAACAAACAAGAAACACAACCCTACATGACAACAAACAAGAAACACAACACTACATGACAACAAACAACAAACACAACACTAAATGACAACAAACAAGAAACACAACACTACATGGCAACAAACAAGAAACACAACACTTCATGACAACAAACAAAAACACAACCCTACATGACAACAAACAAGAGACACAAAACTACATGACAACAAACAAAAACACAACACTACATGACAACAAACAAAAACACAACCCTACATGGCAACAAACAAGAGACACAACACTACATGACAACAAACAAGAAACACAACACTACATGACAACAAACAAAAACACAACCCTACATGACAACAAACAAGAGACACAAAACTACATGACAACAAACAAAAACACAACACTACAAGACAACAAACAAGAAACACAACACTACAAGACAACAAACAAGAAACACAACACAACAAGGCGACAAACAGTCCATGCTCAAAATATCGTTATTTCACCGCCATAGCACGATTAGTCTAAACTTCATAAGAACTGACACTTGTCCCAACATTCAACAAAGTTTATATTAGAAAATCCCGAAGGAGAAGCAGCAAATTTATAACTCATCTGTTGACTTAAGTACGGGCCTAGTGCGCTTTTCTAAAACACAAGCATTTACAGTTTCATGGCACTTTTGGAACACTCATTTTTATTAACAGTTTAATTGCAGCAAAGATTATGCTGGAAATAACAATTATCTAATAGCGTTATGATCAAAGCAATGCAACAATTAGCTATGAGTGACACGTGTATCATAGTTTTACATAAGGCGTGTCATGCTAACAGATCCGGGGTACATTCAGAAAGCTATTTTAGCTCAGGATTGCGTAAATACATTTTGTTTTTGTTTCACTGTTCAGTCGAACTAAACACAACTTCTGCCAAGGTGAGTAATATATAATCCAGATATAGAGACACAAAACAGTATTTAGAATTGATTGTGCTCTAAGTGTTACCATCTTAGACCTACTGACAACTAAAAATAACTAAGATTCCAAAAATAAAAACAAAACAACATTATAAGTCAAACATGCTTTTAGTAACACGAAGGTTGTGGTCCGACTAAAAAAACTCCTTCAAAAGTAACTAATGTTCAAATAGACAATTATAAACAAAACAGAGACAATATTTATTTATATATATCAAAAATCATATTTAAATATAATTATCTGTTCGTTATCACAGTGTCAAACTGCAATAGTTAAGTTTATAATATTAAATGGGTTTGTCACTGCTGCAAATTTTGTAATACAGTTTGTTTTTTTCAGTAGGAACTAGGGTGTACGTATTAGTATATTTTGACTCATATATACATTTATAAAGAAGGAATTACCAATTTTCTAAACTAAAAACTGGTAGAATAATTTTATATTTGGAAAATCCACATCCAAAATTAATACCAGGTAATTCTAGCATCTTTTCTTTTAAATGCATCTAATGAGTTTATCGAAATACGAAGCTATTGTAAATGTTATAGAGTTATGTTTGTATGTATTAACGTACTGTTTAAGTCGGACAAACATTATTCTATAAACAAACAAATGATAAAACTAGACCCTTACATTGTAATTTCTCCTCTACGTTTCCTCTCGAAGTCACTGAAAGAGCTTGTAAAAACTCGTGGAACTCGATGTAACCATCCTAAAATAGTAAAATTATATGCAGACACATATAGGTAAACATTCAACACCTATACAAGCTGAAAAGAATAAACTGTGCTGTTTCGAGTTAAACGGACTACTGTCAAAGATTTTTGTTAATTCAACAGAACGGAAAAAGTAATAGGTTTCCTCCTTTCGTGATTGAATGATGGCAATGGTCTCTTCAGAGAAATCTATTTCCGAAGCTCGGATATTAGAATTGAAGGGAATCGCTGAAAGACTATATCCTGGCAACACTTTTTTCACTATCAAACTTCATTAACTCATTTGAAAGATATACCAACACAGACAGATACAGGTTCTGTTTTGGTAAATTAAATCTAAATCAACCTGTTCTGCCACTATTTCCGAAAGTTTTGACATTTCCTATGGGGATCAAAAATACTTGAACATTCTTAATTACTGAAACAAAACATAATTTTGCACTTTGAGTATTATAGCTATATTATATAAGGTCTTAGTTTTATAAGCATGCAATAAAACGAATAAGATGCAACGTTTATTCATATTTGATAAAGAAATATAATACTGCTGAGATATTCACATTTTCTTTATTTTACAAACAATATGCGCATGATGATACAAAGTATGTCACTGTATAATTTTAAGTTCTTAATAAACAAGAGTTGTCACAGAGACAATATCTTCGTCGGAAACTATTTAAACTAAATTAAACTAAAACTATCGAATAATATGGGACCACAATTTGCATTACATGCAAGGTAATTATCGGACTTGATTAATGATTAAAGTCGAAAAATAAAGGGACATAATTAGCATTAAATGCGAAACAGAATTATCAACCTTTATTAATTGAGTCGGTTAGGTAGTTGGGAATCACTGGTAAAGTTTCAATGCAATCTACTGTGCTAATATTAGCTGATATATTGACTTAAATGTGGTTACATGCAAATACTGTAATCAGAATATATAAGTCGATTAATTATTGGCCATGATTTGCCATTTAGGCAAAAAGAGTTACTAGAATCTCACTTAATTAAGTAGATTGGATATTTGTGAACCGGTGTTTAAGGTTTAAATGTATAACATCACGTAGTTGCGGAGATATTACAGAAGTGTGCTTACATGCAAACCTTAACCAGAATTTCTGAGTCACTAATAAAGGGTCATTAGTTGCATTATATGCCAATGGAGTAATCTCACTTGATTGATTATGTATGTTTGATAGTTGACTTAAATGTCGTTACATGCAAACCTTAACCAATAGACTACATAATGTGACGCCCACGCCGACTCTAGCTATCCATATTGTTCGCATAGGCGAGCATCAAAGGGAATGACGTCAAAAATATTTACAGAGCAGGATTATTTTCATTAACTTCTACTTTCGTCGATATTCGGGTTCCAATTACACGCGAATGTAGCTATGCCACTCGTCAATTATTGAGTTATTATTGAACAAACCTGATTTGATCCATCGTCAATTAGACACCCTCACATGCACGTGGAAAAACATCAAATTACGGCGTCCACTAAACGCGCTTTGAGTAATATGCAAATACGCACATTTTAAAATACTCGAACTGTATGAATAGTCAATTTGGCAATGGTAATGATGGTAAAACATATTTCAAATTGTAGCCTAAACTATTTGAATAATAATTATAACAATCATGTAAATAAAGCTGAGTTTGCGCTCATGGACAGAACGTCAAGTCGCATGGTTTGGTTGCGCTGTCCATGAGATCTCATTTTTTAAGTACTTAATATTATCTAAACTGCATATTTCACGCAGCTAGTCCGCGTATTTCATGCAGCTAGTCCGCGTATTTCATGCAGCTAGTCCGCGTATTTCACGCAGTTAGTCCGCGTATTTCACGCAGCTAGTCCGCGTATTTCATGCAGCTAGTCCGCGTATTTCACGCAGCTAGTCCGCGTATTTCACGCAGCTAGTCCGCGTATTTCACGCAGCTAGTCCGCGTATTTCACGCAGCTAGTCCGCGTATTTCACGCAGCTAGTCCGCGTATTTCACGCAGCTAGTCCGCGTATTTCATGCAGCTAGTCCGCGTATTTCACGCAGCTAGTCCGCGTATTTCACGCAGCTAGTCCGCGTATTTCATGCAGCTAGTCCGCGTATTTCACGCAGCTAGTCCGCGTATTTCACGCAGCTAGTCCGCGTATTTCATGCAGCTAGTCCGCGTATTTCATGCAGCTAGTCCGCGTATTTCACGCAGCTAGTCCGCGTATTTCATGCAGCTAGTCCGCGTATTTTTGATTGGTCCTCATACATAGATTCCTTACAATAACTGACTATTGTTAGTAGTAATTTTTTACATAACACACGTAAAACTAAAGTTTCGAATGACTTATTCTATAACCGGTAAAACAGTCCCTTTAAAAGGGGGCACCTGCGGATGCAGCTTACCTTATTTTTGTCGAACACATTGAACACGAACGTGGCGAACCGACTAGGATCACCAAACGGGAAGAACTGTTTGTATATTTTGGTAAAGCCCTGAAATATGGTTGAGTAGAATTTCGAATTTGATTTAGAGTCAATGTCCACGCTATGTAGAAGGGTTGTTCCAAGATAGCACATAAATGGGATCATTTTGCAGCAAATATAAGCATAAAACTTCCCAAAGTTAATACACATTTATATTTGCGATCTCCGGGCCATTTTCTGATAGTTATCTACGATTACTATGTTAAAATTTGAAAGTGAAAGTAGGTCTAGCTTACCGACCCACACAAACAAATAATTATGTTTCAATTGTTCGTATTTTCTTTTACAAAAAATGCATGTCCTACAAATGTCTATAGAAAGTCTGATTGCAGAAATGTATAGGGATTATATTCAATGCTTCTCTAGTCCTTTCATCAGTCTTTTAGCATTATATGTATACGCCATTTTGGACGACTCTCGTATATGTATTTCTAATGAGCAAAATAAACATAACTTTCAGTCTATCTGGTAACTGCCTCTTTCAAAGGTGAATACACACAAAATACAATGTTTACGTTAGTCAATCTTTTCATCAGATACCTTTCTAAATGAAAGTGACATGCTTGATAGTATACAGTATCTTACTGATACTATCTAGCGAACACTAGTTGAATGTATTAACTATGCGTAATGTTAACCTACCTCTAAAGTGAGTTTCCCATCAGGACAATCCTTCATGAAGCCTTTGTACCTTTGAATAAGTATCAAATACATGTTAGTTATTGGGGTCATGCTTGAGATAGAAAATGTGCATATTGTTATGTGTTCAAATTTCATCATGAACATATTGAAAATGTATAATTTTATGGTTATTTTTGTTCTACTTTTTCTACCGTGCAAAGGCATTATCCGACAATTCATAAAGTCTTGGGCCTTGTAACATATGTGTATATTGTCACAAGAAGCATTTGTTTAAATGTTCATACACATATATTTAACGGATTTTGGGTTATGGCAAAGTTAAAAGAAAGTCGACAAAACAAACGACGGTGACGATGTCAACATTATGTGACGCCATATGACGCCAGTTACTAACGTAAAGTTTTAAGTGTTTATGTTGTGGTAAAGACAGGTCCTTTAAGCAACGAATAAACAAAACAAGCAAAAACGTTTGTAGACACGAATGAACAGATAACAAACTAAAAAATGAAAGAAAATTCTTTGCATCCAATCTAATGTTCAAGTCGCATACGACTGAAATTACCATGAAGTTGGTAGTAGGAAGCAAATAAAAATATCAAAATACTGTAAGAATAAAATGTATATAAAATTAATTCTAGGAAACATTTAAATAAAGGAAAGACGAATTAATAGCTAGCAAATGCAACATCTTATTATATTTGTGCATGTTTACGTGTTCATGAAGCCTTCGAACTGAAGTGTAATTTGAATGTTCCCATTTTCATTAAGAGCTTAAACTACGTCATTAAGTACAATGAATTTATAGCAGCATATCAATCAATAACACAGCTGGCATAGAGGAAAAATGAAATTCTAAAATACATTATATAAAATGAATTGCAGGTTAGAATGGCATAAAGCATAATGAGTGAACTGGCGGATAATCCCTTCAATACCTTCTCGTGCTTTTATACGATCTCACACTGAAATCAACCTATTGTCTGTTTCTTTTAGGCATATTTTCGGAGTTTTATTGGTATATTAATTAATTTCTGTAAATAATCCATTTTTGGAAACCCCTTTGCTACACGGTCACTCGTGGGACGCCCGTCACGCAGTTTTGATCACCGATGGCGTAAGACTGTCGTTCCTACGCCGGCATGTGGAAAAATAGTTCTACATGATTTTTTTTTCAAGTATATGCTTCTCTGGTGTTTCAGTGCAAACATTATATAAACATTCATCAATAAACTTTTATTAATATTTTTTTCCCTAATAATAAGAATTGATTGACGATTTCTTTTACATTGAACAAGACATTGACCAAATCACACTGGTCGCCATTAACTGAGTACATACTTGAAATGTCGAACGAGTAAAGACAACAAATGAGGATTAGCATTGAATAAAACTTAATTTGTAGAGTTTCATGATACATGGGGCTTTTCAATCAGCCTCACTGTCAGAGATCAGTCTGATTCACTTGTAGATGGTGTCGGCCCACAACGAAATGCTTCCGGGTCGTAATACCCCTTCAAGTAGTTCTTAAAAAATGTATCTCTCCATTCAGGTAGCTTTACACATGATTTATATAATATTTGAAGATAATTATGTGGTTTTGAATGATATTTTGTTGGACATCTTTCTTGGGTCGATGGATTCAGAGATTGCCCAAGAGATGCGGCCATGACTGTGGCAAATGGCCGTTATAGATAGTGACTGTAAAGCAATGATCATGGCAGAAAAACCGTAAACTATCTTGATATGCCTTCCTGGTGTTTAATGAACAGACAGTGTTCATAATTTTGGTACAATAATGTCATAGCTGAAATCTATTTTGCAAATTCATAATAAAGTGGTGAACTGGAGTTGTGGGCCGTGTCCAGATGGAACGTTTCCAAGATGGAGTGAAGACTACACTTCGTTGTTAGCATTTGACGTGTGGTGGGGAATTTCAGTTTATCAGTTTATTACGGTGTTTATTTTCCGGGAACATCGTGGTTACAAAATCAGAGAGTTTGAATAGTCATTAATTTGATGATAAAAATATTATAACATCGAATTTATGTTAAAACATTAGTTTTCGTATTTTCATTAGACTTATGCTTTGTACAAAAGCATTGTTCGGGCATTCAGCTTTTTTTTTTTAAATGGATAACCAATTCCGTTAAAAACGGTACGTTATGGTTTTTTTTCCAAAACGTCTTTATTCAAACATTTTGCCATATAAAAGTATAATCTAACATAATTTACTAGTAATAACTAGGATGCGACTTATAGATGACATGCAGAAACTAAAAATTTAAGCACATAAACCATAACTACAAGAAAAAGATATTTGTAAACGTGTTTGTGGCCAAGGGTTACATACCACTGTTGTATTTCGACTTCAGAAACTGAAAAAGAAAGAAAATAAATTGTAGTTGATATTTACACATTAAACATTGTATCAAATACTCATAATGTTCAATCTGTTATTCGTTTTCCAAACATACTTGAGCCGACTCGCATACATTTAATATTGGTGAATTTTAATAAATCTAGCACGCTGTGTTCCGCTGTAAAAAATGGGTTTATTTCCAAAATGATAAAATGCCGTACACAATTACCATGGATATAAACAGCGTGTTTCTTTTAAAGAAAGATCTATGAAAGTCAATCGCTAACACAGTACAATCTATGGAGTGCCATTGATCACATTTCTTTTGCATAATATTCATTTGATTGGCATGGTTTAGTATTTTCCTAGAGTCAGGTAATTATCCGGCAAGGTGGCAGAAACAATCCGAAATAATGTACTGGTATTCTTGCAAAAGTATTTCCACACATATTTTAGTCTCATGGGTAATACAAGGACAACACTAATTGCCGAATGCACAAATCTTAACAGATCCGTGTGGTGATGTTAACAGTGATAACAATATTACAAATCCCGCTGATAATTCCAAGGATATTATCTAAAAGTTTTGTGATGGATATTTGGCTGAGAAGAATATTTATCACCCTAGAGAAACAAAATGATAAACCTAATTTGTTTTCAGTTACTTTCGGAAAGACACCACCGAACGTGTTTGCCATAATAAAGTGTTTAGACTTATCCCATGCCTGTACCACAGATTCACAGTTCATCATTTGGAAGAGCCCTGACAACCACAATTCATTAAGTAGATTACAAAACCGCCAGATCTTCATTTACTAACGAAAACAACCGTCTTATTACAATATATTCACTGATTGTTTTATCAAGTGAGTTGTTTAGAAGCTCATGCCTGCCCACACTCTGAGTTCAAGGTATTCGGGTGTCATTTAATTAGCACCGAACACTTACAACGTTACTATTTAGCTAGTTTATTTTTAACTTATTTATTTTACAAATCTTGTGAAACAAGTTAGTACAATATGATATTGATCACTCTCGTCGGCACGATGTTACGCGAGATTGTTGCCTTGTGCTGTAGGGGTGTGGGGGGGGGGACGGAGTGCCCGCAGGAAACCAACATATCCCGTGTTGTGACCAAAAACTTAACCTACATGCGCCAAGGCCGGGATTCAAACTCGGTCGCCGAGATAGGAAGCGAGTGCGCTAACCTATAACCAAGTGAGCATATATTTGTGGTCGTCTAAAGGATTAGTCGGCGCCGGGCTGAGCTCGGCCGTCAGACGTTACATGACATTGGTAAAGTGACTCCAATATTTATTGAAAAGAAGATTTAAAAAATAAAATAGTTAAGCATTTTGCTCAAGTTCTCATTTCAAAAGCTTTTACAGAAATGGCTTTTTCCCACATAAAGTATTTGGTTCGTGTCTGAAATAAGCAAATCAGGTGTCTAAACAATTGACGTGAAACTTGACACTTTAAATCCACAACTTGATGAATCATATTTAGTGCGTTTTACCAGCATGTAAATATAAGTACAATCAGTTTTCTTCTCTGCATAATTTTCACTTGCCGGAGACATAAGGCGAAATAATGAGAATGCTCTCGTAATTGAGTTTGTCTGTAATTTTCTTGCACGTTTCCTTTCAGAGAATATAGGGGAAGTTGGTCGGGCTTTTCTTTCAGATGTTAACGTTTTTATTACGTGCTATGATGAAACAAAGGTGCAATATTCAAAAGTGTTCATACTTAGGCTTAACATGTACATACTAAGGATATTTCTTGTATAACTGAGGCTACTTCCTGTTTATACTGAGGCTACTTCCTGTACATACTGAGGCTACTTCCTGTACAAACTGAGGAGACTTCTTAATGTTCATACTGAGGCTACTTCCTGTATATACTGATGCTACTTCCGGTACAAACTGAGGAGGCTACTTCCTGTTTATACTGAGGCTACTTCCTGTGCATACTGAGGCTACTTCCTGTACAAACTGAGGAGGCTTCTTCATGCACATACTGAGGCTACTTCCTGTATATATTAAGGCTACTTCCTGTGTATACTGAGGCTACTTCCTGTTTATACTGAGGCTACTTCCTATACAAACTGAGGCTACTTCCTGTACATACTGAGGCTACTTTCTGTACATACTGAGGCTACTTCCTGTATATGCTGAGGCTACTCCCTGTTTATACTGAGGCTACTGCCTGTTTACACTGGGGCTACTCCCTGTTAATACTGAGGTTACTTTCTGTTTACACTGAGACTACTTCCTGTTTATACTGAGGCTATTTCCTGTTCAAACTGAGGCCACTTTTTGTATATATAGAGGCTACTTCATGTGCATACTGAGGCTACTTACTGTTTATAATGAGGCTTCTACCGGTATAAACTGTGGCTACTTCCTGTACAAACTAAGGCTACTTCCTGTACATACTAAGGCTACTTTCTGTTTACACTGAGGCTACTTTCTGTTCATACTGAGGCTACCTTCTGTTTACACTGAGGCTACTCCCTGTTTATACTGAGGCTACCTTCTGTTCATACTGAGGCTACTTCCTGTTTATACTGAGGCTACTTCCTGTTAACACTAAGGCTTCTTCGTGTTTATACTGAGGTTACTTCATGTTTACTCTGATGCTACTTCCTGTTTAAACTGAGGTTACTTCCTGTACAAACTGAGGCTACCCCCTGTTTATATTGAGGTTACTTCCTGTACATACTGAGGCTACCCCCTGTTTATATTGAGGTTACTTCCTGTACATACTGAGGCTACCCCCTGTTTATATTGAGGTTACTTCCTGTACATACATGCAGGTATAGCTGTGGAATAAATTACTGCCATTGAAAATAAATGCGGGAAGGTTTATAAGAATGTAATTCTTTTGAATGATGATTTGGTTTTGTTGGTTATAAATTTGTGCAGCGATATATACGTACTTAATATTTAGAGAAAAACTACCCCATCGCCACACAGTTAAATGTTTATTATACATTTTATATTAGTAATATGTCCTTAAATATATTAATTAAGGAGACAATCTTGTCATGGTATTTGCTGAATTGTCATGGTTCTATTGTATTTCTCATTTCCCCATACTTTTTGAACATTTTGCAGATATAAATATAAAAGACAATTCAGTGTTTGCAGCTATTGCTTCTTCCCTAACCAGAGCTGTCATGCTGTATTGATCATAAATGAATAACGACATTCGTTCGCAAATCAGTGAAAATAAAGGAACGTTATTCTCCTCACAACGGTGAATTAGAAGGCAATTTGTAAATTTATTATAGAATAATGTGACTGTCTGTCAGCGAAGAACAAGATCAAAACGTTAGATGCAAAACTGATAGCAATTTAAGAAGTACAATTATACAATCGTAGGGTTTAATTCAGCATTGCCAACCTTGGAGAAATCCGCTGAATCGAAAGGGCGTATAGAGTTATATAGGGAACATATGGTTAAACAGTTCTCACGACTTAGTCTTTCAACAGATCAACTTACTTCCTACATATATGTTAGGATAATTCTTGCCCTTCAAGATGATGGTTTTGTATTAATTGTATGATTTTTACATTTTGGTCCTTTTTAAGGGTTTTGTTGGTCATTAAAAGTTACATTGAAATAAGAAGGAGCTAAAAATTGTTTTGCTATTTAAAGTTATTATAGACATCCGATCGCTTAGCTTCCAGCGGATTACGATGCAGATTTTTTTCTCTTTCAAAGGCACTTTTTGAAATAATGATTTTTTAAATATCGTTTGGTCCTTTTTGAACATTTATGTAAAATTTGTAGAAAATCGATGCCCAGATATTGTGTATTCAACTGTACGATAATGGTTGTATGGCCCACCCCGCGGCGTATTCACAGCAGGATAGAAATAATCCATCGGCAAGGTTATGACACTGGGTATGACATGTGCAAGTTTGTTATTTATAGCAATAAAATTATTCCATAACTATTTCTGATTTTTTTCCCTTTTATCATTATTATTTAGTTGAAATTATATATGATACTCGATTATTCATTTACATTAGTAGTTAAGAAATGTCATATACTGTTTTTGTGTAAAAAAGAAAGTCATATATTTAGCAAAAATTATTCCCATTTTTAATAGCAATCACTATTACAGACAGTTAAAACGTAACACTTTTCTTATAAAATATTAATGTTTCAAGTTTCATTGGCAATTTTGGAAATACATATGGGCTATGAAATATAATAAATAAGGGTATTCAAAGACAATAATTTACATATCTACATCGAGTCAACATGTTCATTAGTATTGCTTAAGTTCTCATTCTTAATGGTAAACATTTTGGTCTACCATTTTGCACTCAACTAAACATGTTTATAAATTTAGCGTAAATATAATTATTTTAATTAGGCAAGAAATGTCTTACATGGATTTTTTCAGCATATCTTTAGTAACGAGTGCACTAGGATTTCATAACGTCAGAATGCCATTAAATCAACGTGTTGTTATGGAATAAAAGGGTATACCTGTCTTATTGTCAATACAACATTAATGACATTTTACTTGACTTGTATCGTTAAAGACCGGTACTAAATGATAGCAACTACAGTTAATATATCATTTTAGCTGTTCCTATTCGAAATTTCACACCCAATTTTGTGTTACACTGCTATTACAAAAATTACCAAACTGTTAAAATAAAGGTGTGGAAATGGCCCCAATTAAATGTCTTGATAAACGATCAATTATAGATTTCAACAAAAAGACACGGAATATAATATGTAAAAGAAGTAAGTTTATCAGAGATGATTTGAGATTTCAGTACTTTATCAACTAACGTTCCCCCTATAGAACAGCTCTACCTAATTATGGCTAAATCTAAAATCGTCCAAAAAATTTCTATCGCAACTTATAATAAAAGGACGGGTCAACTTTATGACCCTCATAAATTCTGTATTTCTTATCTGCCTAATCTTACACTGCGTCCGGTAGATAAATTAGTGCTAAACTAGCGTATCTTAACGCTACTATTGCACTGAGAGGAGAAACGATAGAGACCGTCGTTACCCCGATAAGCTTCAAAGTTGGCAATGACAATGAAAGACCCATACGCTCATACTTTGAACATCCCAAAGCACCGGCTTTAGCATTATTATATTGTAACGTATAACGTAAGGCCAAACAAAAAATACCTGTGTTTCCGGTAACATGGCGAAAAAAAATAGGGTCGGTAGGTCGGGATTTTTTTTTTTACACTTTCCATATCATGCAATTTTCTGTTGCATCAGATCAATTATGTTATAGCTACGCGTTTCCTTATTTACAAAAAGTCTGATAAAACAGCATTGTTTATTGTCTAAAATCATTTCCTTACCTTCGACTACCGTATTTTGCCCATGAAATCCGGTGTTTTTTGTATACAATACTCGTTTATAAGTCGTTATCGGTTTTTAGGAAAATCCAGCACTTCAATTGCAACAAAACTGCGATAATCTTCTAGCCAAACAGTCAATTATCAACTAAATTTTCTTCTCAACTGTCAGCTCCTTAAACTAGGCCTTCAAGTTGAGGTAGGTTAATAAAAGAACAAGTAAACGCGGATATGGATTTATTTTACGTATCTTATTTTCGTACATTACTACAATCAAAGTTTCATTCATATTTATAGTAAATTCAAACATTTCGGTCATTGTTTTAAGATTCCCAGACGACGATCATTGATTATTGTTTTTTCGATCGTATGGTATTTTCGTACCAGCCTAAGCAAAATCCAGGCAAACAAATGGGATCATACGGTATCCGACTTACCGAATTAGATACAAACCATAGCCACGCGCCTTTGATCTTATCACCGCTCGTGCTCTGACGTCACAAATTGTACCGTTTGATCTGCAGCCGACACATTCAATAAAGGTAAAAGTGTTATTATCTTTCGCAGGTTTTTGTTTGGATTTCAGTTGATGGGACTTAAATAAGGCGAATTAAATAACCATTTGATAATTGCGGATAAATTAATATAACGATTAATGAAATGTGTATTGGAACTGGCAGTTAGCCTGCATCAATTAGCAAAGCCTAATCGTAAGAAGCCTGCATGATATATTCGCAAAGCATAATCGTAAAAAAGTAAGTTTTATTTTGGACATGAATATGGATATTAAAATAACACCGCGAACTATAATTCAAAATATTTTCATTATAAAGACAGCAAAATATGTCTCCGGGCATCAACCACGTGTTTGGACCGTAAACATGCGTTTGCCGATTTTAAGATATCGGACAGGGTTCGCCGCCCTCCGCCATTTTGTTTTCCCGTCTCGGTAATACATAATCATGAATGAAAGTATATTCTCCGGGGACATTGAAAGACAAACAACGAAAATAATAACGATATATTTAAAGAAATATATATATTTTTAGGATAGAATTAAAAAAAAAATTTTTTTACTTTTATGTCTACAAAAAGATTAGGGTCGGCGAAGAAAAATAGGGTCGGTCGGGTTTGGCCTATTCATATGCATTGATTTCCAAGGAGCAAGCACCATGTTTGTCAATACTGATAGCTATCTTGGTCGGATTCATATAATGATGAATTATCAGGTCAAAAACTGTCCTTATATTCAAATTAAGAAATATCTGAAAAAAATACAAACGTTTCCGAACAAACAATAATACAGTACAGGATTCAGGGCCAAGACTGGAAACCTTGGTAAGGACCAGGAGGAGTCGTTGGCAATATTGTACCTACCAGTCAGACTTGTATGGACTTGTATGTGCATTAATACTCTCATCATAACGAGGTTAATGAAAGAAAGCCAAATTCCAGTCTTGAAAAAGCGAGATAATTACGCTTATCACCCTTTGTACCTACTAGTTACCAAACACAAATTAGCACGTAACATACAATGTGCAATGTATCTGTAGTACTTTTTATGAGGCATTTTCTTTACATCCGCGTTTTCTTTCTACCAACAATAATCATAATCTCGAGCAAAGCTAATGATGCACCGTCTCCTGTCGTAATTGACAAACTGTTTTTCAGTTATATTAAACAAGACAATGTAATTATATGAAAAAACAAAAAGGGGGATACTTTTCCAAGAAGTTACAAGATAATGTAAGGTTTTTTCCTTGATTTCCCATGCCAAGTATTTTCGCAGTAGAACAAATAAATTGGGTAATTTATTATCAAAGACCTCAAAAAATAAACAGCCTGAAAATAAATTCAAGTAGACGTAACAATCTGGTCAAAAATACAGCTACAGCAACCGTCAGCATATCTAGTAAGAACAGCTACTATACTCGTCAGCATATCTAGTAAGTACAGCTGCTTTATTCGTTAGCATATCTAGTAAGTACAGCTACAATACTCGTCAGCATATCTAGTAAGTACAGCTACAATACTCGTCACCATATCTAGTAAGTACAGCAACAATACTCGTCAGCATATCTAGTAAGTACAGCAACAATACTCGTCAGCATATCTAGTAAGTACAGCTACTATACTCGTCATCATATCTAGTAAGTACAGCTACTATACTTGTCAGCATATCTAGTAAGTACAGCCGCTTTACTCGTAAGCCAATCTAGTAAGTACAGCTACTATACTCATCAGCATATCTAGTGAGTATAGCTACTATACTCATTAGCATATCTAGTAAGTACAGCTACTATACTCGTCAGCATATCTAGTAAGTACAGCCGCTTTACTCGTCAGCATATCTAGTAAGTACAGCTACTATACTCGTCATCATATCTAGTAAGACCAGCTACTATAATCGTTCGCATATCTAGTAAGTACAGCTACAATACTCGTCACCATATCTAGTAAGTACAGCTACTATACTCGTCAGCATATCTAGTAAGTACAGCTACTATTCTCGTCACCATATCTGGATAGTACATCTACAATACTCATCAGCATATCTAGTAAGTACAGCTACAATACTCATCACTTTAATATACCGCATTAAATTATTTTATTACGTTGTTATTGCTATCATCAGCATATATAGTTAGTACAGCTACACCACTCGCCATACTCGTCAGCATATCTAGTAAATACAGCTGCAATACTCGTCATCATATCTAGTAAGTACAGCTGCAATACTCGTCATCATATCTAGTAAGTACAGCTGCAATACTCGTCACCATATCTAGTAAATACAGCTGCAATACTCGTCATCATATCTAGTAAGTACAGCTGCAATACTCGTCATCATATCTAGTAAGTACAGCTGCAATACTCGTCACCATATCTAGTAAGTACAGCTGCAATACTCGTCAGCATATCTAGTAAGTACAGCTACAATACTCTTCAGCATATCTAGTAAGTACAGTTGCAATACTCGTCAGCATATCTAGTAAGTACAGCTGCAATACTCGTCAGCATATCTAGTAAGTACAGCTGCAATACTCGTCAGCATATCTAGTAAGTACAGCTGCAATAATCGTCAGCATATCTAGTAAGTACAGCTACAACACTCGTCAGCATATCTAGCATATAAGATACGACATTTGTCAATATATCTAGTAAGGTAAGTTGATAATGTTTCAAGCAATTATAAAACATCCCAACAATTAATTACTTATCAGAATCTAAAATAGCAAATAATGCATTTAACAAATTAACGAATAATGTTGTGTTTTAATTCAAAAAATGAAAATCATAGCCGTTTTTTTGACTCTTTGGAAACTCTTTAAGCGTTTTACTGGAATTAACTTGTCCAATCAGCGCAATTAATACGTTTTGAATCTAAATCAATTACATTTCCGTACACATGGATGGATATATACCCTGGGCACTGTCTGCTACCATAAATTTGTAAACCTATCTGGGGACAAAGCTTTTCCATCTGTGTCATAGAAGAATATTCTTCTTGTTTTCTTCTTTTCTCAACACGGTGTTTGATAAAAGCTTGTCCCACTGGTTTCCACTGTATGGTTAGAGTGGACAAAATTGCAAAACAAAGAATGCTTATGTCTTGATTTAAATGATAAAAAAGAACCCTTTGCAACAATTTTAATGCTAAATACTATACTATAGTAGTATGTATTAGTAAAAGAGTTACTACTTCTGCTACTGGGCAGTTACTTTTACTTCCGTTAGAAGTGTTGATGAAAAAAACTGTGTTGAAACAATTATAAAGTATTTACTGAAGTGCGAGCTGTGGAAATTGTATTTTTAAACTTTCATTAATTCTTCTTTTTGAAGACAATGAAAATGGTTGTATCAGTGTGTGTTTACAACGTGATAAATTACTTCATATATGCTACGTCGGAAGGCAATATTTTGCTTAAAATAAAGACTAAAATCATAGATACTTTTGTTTGACTACACAATCTTCAATAAAACAAAGGACAGTCTATGCCGCTTAAAGAGCCACGCCTTCGTTTCATTACCTAACTTTGATAAGGTGATTAGTTACATCAAACACTACGACAAACTTGTTTCCAAAATAATGTTTTGACAGTGCTATGTCAGACGGCCGTTTTGTGAAAAGGTTTGTCGAAGGTTCTTAAGAAACTTAACTCTCAATCAACCTCTAATAAAAGACCGCAGGCGGGGCCCCTAAGCGGCGTAGACTGCGCTTCGTTTCATTTAAAATGGTGAAGAAATAATCTGTGTTTAAAGTCTTCGTTCGAAGCAAATAATTGCCTTCCGACGTAGCATTTATGACGCAATTTATCACGTGGTATACACACACTGAGTATGGTGGAGGAGGTGGTGAGGGTCGAGTAAGATGTGCTGATTTTAGTGGAAATGGAAATAGTTGTTGTTGTGGTAACAGTTCTATATTTTTCAACCTTTTTCAGGTGCAACATATCTGGCAAGCGTTATAGCCAATATATATCTACTTGGCATAACATAGTCAAAGGTAATGGATAACAGTGTTGACATATAAATGTTTCCAACCTTAACGTTAAGAATATGGATAATGAGAAAAGAGGGAGTTTTATGAGCCACTCAAACAGCAGCAGATGCAATAATGTAAACAGCAAGATTCTAGACGGCGAAGAGAACACTTCAGTGCTGCAGTAGGTATACAGAATGATTGAACTTTTAATCGTTATTTTGAGAGTAAGTGTGTGAGAAATACGGGAATAGATTCTTATACAGTTAGATACATGTCTGTGTAACACAACGTGAAATCACTAAAATACGGGTTTTGATAAAGTACCAATGAGAATCAACCACATGAGATGGCGCATCTCCCTTAGAATATTTCATCTTTCAAAAACTGAGTAATTTTCTCCATCAAATCTATAACGGTTATAATGTTGTTGAGCGTTTATGTTGCATTTGGAGTACATTACGGAAACGCGATCGAATATTAAATTACACTAAATATAATTTTCAGATTTGACAGTTACGATCACAAATGTAACCGGCTATTTACAGCGGAAATCTAGTTTTTAAAGTTCACTAAATAAAAATAAAATGCCCCTATCCTGAAGGGCCAGAAACTGATTAACCCCACTATGGATGAAATACTGCAAGACATGGTAAAACATTATATCAATATGTGATTTCTTAGTTGTCTTTGGCAATGAGTAGAACATATACCCTGTCTGACACATTTCTAGTAGTGACACTGGAGTACACAACAACTTAAAAACAAGTGTAAGAATTTACCCTGATCCTATACCAGTATAGTTTAAGAAGAAAGCAGAGAACTTAAGTACCCCAAATCTGTGCTTCTTGGGAAATTATACATTTAATTAAACACAATTTTGCTAAACAGGGAGTATTATCTCCTACTTCACGCCTTTTCTCTATAAAGATGTATGCATTAACGAATTACAACTGTCAGGGAGAAACGCCGCTGAAATAAATAGCAACATTGAAACGCTCAGCAAAAAGTAAACGACATATGAGCAGGGGTTTACAGTAAGTCTAGTTGTCAACTTACAATGTGTGATGTGAGATGTGAGGACATCAACGTTAATGGAAATCACAGGCGAAAGACTGAACAGATTGTGTTGGTTGTATTCTGTTTTAATCTGGAGAAGAATGTTGGTGGAAAATTGTTGACAGAGACATTCTAGTAGAAAACTATTCGAACGGGCCATTTCCCATTGATATGAATGTAAACCATTTTAGGAATAATATAAAAGTAAAACATTTCGGTACTATGCACGTTTCAGAAATATACTCTGATGTTTTTGACTTGGCTGTCGTTTTAGTTAATATACAATTGTGTAGATCTGCACCAAATGCAACTGTCTACTGTCCACCTATTTCCTACTGGGAGTTGACGTTTTAAGTGCGCCGACCATATTTGATGCAAAATGATGAATTCTCAAAACGATCATTATTGCGACTGGATAGTTCGTAATAAGCTCCTTGAAATATTAATCATGGTGTTTGTGTGACATCTGGGACCAAAACACAATAACCATTAATTAACGGGAAGACACATCTCGTTATCTTTTGTTCTCAGGAAACAATTCTTGTATACTGTTTAGGTCACTTTCCTTTGGCAGGTCATTAAATATATAAGCATAAGGATGAGCACTCAGCACTTTGCCAGGAGCACCAGGATCACGCAGTAACTCAGCACCGGTATTGAAGCATTCGGATGAGCACTCAGTACCGGTATTTACAGGTATCCTAACTTATCTTACACAGGTACTGAGTGTTCATCCTAATCCTTAAATACCGGTGCTGAGTGCTCATCCTTATGCTTAAATACCGGTGCTGAATGCTGATCCTAATGCTTAAATACCGGTGATGAGTGTTCATCCTAATGCTTAGATACGGGTGCTGAGTGTTCATCCTAATTCTTAAATACCGGTGCTGAATGCTGATCCTAATCCTTAAATACCGGTGCTAAGTGTTCATCCTAATGCTTAAATACGGGTGCTGAATGCTCACCCTAATGCTTAAATACTGGTGCTGAATGCTCATCCTAATGTTTAATTACCGGTGCTGAATGCTCATGCCAATGCTTAAATACCGGTGCTGAATGCTCATCCTAATGCTTAAATACCGGTGCTGAATGCTCATCCTAATGCTTAAATACCGGTGCTGAATGCTCATCCTAATGCTTAAATATTTTCATTTCTGTGAATGTATAAGTCTTTATATGAACAAGTCATCGCAGACAATATATATATGTTTGTTTATCGCTGTAAACATCCCAACCCTTAAAGGTACGTCATTAATATCAGATCATCCGCTCTCTGTCCAACGCTGTTTTTCTGATCACTACACCATGCAAAATATATTTATTTATTCATTCACTCATTCGTTCTCTCGTTTGTTCGTCCGTTCTTCCGTTCTTTCTTTCGTTCAATCGTTCGTTCTTTCGTTCGTCCATTCGTTCATTGGTTATTTATTTATTTATTTATTTATTTATTTATCCATTCATTTATTTATTTTATTATTTTTTTATTTATTTATTTATTTATTTATTTATTTATTTATTTATTTATTTATTTATTTATTTATTTATTCATTCATTCATTCATTCATTCATTCATTCATTCATTCATTCATTCATTCATTCATTCATTCATTCATTCATTCATTCATTCATTCATTCATTCATTCATTTATTTATTTATTTATTTATATCACTCATTCGTTTACTCATTTGTTCGTTCGTTTGTTCGTTCGCTCGTTCGTACATTCATTAGTTCATTTGTTCTTTCGTTCGTTCGTTCATTAGTCCATTCGTTCGTTCGTCCGTTTATTTATATTCAAAACCGTATCAAATACCAAACATAATGCTATAAATGTGTGTTATCCAGGTATGTATACAGTAAGCGCCAATCCCGTTTTACTTTGTTACTACATGTATAAGAATAAGAAATCAATCCAATACAGTGTTCTGTTCCTTATTCAACGCGAAAATCAATAAACCTAACATATAAATGAAGGGAAATGTTTCAAAACTTTTACTTAAAGATCCGAAATAGGTCTAAGAGCTAAAACATTTTTTACGCAAAACGTTATTGCATTCAAGTGGCAACAATAAATTGAAAACGCCCGTGATAATCTCAAACCTAACAAGAGCGCCGTGAAGTGAACACCAATGCCCGACTGTTTTTGTTTATGTAAGCGATAAAGGGGCATTACACGTCAATTATCAAATTCAGAGTAGTTTGCCGCTCCACTAAAACATTGTAATCGTCTTCCGAGAGGGACGTTAAATGGGGGTCCCGTATGAGAGTGCTATACACTGGTGCACGATAAAGAACCAGGGTAGCTCTAACTAGTAGCTCTAACTAGAATTACACTCTGTCTGTGCGTTATGCTCCAAAACCCTAAATTGACTAAATCTTATCGCAGCTTATATGACACGGTGTTGGGGTTAAAGCTAAAAAAAATACGCGACGTTGATACAACGACAACAAGATTGTAACAATGTCACTCACATTTACTTAGTGAATTAAACACATTCAAACAATTACACTCCAGCGTCATTTGACCAACGTCATTTCTATTTCCAGCGAGACCCGAGATCGACAGATTTCAATAGCAAAATGGTGGAAAAAATGTACAGATTTCCATGATTTAGTTCACGCTGAAATATGAAAAAAAATACTTTCCCCACTTTTCAGTTTGTCTATGCAAAATATAAAACACACCATTATAAATGGGCAGGCTGACGGCACATATAGAACAGGCGGAACAGATAGGTTCTATTGCTCTGCCGAAATGTAATCGAGACTTGGTCTGTGTCATACTGTGGAGTTGTGCTTTGTTCTCTTTGCGTCGGGTTTTCAGGACGAAATGAAGCTTCTTCAATCAATCATTTATCAAAAAACAAATGGCATCTACCGAAACAAGACCAGTAACGTCTTATTAAACCAGGACTCTGTTGGATAAATGTCAAACAGACCCCAAACAAGAGCCATCGCGGAACAAAACAACAAAACATCGAACAATACATCATTCTGTCATAACAAAAGGTGAACACCAATTCATTTTCAACAACTTAGGGCAATGATAACTTATTAAGAAATAAAAATAGCAGTTGAAACACAGTTGTCTGCTGTAAATTGCTTTTTTATTGATTGTTATCCAATAACTGGATTTCTTCTCATATAAAAATGCTTGGTTTACGAGACTTAAATTAAATTACCATATACATTTGATACACTGGCAAACTACGAAACTGCAAAATACGGGTAGTTTCATCCAAGGCCCAAAGACTACAGTATAAACAGAAATCAAACATTATAAATCAATTTACCAGCATAGAACATGTACCAATAAGAACAACGTCGGTTTTTTTTCACAATTGATCTATAGCATTGACAGTCATGCAGGCAATACAAACTTAGAATTTCACACTTGGTATGTTTCACCTATTTTCTTCGAACGAACTCATTTCAATAACTTATTTGTTCACACAATGGTGCGAAAATCGATCGCACCGTTACTGTTGTTGTTGTTGTTTTTTTGCTGTAAACATTGTATTGTCTTATGCAATAAAAGTATGGAATGGAATGGTAACAATGAAATAAGAGAATTCGAAGCAAGATGTATCTGGCCCAAATTCTTATGAAGTTGAATGTACAATTACAGATGGGAAAACATTCGCAAAGAGCTTGATTAGTAAACACAGTGATGTCTTTTCTTAGATATAACTAGGAAAGACGCTAGTTAATTACTTAAACATTTGTCTTAGGAATTTTGATGCCAATCTAGGGATTCTCCTTGCAACATAGACGCTCACTTGGTTGTGTATTAATTGTGTTCTGTATAGTATGTTTTTTCTAACCTGTTTAGTGCTCTCATATCGCTATTCTTACGGATAGTTCATATAGTTTATTTACAACACACTTAAACCTCACCGAGATTCATGAGTAAACATATATTACAATAATACATTCACACGTGGACAAGAAGTCAAAACAAAATCACAATATTACACATAACAGAAAAGCATTAAAAATATTACCGATCAGATATTGATATATATATATATAAATAAGTAAATAGTATTGCAGTAGTGTTAGAAAGAATGCGGTAGCGAGAGGACAGTGCATTAACAGGTTATTTAACACGTGAACATATACAATCTACTCCTAAAAGTAACATAACTTAATTATTAATTTCATGGGATATATGTGGATGGTGTTCAACTGTTATAAAATCTTTATTGAAATCTTATTTATACGCCAGGGTGGGGGGGGGCTTAAAATAGCCCATTTGGTTAATAGCTTACTGCCTGGCTCTCCTTTATAGTGTATTGCTTACGAATAAAATCATTGTTGAATGCTGTTTTCAACTTACTTAGAAAGTGCCACACAGAGCCAATGCGACCACTTTGAGCAAAGAGCGAAATACCGACTGCATCGTGTTAAATTTTATAAAATAGCATTTTGGTAAACTACCCACTACCTATTGTGTTTGGTATATTGGTAAACCACCCACTTCGAATTGTGTTTGGCATTTTAAAAACTACCCACTTCTTTATGTGTTTGGCATTTTGGTAAACCACCCACTACCTATTGTGTTTGGCATATTGGTAAACCACCCACTACCTATTGTGTTTGGCATATTGGTAAACCACCCACTACCTATTGTGTTTGGCATATTGGTAAACCACCCACTACCTATTGTGTTTGGCATTTTGGTAAACCACCCACTACCTATTGTGTTTGGCATATTGGTAAACCACCCACTACCTATTGTGTTTCGCATTTTGGTAAACCACCCACTACCTATTGTGTTTGGCATATTGGTAAACTACCCACTTCCTATTGTGTTTGGCATATTGGTAAACTACCCACTTCCTATTGTGTTTGGCAATTTGGTAAACTACCCACTTCCTATTGTGTTTGACATTTTGGTAAACTACCCACTTCCTATTGTGTTTGACATTTTGGTAAACAACCCACTTCCTATTGTGTTTGGCATTTTGGTAAACTACCCACTTCCTATTGTGTTTCGCATTTTGGTAAACTACCCACTTCCTATTGTGTTTGGCATTTTGGTAAACTACCCACTTCCTATTGTGGTTGGCATTTTGGTAAACTACCCACTGCCTATTGTGTTTGACATTTTGGTAAACTACCCACTTTCTCATGAGTTTAACATGTTGGTGATGTGTTACCTACCCACTTCACTAATTAATTTGTTTGACGTTTTGGTTGACTAGAATTTTATCGCCCTTTTATATTTTGGGCGTCTGGTACCCACTCAATCATTTGACATTTTGGCTGGCTAACCACTTACTCCTTTAACATCATGGCTGTCTTCCTGTCCAAGTTATCATTATTTGTTTGACCTTTTGGTTGTTTAGCTGCTTAATCACTTGTTTGATATTTTGGCAGTCTAATCACTTACTCATTTGGCATTTTGGCTGTCTAACCATTTAATAATTTGTTTGTGATTTTGTTGTCCAATCGTTTAATCATTTGACATTTTAGCTATATACTCACTTAGTCATTTGACATTTTGGGCTGTCTAACCACTCAATCATTTGACATTTTGATTGTCTACCCACTAAATCATTTGACATTTTGGCTGTCTACCCACTAAATCATTTTGGCTGTCTATCCACACAATCATTTGACATTTTGGCTGTCTACCCACTAAATCATTTGACATTTTGGCTGTCTACCCACTCAATCATTTGACATTTTGGCTGTCTACCCACTAAATCATTTGGCATTTTGGCTGTCTACCCACTTAATCATTTGGCATTTTGGCTGTCTACCCACACAATCATTTGACATTTTGACTGTCTACCCACTAAATCATTTGACATTTTGGCTGTCTACCTCCTTAATCATTTGACATTTTGGCTGTCTACCCACTCAATCATTTGACATTTTGGCTGTCTACCCACTAAATCATTTGACATTTTGGCTGTCTACCCACTCAATCATTTGACATTTTGGCTGTCTACCCACTCAATCATTTGACATTTTGGCTGTCTATCCACACAATCATTTGACATTTTGGCTGTCTACCCACTAAATCATTTGACATTTTGGCTGTCTACCCACTCAATCATTTGACATTTTGGCTGTCTACCCACTAACGCATTTGGCATTTTGGCTGTCTACCCACTAAATCATTTGGCATTTTGGCTGTCTACCCACACAATCATTTGACATTTTGACTGTCTACCCACTCAATCATTTGACATTTTGGCTGTCTACCCACTAAATCATTTGACATTTTGGCTGTCTACCTCCTTAATCATTTGGCATTTTGGCTGTCTACCCACTCAATCATTTGACATTTTGGCTGTCTACCCACTAAATCATTTGACATTTTGGCTGTCTACCTCCTTAATCATTTGGCATTTTGGCTGTCTACCCACTCAATCATTTGACATTTTGGCTGTCTACCCACTAAATCATTTGACATTTTGACTGTCTACCCACTCAATCATTTGACATTTTGACTGTCTACCCACACAATCATTTGACATTTTGGCTGTCTAATCATTTAATCATTTGAAAACATGGCTGTCTACCCACGTCATCATTTATCATTTTGACTGTCTAACCACTTACTCATTTTATATCATGGCTGTCTACGTGCCCACGTTACCATTATTTGTTTAACATTTTATTTGTCTATCATTTTAATCATAAATCATTTTGACTGTCCAACCACTTAATCATTTGACATTTCAGTCATCTACCCAGTTAATCAATTATTTGACATTATGGCTGTTTAACCATATACGCATTTGGCATTTTGGCGGTTAAATCACTTAACCAGTTGACATTTAGGCTGTCCACCAACTAAATCATTTGTTTGACATGTTGGTTGAATAAGATCCGATGTCTTCATGGTAATGCAATAAGCCGAAACAGCGTAACTAGAAAAAGTACACCTCACCATACAAATTTGTTTTATTATGTAATACACATAAAATTAGTAAATATATCAGCAGTACAAGACGTCAAGTACTTACAATGTGTAGAATTCTTCAGACCCTCGACGTCATCTGGTTTCAGTTTACTGTTACGTTTCCCCATGTTAACATAATAATCCGCACAGTTCAAAATGATGAAAATATAATCCAACAATTGTTCTATAACACTAACACAATATTTAATATTTCACTTCACATTCTTTCCACGACAGTAAGAACCTTTTTATAAAGGAACAGCCAGTTTTGTTAAGGTATTATATATATAATAGTTTATATCAGTTATTATTAAGACGTATTTCCCAGCAAAACAATATATCATACGGTGTTACCCAAAGTTTCTATACACTATGAGAATGTTTCATTGTATCGGCTCCTAAGAGAGAAGCTTCTATAACGCTAGAGAACTTCACTTATCGCTATTGTACTCGTGGTCTTGCATGGCGCATAGGTTTGACTGTCTGGGACAGGTTTTTGCTGTTATCAGCATGTAAACAACTTATTGTCATTAAAGCAGTCTTGATGTTGGCGCTAGAAAGCTCAGGTGGAAATTTAAAGTTGTTGTTTAATATATTTCCACAAGTAGATATTGCTCCGGGTAGAAATCGCATCCACGCAATTTACACAATTGTAGTACAAAAACTAACGATCTTCCATATTGAGTTTCAATAAGTGGATAAGTGGATGCAAGGAAAAGCATCGCTAAGGCCATTAGAAATTCATTTCTAGATTATCATTATTTTTTTTAAAAGGGGGTGAAATAGAGTGGTCGAGAGGGGAGGAAAAACTAGCAATACATTTATAGTAGACAATTTTCTGAGATGTACTTAACTTCAAATATAGTGAACTATTGTGTATGGTTAAGAATGAATCTGGTTGATGTAATCAGATTAGAAATTACAACTGTCTCCACAGTAATGTAATTATATTGCTGTTTCTTTTGCAAATGGCCAAGATGCTAATTACCCAATACAATTTGAAAAATAGCTTCTATAAACATCCAGTATATTTATAAACTAACACTGAGAAAAGTCAAGAAACGAAACTGTTGTCTACGTTTCACTCAAACAGAATTCTTGAGTTTAGATGGAACGTGGGAAGTGTATCCTTTTAATGAATAAATAAATAAATGAAACATTCTATAACAGTATATAAAACACTGAGTGCATACTCATACTTCTAATTCTGGTTAAATCCATGAGCGCAGTTGGATTCATCAGTTTTTCTTATTCGATTTCGGTTAGTGTGAAAAGTCGAACACAAACAATACATATGCAAGAGTAAATGTCGCTGGTGATAACGTCGAATAATAGCATCCGGATATCGCTTTGCTTGTTATTTTTTGAAGTTGTTAATATATTAATTATGTACAATAAAACCTATTTCAAATATTATTGTTTTCACTTTTTCGATGGGAGTTTTAAAACTTCCTTTTTCTCCGGGGAGGACACGTACCCCTGTTCAATTTGAGGAAGACATGTAGTCCCGCAACTTCCCCAATCGAGTAGATGAACGTTTTGCCGCGCTACGCCACAGTTTGGCCCTAAAAATCCCAAAGCATTCCAATTGTCCGATTGGAATTTCTTCAGTTGCAGATTCCTCCGGACATAAAATAGTTGATCTTGATTTTGATTCATGAATATTGAACTGTTTTTGAACTCTATATTGAAATGAAACAAATTTATATCTCATAAATCATATTGCTGTTAATGGCTTTAATTCAAACTTCAAACAAGAGCTGTCACAGTCACGTGACAAAAGCGGAGAGCCATTTTAGAGCACAAGAGATGGCAATGCCCCTCCAATGTCAGTCTGGGGTAATTAACCTCATTACCAACCTTTCCACTAATTTTGAGGACCATAGCTCCAATTATTCTTTTTATATTATCAGGTCAAGGTTTTTGAGCTCAAAGTCACTATGACACTGAATTTTGACCTGTTGCATGAAAAATAAGGGATATCTGAAGGCCATGACTTACCTCCCCACCGACCTCTGTTCTAAGTTTGATCACAATCGACCTTAGTGTGCTCTAGTTATCAATCGGGACAAGGTTTGGAAGTGGCGAACACTTTACCACTATATTATAAACACCCTTCAACTGGTAAGTGCAGTAATGGCTGCTATTGTTGTTTTGTTTTTATTGACACATGTGGATGTGATGGTGTCAGTCATGCTGCGGTTATGATGTTGATTTTTGTTTTGTAATAGTGAAAGTCGGTTGTTCCAAATAGCCAAGTGCAACTGGTATGCCAATAAATGTGGACAATATCGACTCAAATGGGTTATTCATAACAGTGTAGACATTTGAATGTATCTAACATTGACATAAAGCAACTGTTAACAAGTTAAACCGAAATTGCCTGGGTCAGTAAAACATCCGCATAAGCATGTACACACGACGAGTTCTGGGGGGCACAATCATAACTAGTTAACCTGTTAGTGTTGTATAGCCAAAAAGGGTAATAGATGGCCGTTCTGTGCACTTTTAAGCTTGGTTTTAGTGTTATGATATTTATCTTATCAAAAAATATCGCGAATATTAACTAGAGAGTTAGATTAATATCGCGAAAAGTAAGTGATTTAAACAAAACAATTCGCAAACGTTATCAGGTAATCTTACAGCAGTAGTATGCCACCATAGAAAATAGCACCATAACTGTGTATATATTGAAAAGAAAATGTCAGCTGTAAAATTTAGGATTTTATAAATGCTGAAATATCCAAGGACAGTTTGTCTCTGACAATATTGATTTTAGAGTTTTAAGGACAACTTTGAAAAACGAAATATTGCCCCTGAATTTGACCAATGTGTACAAATGCAATGGAAATACAGAAACAGCCCGCAGATCGCAGGACCAACTGTCTAAATGTTACAGCTCGCTGTTTATCACGGACTCATCTGTTATCAATTTTATCTAATCTTTTTAATTATTGTTACTATGGCCATTCGGCTGTTTGTTATATGGGGATCGGTCTCTTAAACAAGTCATCTTTATTTTTCCGCGTTTAAGGCATCTTACTATTGTGATCCTTAGTATTATAGCACAATTCGTACTAATTTCTAATTTCGATCATCTAAAGTGGCTATTAATTCATGAAAGAAGTAGGAACACCCAATATGAATAATGTTTTGATACTCCAACGTATTGGTAATATGACTATTGTTTCACTGTTCAGCATTAACCAGCACGTGGCCGCTATCTACATACAGTTTGGCTGTATGGTATATGCTCTCAACGGAATAATAGTCTAGACTGTGGCCAATTAAACACTCCCAGGTCTAGTCTTGGACCTCTAGAACAACTACCATGTCTAAATTTGGACCAATAAAAACACTCTCGGGTCTGGCTTTGGGACCAATAAAAACACGCCCAGGTCCGACTTGGGACCAATAAAAACACGCCCAGGTCTGGCTTGGGACCAATAAAAACACGCCCAAGTTTAAACAAGCAGCTAAAGATGTGAGTGTTTTTAGACTTTTCATAGTTTAAGAGTTTCTCTGACGTGCTGCTAGCAAGACGTTGAATATGCGCACGGTCGAAAACGTTTAACACGAGACTACATCTTTGATATGTGATGACGAACGCTAGGCTAAGAAGACATTTGTTTTCTGTGATCGTTATATAGTAATTATAATTTTGGCAATCGCTTCTACATCAAAAAAAGTCGAAACTGTAAGTTAAGGGGATTTGTGTCTTCGTCTTGTTTTTTGGTTGTTGTTTTTTTTGTTAATTGGTGAACAAATACCTAGGACATTGGTCCATATGGCGGACAGTAATTACCAAATCAATGGCTATCAGTACGATTGTCACGAAAAGAAACAATTGCAGTTTCTTCCTGTTTACAGTGGCCACAACTGGTTTGGTTATAAACATGGCAACTGTTCGTGTAAGTGCATTCACAGCAGTAAACGTCACTGCTGGGGATATATCCATCATGCAACTGTGCAGGCGACGAAGACTAGATGTATCATTGTATCAAACGTAGTCATTGCAGGAAAGTGATGCATTCTTTGCGACATAAACTATAAATAACGTCTTTTATTTTCCGAGTGACATGTTTCTATTGAATTTCAATACAAACCGCTCTTTCAGAAAACGTGACGCTATCGTTAAACGTCATAACAGTGACGTAGATGAAGTATTGAAGTACAAATATTTGTAAGAATGTACGGTAAGAAGACAAACAAATGGTGTTCAAAGGAAACTTACTATGTTTGATTTATGCCGGTGAATTGTTAACTACTACAAGTGTACTTCTAAGTAGAAAAGTCTGGAAGTAATGTACGTGAAGTTAGCGGCCTAGCGGCATATATTTTTCTCTATTTCAAAGCAAGTGTGCATGCGTTTTCTTGGAAAACAATGATAAATCAATGCTTTTTATTCATACATTAACATAGCGGCCTTAAATTGTTTTCTATTCAGAGCATTTTTATATGCGTTTTCTTCTAAAACAATGATAAATTAACTGTTTTAATGCACAAATTATCAATCTTAAACATTTTTTTCCGAGTAGTCGACCAATCAGTTCTGCGGCTGGCGGCCTAGCGGCGTGAAGTTAGCGGCCTAGCAGTCTGGCAGCCTAAAATGGTATCCTATTTCAAAGCATTTATACATGCCTTTTATTTTAACACAATGATATATTAAACTGTTTTTATGCACAAATTATTACTCTGAAGCTATTATCAACCTTTTTTCTTAAAAAAAGTCGATCAAGCAGTCAGCTATTTCAAAGTATGTAACATACTGTGTTTATGCACAAATTATCGCTCTAAAGCAATTAACAACATTTGTTTTTCAAAATCATCGTGGACGTGCATCATGTGAAATGTCACGCCCTCTGTGCCGACAGCAACATGTACGGGCACGCTCAAGGAATCACTACAGCGACACATCATGTACTTATGTACACGCACTGGCTGTGTATTTGTTCTTGTTGAGGAATGGGCGCCTTTCACCTTAATTTAACATTGAGACATTACAGTTGATGTGCAATGGGCGTATTCCTACTCGAGTAAGTCATACTGGTTACATGTTTATATTATTTTCCTATTTTTTTACGATTTTGATTGGTCTTTGATTAATCGAATGGATTTACTTGAACAGTTTCAAGCGCAAACTCCTTGACAGACTATGGAAAAGGTTAAAAGTTCTCCTTTGTTTGAAAATGATCGTAAACAATGTGAAAATCATCTTTATAATATAAAGCAAGCATACAAGGAAACGCCCGATGATGACAATAAAATGCTATTTCTAGAATCAAGAAACAGATTGTGCAGCTTTACCGTTAACGCTAGACGTAAATATTATACCAACAAAGAATCCAGTAAAAATAATCCAATGAAGTTTTCAAAGTATACTGAGTAGGCAGAAATATAATTAGAAACGGTCAATAAATAGCAATAATGTTAATATCGATGTTTTGTATAACATTTTACAAATATATCAAAATAATCTTCAGGAAAACATAAATGACGTAGAAATGTCCATTGTATGTATTCAAACTCTTGCTGTTCTTGAGTTGATACACAACATATTTGTCATGTATAACATGTATGTCTTAACCATGTTATTTCACTTTGTATTTGTAATTGTCTCAAGGCAAATTTCCAATATGTCAATACAGTCTAAATTGAACAACTGGCTGGTCTATGGGCTCAGTATCATGTTCCTGTATTGCAACCGTTTGCTAATGCTATGAAAAGCACTGTATGCGCTCAATTTACTCAAATGTAACGAATAAATTTCATAAACCATTTCAGGTATATTATTTTCTTGATGCGCTCCTAAACTTAGTTTGCAGGTTATACATCCTGGATTATAATGCATTCACCTTGATTCAGTGGATGTTCCCTATGATATCATTAATTGGATTGAAAAATTGTCCTAAAATATCGATAATGAAAAACAAAAAAAGCCAAAATAAAAAATGAGAATGGTTAATTATACGGAACCAGAATAACAACTGAACACATGCCAACATATATGTGTATGACACATAAAACAGCCACTAATAGAAAACCCACATTTTCCACCTGTTATCAGCATTCCGGACAGAGAACAAAGTCACATGGCAGGAACAGCTACAATGCGCGCTAAATACATGATACACTGCACTGGTCAGGAAGCATATTATCCAAGTCCCAAGTAAGCTTTAACCGTCCATACGATTATAACCAGGAATATACTTATATCTCTAGATCGTGTAAGAACGCAATTAAATGCATGCTGTTGTTATTAGCGTGATTGTTTAACACAACAATCGCATTGCTTCAAGTGCGTAATAAACCAACTAATATGAAAGAATATTGATCCAATCAGCGTTTCAAAACTGAAGTAAAACATAACAACAAATCATGTTTTTGTATCCAATATCACTTTTGTAAATTAATCGAAAAATTACAAGTTACAAGTTTTCCTGGTGTATTGATTGATATGTGTAACAGTAAGGAAAACAATTGAAAAAGAATTACATTCTGTAATAGCTGTGTGAAGTTGGCTAAACATACGACATTGGACATTGGACATTCAAGATCGAATGTTGTACTGGCACGACATTAGACATTGGACATTCAAAGTTGAAAGTCGTGCTGGCACGACATTGGACATTGGACATTCAAAAATGAATGTCGTGCCAGCACGACATTGGACATTGGACATTGGGATTTCAAAAATGAATGTCGTGCTAGCACGACATTGGACATTGGACATTCAAAAATGAATGTTGTGCTCTGGCAGCTGTGTGAAGTAAACTAAACATACGACGTTGGACATTGGACATTTAAGATCGAATGTTGTGCTGGCACGACATTGGACATTGGACATTCAAAATCGAATGTTGTGCTGGCACGACATTGGACATTCAAAATTGAAAGTCGTGCTGGCACGACATTGGACATTGGACATTCAAAATCGAATGTTGTGCTGGCACGACATTGGACATTTAAAATCGAATGTTGGGTTGGCACGACATTGGACATTCAAAATCGAATGTTGTGCTGGCACGACATTGGACATTGGACATTCAAAATCGAATGTTGTGCTGGCACGACATTGGACATTCAAAAGTGAAAGTCGTGCTGGCACGACATTGGACATTGGACATTCAAAAATGAATGTCGTGCTAGCACGACATTGGACATTCGACAGTCATAAATGAATGTCGTGCCAGCACGACATTGGATATTCAAAAATGAAAGTCGTGCTGGCACATTCAAATTAATGTATGACATGTTTTATGAATGAATTTTTTCTACCGACTTCAAATTAATTCGGATGGCATGCAATTTTCGGAATTAATTTTTTTGAGATATTGTCTTAAAATTATTTGAAAAGGGTTAGAGATCACAAAAGCAATGACTAATTATAAATTTATAAACACCAATAGAGCATTGTCATTACGATTCCATCGCAATATTTGAACTTTAAGCATGATTCAGATAGACATGATGTCGCATATGCAGAGAAAGATTCAAATGAATATACTTATGAATGGTCGTGGATTATATGTAGACAAACAGTGATAATGCTTTCGAAATGGCATACTTTTGATAAGCTTAATTGTTTACACACCACTGCTACACATCCAGTACCATTTATAAACGAAGTGAAGATAATTATTTTCACAGTATATGATGACATATGGAAAATATACACATGTATTGATGATTCCAAAAATATAAATCTAATCGTTCCTACATCTACTTTATCCGGGTTTACGTATTATAACACGAAATATTGTCAATGAGCCGATTAAGTAACCTATTACTGCCTGTCGACTTATTTTTTATCGACTCAATTAGTCACAACATTCGATTTTGAATGTCCAATGTCCAATGTCGTGCCAGCACAACATTCACTTTTAAATGTCCAATGTCGTGCCAGCACAACATTCGATTTTGAATGTCCAATGTCCAATGTCGTGCTAGCAAGACATTCATTTTTGAAATTCCAATGTCCAATGTCCAATGTCGTGCTGGCACGACATTCATTTTTGAATGTCCAATGTCCAATGTCGTGCCAGCACAACATTCGATTTTGAATGTCCAATGTCCAATGTCGTGCTAGCACGACTTTCACTTTTGAATGTCCAATGTCGTGCTAGCACGACATTCATTTTTGAAATACCAATGTCCAATGTCGTGCCAGCACAACATTCGATTTTGAATGTCCAATGTCCAATGTCGTGCTAGCACGACATTCATTTTTGAAATTCCAATGTCCAATGTCCAATGTCGTGCTAGCACGACTTTCACTTTTGAATGTCCAATGTCGTGACAGCACAACATTCGATGTTAAATGTCCAATGTCCAATGTCGTGCTAGCACGACATTCATTTTTGAATGTCCAATGTCGTGCTAGCACGACATTCATTTTTGAAATACCAATGTCCAATGTCGTGCCAGCACAACATTCGATTTTGAATGTCCAATGTCCAATGTCGTGCTAGCACGACATTCATTTTTGAAATTCCAATGTCCAATGTCCAATGTCGTGCTAGCACGACTTTCACTTTTGAATGTCCAATGTCGTGACAGCACAACATTCGATGTTAAATGTCCAATGTCCAATGACGTGCTAGCACGACATTCATTTTTGAAATACCAATGTCCAATGTCGTGCCAGCACAACATTCGATTTTGAATGTCCAATGTCCAATGTCGTGCCAGCACAACATTCGATGTTGAATGTCCAATGTCCAATGTCGTGCTAGCACGACATTCATTTTTGAAATACCAATGTCCAATGTTTAATGTCGTGCCAGCACAACATTCGATCTTCAATGACCAATGTCCAATGTCGTGCCAGCACGACATTTATTTTTGAAATTACAATGTCCAATGTCCAATGTCGTGCTGTCACGACATTCATTTTTGAATGCCCAATGTCCAATGTCGTGCTAGCACGACTTTCACTTTTGAATGTCTAATGTCCAATGTCGTGCCAGCACAACATTCGATTTTGAATGTCCAATGTCCAATATCGTGCCAGCACAACATTCGATGTTGAATGTCCAATGTCCAATGTCGTGCCAGCACAACATTCGATTTTGAATGTCCAATGTCCAATGTCGTGCCAGCACAACATTCGATTTTGAATGTCCAATGTCCAATGTCGTGCCAGCACGACATTCATTTTAGAAATCCCAATGTCCAATGTCCAATGTCGTGCTGGCACGACATTCATTTTTGAATGTCCAATGTCCAATGTCGTGCTAGCACGACATTCATTTTTAAAATTCCAATGTCCAATGTCCAATGTCGTGCCAGCACAACATTCGATCTTGAATGTCCAATGTCCAATGTCGTGCTAGCACGACATTCATTTTTGAAATTCCAATGTCCAATGTCCAATGTCGTGCTGGCACGACATTCATTTTTGAATGTTTAATGTCCAATATCGTGCTAGCTGGCACGACATTCATTTTTGAATGTCCAATGTCGTGCTAGCACGACTTTCACTTTTGAATGTCCAATGCCCAATGTCGTGCCAGCACAACATTCGATTTTGAATGTCCAATGTCTAATTTCGTGCCAGCACAACATTCGATGTTGAATGTCCAATGTCGTGCCAGCACAACATTCGATTTTGAATGTCCAATGTCGTGCCAGCACAACATTCGATTTTGAATATCCAATGTCGTGCCAGCACGACATTCATTTTAGAAATCCCAATGTCCAATGTCCAATGTCGTGCTGGCACGACATTCATTTTTGAATGTCCAATGTCGTGCCAGCACGACTTTCAATTTTAAATGTCCAATGTCCAATGTCGTGCCAGCACAACATTCGATTTTGAATGTCCAATATCCAATATCGTGCCAGCACAACATTCGATCTTAAATGTCCAATGTCCAATGTCCAATGTCGTATGTTTAGCTAACTTCACACAGCTTTATGTAATCAATCTGGTCCAAAGTAAGTATACTAATAGACAAAAGTTTTGCACGCGTTTATATTTTTTGTTTCAAAAGGACATCCGAACATGAATTATAATCTAATTTATGTTTGTACAAAATACTCTTTTGAATCATTCCATTTTTAAACAACGGGCACCCTCAATTTGTCTATAACCCTCTCCAGGAGATTTATATTTTACAACTGTATACACTTTAATAGATTTATGTGTTTGCTGATTCATGAGTACATATATTGTTCAAGGATTCATGTGTAGACATATTGTTTCACGGATTCATGTGTAGACATATTGTTCACGCAATCATGTGTAGACATATTGTTTCACGGATTCATGTGTAGACATATTATTCACGCAATCATGTGTAGACATATTGTTTCACGGATTCATTTGTAGACATATTGTTCACGCAATCATGTGTAGACATATTGTTCACGGATTCATTTGTAGACATATTGTTCACAGACTTATGTGTAGACATATTGTTTCACGGATTCATGTGTAAATATATTGTTCACAGATTCATGTGTAGACATATTGTTCACATATCCATGTGTATACATATTGTTTCACAGATTAATGTGTAGACATATTGTTCACGGATTATGTGTATACATATTGTTTCACGGATTCATGTGTAGACATATTGTGCACGGATCATATATAGACATATTGCTTCACGAATTCATGTGTAGACATATTATTCACGGATTCATATGTAGACATATTGTTCACGGATTCATGTGTAGACATATTGTTCACGGATTCATGTGTAGACATATTGTTTCACGGATTCATGTGTAGACATATTGTTTCACGGATTCATGTGTAGACATATTGTTTCACGGATTCATGTGTAGACATATTGTTCACGGATTCATGTGTAGACATATTGTTTCACGGATTCATATATAGACATGTTTTTCAACTATTCATGTGTAGACATGTTTTTTCACGGATTCATGTGTTGACATATTGTTCACGGATTTATGTGTGGACATATTGTTTACGTAGCATGTAAAGACATATTGTTCACGTAGCATGTGAAGACATATTGTTTACGTAGCATGTAAAGACATTATGTTCACGGATCATGTGTAGACATATTGTTCACGAATCATGTGAAGACATATTGTTTAAGTAACATGTGAAGACATAATGTTCACGGATCATGTGTAGACATATTGTTCACGGATCATGTGTAGACATATTGTTCCCGGATCATGCGTAGACATTCTGTGTGCAGGCAATATGAGAATTCTAAGGGAAAGTGAGAGCTTTCACAATCACAACATACATGTCTATGACAGTAATGCATATGCATGTCGGAAACATTTTAATGTACACATGTTCAAAACAGCGGATATATCCGTAAAAAAGTGACGATTTTAAACTATGGCTCTTATTTAGATTTTTAACATTTTAGGTATTGTCAGTAAACTCTAAGAAGTGGTTCGTTTGGAGCCGTTCCACAGAAACACTATTACTTTTATTGGCATACTCTGGTGTTACTATAAGGTATATTGAATTGAAACAAACCGTGCGGAACTTTTGTCCTCGGAATATAATTACAAATGGGAAAAATGGGAAAACAATTACGAAGGAAGTTGGCTTGATTGGAGAACACATTGAGGTCGATTCTAGGAACAGAAACAGACGATAGTTAATTGCATTAACATTTGCCTAGGGTATGTTGATGTTTATCCAATGCTGTTTTCTTTGCAGAATAGACGCTGTCTTTATCATGGTTTTACAAGCTGCTGTGAAAAAATCGTTGTTTGCTACATACATGTAAATATATTTTGAAGTAGAATTTAAATCTGAGAGCGACTATTATCGAAGGAACAGTAAACTACGTTTTGCTTATTTGAATTATTGTGGGGTTCTTTTTTATAAATATTTTTTCTCTTCTTTTTTTTAGCATAACACAGTTACTGTCTTAGCTTTTTGAAAGTGGCACACGTCTTATAGAATAGAAAACTATTGCTTTATAAAAGATAAAAATCTTAAATGAATTTTCTAAAGCAGAATAATGAACACATAAATCTTTAAGAAAATGTTAATTGGAGTACCGACTATTTTCTATTTGGAGAAAATTGCGAAACTTCAGAAGGGATTTATGGTTAAAAATTAAGCCCGAACTGTGCAGTAAAAATGTGAACTTCACCGGTCAAAGCGGTATTACTACGCTAAAACTTGGCAATAAAATTACAACGATGTTTCTTACAATATTATTACTCACTTCCAAGTGCACACTTACAGAAATAATAATCCAACCACGGTTTTAAACTTTTACAAACGAGTGGTTTTATTCCAAAATGATATCTTTTTGCCGTTTTAACTGGTTCCTGAATAAAACCAACACCCACATGTGCAGATAGATCAACTAAATCGTACCAATTAATATTAAGACGTATTCCGATGTAAAACAATAGATTATCATTTATTTCTCACCGCATTTGTGAATTAGATTAATGTTTAAACCATATGATATAACGTGGGATTGGCTTTTCTGCTTCTGCTTCTTGTATTTTAATATCATTCCTGGTCATATATAAATTTCACTGCGCAAACACAGTAGTTTTAACACTTCTAAATTGGTTGTACATGTCACTACTATATTTGACATCATTAATAATTAGAAACATGGTTTCTAATACATGTGACATCAATAATGATAACTGGAACGGTTTTCAGTAATTGACATCAATTCTGATCAGTGACATTGTTCAACCGCATGTGACATCAATATTGATCAGTGACATAATTCCACCGCATGTGACATCAATAGATCCACCGCGTGTGGCATCAATATTGATCAGTGACATTGATCCACCGCGTGTGACATCAACAATGTTCAGTGGCATTGTTCCACCGCGTGTGGCATCAATAATGATCAGTGACATTGTTCCACCGCGTGTGACATCAATACTGACCAGTGACATTGTTCCACCGCGTGTGACATCAATAATGATCTGATCCACCGCGTGTGACATCAATAATGACCAGTGACATTGTTCCACCGCGTGTGACATCAATAATGATCTGATCCACCGCATGTGGCATCAATAATGTTCAGTGACATTGATCCTCCGCATGTGACATAAATAATGACCAGTGTCATTGTTCCTCTTAGCAAAGCGAACTTAAATATTAATAGAGTTTCACATGATGGAAATATTTGGTTGAAATATGTTGGATGATATCTTTTTAAAACATGTTTTATTAATTTCCCTGTCATAAATATGAAAAAAAATCTTCACAATTTTACGCTTTAAATGCATTTGTTAAATAAACCAACTATTCTACGTATGATTTAATACTGAAAATTCTACAAATAAATGGAACGACTTAATCTTTTCACAACCTACAAATATGTTTCAATGTATGTAATAAATGTGTTTTTTTTGTTATAAAAAAGCATTGTTCCCTCCTGTGCAAAATTATTGAAAATATTGTGTTGATGCAATGTGGGGTAGGGGGTACAGTCTTTAAATGCGTGAAACCCGTCATGGTCATGTATATATCAGCTCGATCTCACAACCCAAGAACTAGGTACATGATAAACCAGATTAAATACAGCGAATCAATACAGCTCGTGTGCACCATTTTATACATGACAGGCCACTATGGTTAGTTTTAGTGTGTTTTTGGCGCGTTTATATGGTAATTGAGAAACATGAACAGTTGGAATACAATGTCCATAGTTTGTCCTAAGCAGCATGATGAAGCTATTACTACTTATGGTGTAGTCACACTCTAGCGTATGATAGAAACGTATGTATTGCGTGTGAAAATTTTAGAAAAAATACTTTTACGCACAGCTTTCGAGCGTTTAAACCCGAGCTATCGACGACAGTCCTTTGCAAACGTATAAATAGCGTAGGAACAGCGTTTGTATAACGCATTTATAACTGGCTCCAGGGAAGGCCTGTACCTAGTATGCTGTTTGGTGATCCTTGAACCCCACCCTCTGTAGCAGCTCATCATACATCTCAGGGGGCATACGCAAGAAGTTTCTGAACGATCTTTGGTCCTCATTTCTGAGTTCAACCATAAGCTGGTCATACAGGCCAAACTGACGTCGTCGTCCAATCCATGGTCTCACCCAGATTTGGCGTCTTATTCTCCTCCTCCTTCATCTTCTTCCTTGTCTTCTATTTCGTTGAGCATAATAAATTTATAAGTTCGTAATGGTGTTGAAGAAGAGCTACCTCCATCGTCTCTCTGTCGATTTACAACTGACGAAGATGAGGAAATGGGACCCTATATATATTTACAGCTCAACTGACCATTTTCATGCCATCGTATGAGATGCGTACTTGACATCTGAGTAAGGTGGAACGCGACTATGAATTTCTTTTCGAGTTACTGTCTGAAAATTGGTAAACGAATAGAAAAGCATATGCCCAATTAGGAACTGTTTTTACATTTTCAATATTCGGAACAGTTATGATACTATGACTCCTCAAAATATACCACTGACGTCAATTTTGAGACGTCTCTAATATTTTTGCGTTCCAGCTACAATAACCGATAGTTTCACCAATTCTTCGTTTATCGCTAAGAAATTTAAACCTCAAGTGCGTATTGTGAAAACGTTTACGCACATATATATTTCTTTCTCTTGTTTTACGTTATTTATTTAAAATTCGTCTTTTTCGCGGGAAAAACGGCGTCGTGTTTCGCTGAAACAAGTGCTCGTTTAATTTTTGATTTTTTTAAATACATGTATTCAATGTTTTATTACAAATCGCCTGATACCAAAAAAGGGTACCTCACCGAGTTCGTTTTTGCGCAGTATCAAATAATCTAACCCCTATACCTGTTCTTTTTCATTACTTATTGTTATAAAACGTTTAGCATGACGTTAATCGAACTATTATTTACGCTAATAAGAGTTTATTTTTGAATATTTACACCTCAACTTCCGTTCCTTAAATGAACTGCCTTTCGGCAATTGCGTTCATCAATCGATGAACGCAACATCTTCGGATATGTTCGGATCGTAATGCATTGCATAACAATATACATGAAAGCTATTGATCTTGTTATTGGTTGTATTGTGTCTGCAGGTCCCGTAAAATATAGATCAACATTTTTAAAAGTGTAAGTTTATCATATTTTAAATATATTGGTACCAGAATTGTTTTAATTTTACGTTTTAAAGTGATTTCAAGTGGTTGATCTTTTCCCGCGTTATTGTGACGTCATTTGAAAAAAATGTTTCCGGTTATAGTCGGGTCGTTCTATTTACAGAATGGGTAAGAACGGATTACTGAAAGGTTTTCTTAAATGAAATGAAGTATTTTTTTAACAATTCTTGAATGAAATAATGAACTATTGGTGTAAATATAAGGAATGAATTGCGGGGTTGATGTCATTATCGGGGATATGAACGCAATTGGGTTGGTCAAAGTACGCGTGGAGTCCTTCGGACTCCACACACATTGACCAACCCAACTGCGTTCATACCCCGATAATGACATCAACCCCGCAATTCATTCCTTAAATATTTACACCTCAACTTCCATTCTTTAAATGAGCTGCCTTTCGGCAATTGCGTTCATCAATCGATGAACGCAACATCTTCGGATATGTTCGGATCGTAATTCATTGCATAACAATATACCTGAAAGCGATTGATCTTGTTATTGGTTGTATTGTGTCTGCAGGTCCCGTAAAATATAGATCAACATTTTTAAAAGTGTTAGTTTATTATATTTTAAATATATTGGTACCAGAAGTGTTTCAATTTTACGTTTTAAAGTAATTTCAAGTGGTTGATCTTTTCCCGCGTTATTGTGACGTCATTTGAAAAAAATGTTTCCGGTTATAGTCGGGTCGTTCTATTAACAGAATGGGTAAGAACGGATTACTGAAAGGTTTTCTTAAATGAAATGAAGTATTTTTTAACGTTTCTTAAAAAAATAATGGACTATTGGTGTAAATATAAGGAATGAATTGCGGGGTTGATGTCATTATCGGGGTATGAACGCAATTGGGTTGGTCAATGTGTGTGGAGTCCGAAGGACCACTATATAATAACATATAACAGTTGTTGTTAATTTTAGTTAAATTGATATTTCAAAATTGTTTTTTCTGTTGAATTCCGACTAGTTAACATTATTAAATCATTAAAGCAAATTATAAATGAACTATAGTTAAAGTGACATGCTTATCCAAAATCCATGCATAAACATGTATAACAAGATCAATTTTGTCTAATAAAACTTTAACTTCTTACTCAATTATGCATTTATGTAACATATTAATTACTGGTTACCAGATTTTAACCGCGCGATTAATAACAGAATGCACAAAAACATTAAATTATTGGTGAATGCTAAAATATTTACTGTGGTCTACTCTAATCTCATAATGTAAAAATACCATGTTTTATGCTCATTTCTTTCAAATCAACTCGGTATTTCTCATAAGAGCCTTTGTTTTCGACAAGATTTCTGCATCCAAGCGTCAGATCACACACGACCTTACTATCATGGAAGTCAAATAGACTTATTTTATTTGCATGTAGAATATAAGCTTTTTATTTATACTTATACATTTATATAGCTATATCCTACCTATATAAATATTTTGACACCAATATGCTATAATTTTAAACTGTACTATTATTGTGTATAATATTATTTATGTTCTATGTCTATCAATATTTGGATATAAAATGAATATGTCCAGCCATGGGGCAAATTCAGATATTGAGTTGAGTTGAGATGGGCGAGTAAGTGTGCATCTTTAAATAGTTAATATAAGCTCATTTTGTTAAGGGTTGTTATAGCTTACATACAAACACACGCACAAAACGTACAATAAAGTCACGTACGCAAGCACGCGCAAAAACGCACCACACACACACCATCCCACACTCAAGCACGCGTGCACACGCATGCATATATGCACGCGCTCGCCCTCTCGCACACACACACACGCACGCACGCACGCACGCACGCACGCACGCACACACACACACACGCGCGCGCGTGCACAGCCACTGTACGCACGGCAGGGACATTTAGTGCGGAATGTTCTACTTCCGGGATCCGTTTGTGCTTATTACAATGCAGATTTCTGTCGATTATCATTTTTTGGTTTGTTAGTTATATTTCGTGTAGAAATGAGTGTCACACACTGGATTTACTATGTTTTTGCTTAGTTTAGAGCCTTATAACTGCAGATCTCTACTGATACTTATTAAAGAAATTGGTAACTAATAAAGTAGTAGAACAGTTTATTGTTGTGTTATAGATGTAGATGTTTATATAAAAAACAAAGCACTTATCAGCATAGTCACAGCTCATAGCATAGTGACTTGAACGATTATTGATGTGTATTATCCAAATATTATAATTTGGCAAATGAGATTGCTTAATAATTAAGAAAGCCTCATATTAAAATAGCCGCCAGATTTAAGTCATTGATTTATAAAGCTGGTTATTCAGCGCCCGTCTTGAGTGGAATTAGATATTTTTTTACAACAGCAATAACAAATATCCCTAACATAAAACTGATCAGACACTCTAAGATTTCTAATCTTTCCATTTAATAAACAAAAAGAATTCGATTAAGGCCATGCTAACGTTTAAATACATTACGTATTGAAAAAGAAACAGGTATAGGGGTTAGATTATTTGATACTGCGCAAAAACGAAGTCGGTTAGGTACCCTTTTCTTGATATCAGGCGATTTGTAATAAAACATTGAATACATATATTTAATAAAATCAAAAATTAAACGAGCAGTTTTTTCAAGAATTAAAGAAAGGCACACTTTTTTCAGCGAAACACGACGCCACTTTTCCCGCGAAAAATGACGTTATAGACGAATTTAGAAACAATAACGTTCAACAAGAGAAAGAAAAATAAATGAGCGTGAACGTTTTCACAAGACGTACTTGACGTTTAAATTTCATAGCTGTAAACGAAGAATTGGTGAAACTATCGGTTATTGTAGCTGGAACGCAAAAATATGAGAGACGTCTCGAAATTGACGTCAGTGGTATATTTTGAGGAGTCATAGTTTCAACTCTGTTCCGAATATTGAAAAAGTAAAAACAGTCCATAATTGGGCATATGCTCTTCTATTCGTATACCAATTTTCAGACAGTAGCTCGAAAAAAAAATCATAATCGCGTTCCACCATCAAGCTTATGTCTAGCGTATGATGAGCATATGCGTAACGTATATGCTATACGCTCGCATACGCTGAAATCTTTTGAACATGTTCAAAAAAAAACATTGGCCTCTGCGTGTAAGAACGCACACTGACGTATGTCAGCGTGCTTGGAACGTTAACGACTTATGCCTAACATACTCCTAACGTATATCTGCGTATGCGAGCGTATGAGCAATTTTTATCGTACGCTCACATACGTTAATGCCATACGCTATAGTGTGACTGCACCAATATAATAGAAATATACGTATTTAATACCACTCACTAAGCGATAGTACGTTGCAGTAATTTCGAGACAATAATAAAACAATAGGTGTGCTTTTGAAACCAATTATTATAGGAGTGTCAAAACACATGTTTCACGGTTCCAATCTAAAAACATAATAAGAATGATCAAAGTAAGTAAGCAATAGGTAATTGTTGTGACAAGTTCAGATCAGATAACCCCAACATATAAAGAATCAAACAGATTACACCCGGCCCTATGGGTCACCACTTCACAATAATTCATATTAAAGATGCATATTGACATAAGTCAAACATGTATTTATTTTGAAGTTCGAGATTTATAACAATAGTAAATGTTGAAATGAGATATAAGAATGTCACAGTTACTTCATTGCAAAACAATGATATAATATTAATAATAACATACATAAAATGTTTGGACCTGTCAATACATAACACTTTTTCCTGTTAATTTGGCATAAACAAGATTTTTTGCAAGTTTTCGGGTATAATAAGAATTTATATAAGAATGTTTCTCTCTTGTGTTCAAATTGAAGGCTCGATTGGAAAAAAAACTTGATATATTTATACATAATAGTATCAATTGATGCGTTTCTATGACATGGAATATCCACTGGCACCTCCAATATAGCGGTAAATTTCCCCCTCCCCAAGGTATTTGCGTTCATATGCACATAATTGCCCTCGAAAGCGTTTGCGTTTAAATTGTGCATATTCGTCCCCGTTGGTATTTGTGGTTAAAAAATGCACATGTTTGCCCTCAAGAGTATTTGCGTTGATATGCACATTTTTTACCCTGATGGTTTTTGCGTATATATGCACATATTTGCCCCCGTGTGTATTGCGTTTATATACACAGATTTGCCCCCGTTGGTATTTGCGTTTATATGTACATATGAGCCCCCCTAGGGTATTTACGTTTATATGCACATATTTCCCCCCGTGGGTATTTGCGTTTTTATGTTCATATTAGCCCCAGAGGGTATTTACGTTTATATGCATATATCTGCCCCCGTGGGTATTTGTGTTTGTATGCACATATTTTCCCCGAGGGTTTTTCCGTCTATATGCACATATTTTCCCCGTGGGTATTTACTTTATATGCCCATATTTGCCCCTGTGGGTATTTATTTGCGTTTTTATGTACATATTAGTCCCAGAGGGTTTTTTGCGTTTATATGCACATGTTTGCCCCCATGGGTATTTGCGTTTATATGTACATATTAGCCCGTTTATTGCGTTTATTTTCCCCCGAGGGTATTTTCGTAAATCTCATTAGATAAACATCATGTAAGTTGAGTCATCAACACAAAACAGTGCAACAAAACCAAGCTGGATTTAAGGAGAGAGATAATACTATTGTTTTTCTATGATAACGAATGAAATTAAATACGATCTTACACTGAAATCAACAAAGTTATGTTTATGCTTATTTTCGGAGCTTTATTGGTATTTCTAAATACCCCCTTCTTTGAAAAGACTGTTTGTTACGCCGCCTTCTGTGCGACGCCCCTCACGCAAAGTTTTAACGTCTGATGACGTAGCTGTCATTTTTATTTCAAAACGGATTTTTTTTTATTTTATTATTACCTGTTTTTTATTGCAAACATTTTTTTGAACATTCATCATTGAACTTTTATTAATGTATCAATGTTCGAAACTATAACATATAATGCACGAATGTATTTCTAAATTGAACAGGGCATGAATAGATGACCAAAAAAAACATCGGTCGCCCTTTACTGAATGAAAATGGGAAAGGTCAGAAGCGTCAGGAAAACAATGGGAATTCATATTGGATTTAAATCGTTTTAGTGTTTGCTTCATGATACATGGGTATTCAATATCACCATTCATTGTCAGAGATCATTCTGGTTCGCTTGACGACGGGTCGTTTTCCAGATAGACAATGAAACAATACTTTTGGTTGCTGACATTAAATAAAAGGTAATAAAAGTTAGTTAATTGTTGTGTTAATTTTCCGGGAAGTTTGTGAAATAACATTGAATTTATGTTCGAGCAGTGATTTTTGTCTTTAATTTGTTTTGTTCGAAAAGCAAATGTTGGAACATTCAGCTTCAAGTTTGAAAAAAAACGTTTTAAAAAGTTATCTTTATTAATTATTTATTTAGACATAATGCAACCTTTTTCAACATCAACTTATTATTTTTGGAAATAGTTACTCAGTTTGCGTATAATAATTCTCTCTGTTGTTATTCCACTGATACAACTCCATATTTCATCGAAAAGCACGAAAGAAATTATGTGCTTCATTTTTTACAATATTATGAAGGAGTTGTAAGGGATGTTTGTTTGTTCAACCCCTTGTGTGATAGTTATTATTGATAGAAACTCGTGTTTGCTATTACGATTTATATTCGTCTATGCAGAAAAAGTTGTTGTTGTTGATGATGCTGTTGGTAACTGGCGACTAGTCAAGGTTTCATTGCCAACACACTCAATACTTAAGATGTATAAGGTTTTTGTAATTACGATCATTACATAAAGTTAACTATTATTATTACAACTAAAATGATTTTCTAAACATAGCCAAGGAGATCATGTTATTTGGACAATTCTCAATCTTGATATTTATTTGGACAATGATGACGTTAAAAAACGCAAGATTATAAGTATCTTCCATGGCCGAGAGTGTAAAGTAGGTTCATCCCGACCCGAGCGTAGGGTGTTTTGCGGTTATAGATATGTGATAATTCGTGGTTGTCATTTATATGCGCACAGTAATTCAGACAATGTTGATAGTCAAATCAGTCTTTAAATAGTTCTGAGGAGAGTGCAGCATTATTTCTTGAATGGAGCGTGAGAACTTTTTTTATGCCATATGAAGCGAGAAATAAGTTTATCTTTGCCCTTGGGCAAAATAAGGATTTCCAGCATGGCCAAATTTTAGGATCTATACTTATCTGAGGTAGGAGAAAAGAATGTCTCCATCCCAACAATTTCTGTCAAAAAAGCTATCGATCAAACAATTAAAGATTTGTATGGCACAGCGTGCACCAAACACACACTTCCAGCACACTCAAAACAGAGAAGTCGTCACAGTTATACAAATGGAATCTTCGTCACTGAAATGGAATTTGTTTGAAATGTCTGACTTGACAGAATGGTCATGTAAACACAGATTGTTGAATACTTTGCACGTAATGGGGAATTTGTTACTGTCTAGATAGTATTGTCGGAAGCGAAGATTATACGAAGATATACCTGTCTGTTAAAAGAGATTATTCAACAACTATTGTCAGCAAAGACGTGGTGAGCTTGTCGTCAAGTCAAATACATACTAGGAGAGTATTTGAGGTATTTTCATGAAAGTATAACACATACGTGTAAATGTTCCGTAGGAGTCAAAGAATAATTAAACTGAAAATTGCGATAATATTGGAGCGAAAGGGAGTGTCTTGTAACGGAACAAAGGAATAACCAGGGGAGCCTTGCACTGCCCAATGATCCTGTTAAAAGTAATAATGATCGAGGTCAAACCAACACGAGATATGCACAGCGTCTTTAGTCTACAAACGCACCACACAAACATCAAACTATCGTTATGAGTAATATAGGGATAACCGCCTTGGTATGGTCAGGGGAAACTAGGGTATGGTCAGGCAAAACTAGGGGGGGGGGAAACAAGGTATGGTCAGGCGGAACTAGGGGGAAAGCAGGGTATGGTTAGGGGAAACTAGGGTATGGTCAGGATAAACTAGGTGGGAACCTAGGGTATGCTCAGCGGAAACTAGGGTATGGTCAGAGGAAAATAGGGTATGGTCAGGGGGGACTAGGGCATGTTCAGGGGACACAAAGTTGGTAATCACTCTGGTTTGAACCAGTTAACGAGCCCCTGATAGCAACCTACCCAAAAGTGTACCAATACGTACAATATTAAACAGATTTGCCTCATATGTGCCATATAGTGGAAGACAGAGGAGACTGAAATGACAATTCTGTGATCTAACAAGACCATGGGGATAGTTTTACATAATGTTCTGGAGAAGTCGATCCCTTCAATAAAGGGTTATAAGATGTGTCATTTACCAAGTCGCTGGTGTTGTTGTTACTGCTGTTGCACTACGTATAAGTGTGCAACTGCATAATACACAATGTATTAATACTTCAGTGACTGTACATATCTTTGATATTAGATATAGTATAAGTGACACTTGACTGACAACTTACACGCGCTACAATCCTGTGTTTTATGAAGTAAAAAAACCTATACAAAACATTCCCTTCACGTCGTTTCTAAATGTGAGGGGGAATTGCATCTACAGAACATAGTTAACCAAATTATAAAGCTGTGCCAAAGAATTTGTATCTTAAGATGGAATGTGTCGTGCCTATTATTGTGATTTTTTTTCAATTATACGTTCAGTATATGAACGAATTTGTTGTCAAGAATTGTTAGAGTTCAAGTTATAGATTTATTTTGGGTATAAAGACAATTGAACATCCCACTATTTCAATATTCTAATTGTATTGTCAGCAGCGGTTTATTTTTGATGATTTAATTGCCATGTAATGCAGTATAATGGTGTGGTCAAACATACTTGGTGCCGGAAATGTCTCAAGTATAAACTTGTTTCGCTAACCGCCAGATGGCTTCCACCGTCTCATGGCTTCCACCGTCTCATGGCTTCCACCGTCCCATGGCTTCCACCATCCCATGGCTTCCATCGCCTCATGGCTTCCACCGTCTCATGGCTTCCACCATCCCATGGCTTCCATTGTCTAATGGCTTCCACCGTACCATGGCTTCCACCATCCCATGGCTTCCATTGTCTAATGACTTCCACCGTCCCATGGCTTCCATCATCCCATGGCTTCAATCGTCTCATGGCTTCAACCATCCCATGGCTTCCACCATCCCATGGCTTCCATTGTCTAATGGCTTCCACCGTCTCATGGCTTCCACCATCCCATGGCTTCCATCGTCTCATGGCTTTCACCATCCCATGGCTTCCATCGTCTCATGGCTTCCACCGTCCCATGGCTTCCAATGTGTCATTTGCATTCACTGTCTAATGGCTTCCATCATCCCATGGCTTCCATCGTCCCATGGCTTTCATCGTCCCATGGCTTCAACCATCCCATGGCTTCCATCGCCTCATGGCTTCCACCGTCTCATGGATTCCACCATCCCATGGCTTCCAATGTCTAATGGCTTCCACCGTCTCAAGGCTTCCACCGTCTCATGGCTTCCATTGTCTAATGGCTTCCACTGTCTCATGGCTTCCACCATCCCATGGCTTCCATTGTCTAACGGCTTCCACCGTCTCATGGCTTCCACCGTCCCATGGCTTCCACCGTCTCATGGCTTCCACAATCCCATGGCTTCCATCGTCTCATGGCTTCCACAATTTCATGGCTTCCACCGTCCCATGGCTTCCATTGTCTAATGGCTTCCACCATACCATGGCTTCCACCGTCTTATGGCTTCAACCGTCTCATAGCTTCCACCACCCCATGGCTTCCACCATCTCATGGCTTCCTACGACCCATGGCTTCCATCGTCTCATGACTTTGACCATCCCATGGTTTCCATCGTCTCATGGCTTCCACCATCCCATGGATTTTACCGTCCCATGGCTTCCACCATCCCATGGCTTCCATCGTCTCATGGCTTCCACCATCCCATGGCTTCCATCGTCTCATGGCTTCCACCATTTCATGGCTTCCACCGTCCCATGGCTTTCACCGTCCCATGGCTTCTACCGTCCCATGGCTTCCATCGTCTGATGGCTTTCACCATCCCATGGCTTCTATCGTCTCATGGCTTCCACCGTCCCATGGCTTTCACCGTCCCATGGCTTCGTCCGTCCAATGGCTTCCACCGTCTCATGGCTTCCACCGTCCCATGGTTTCCAATGTGTCATTTGCCTTCACCGTCTAATGGCTTTCATCATCCCATGGCTTCCATTGTCCCATGGCTTCCACCCTCGACTCATGGCTTCCACTGTTCCATGGCTTCCACCGTCCCATGGCTTCCACCGTCTCATGGCTGCACCGTCCCATGGCTTCCAACCCTCGACTCATGGCTTCCACTGTCCCATGGATTCCAATGTATCATTTGCCTTCACCGTCTAATGGCTTTCATCGTCCTTTGGCTTCCATCGTCCCATGGCTTCGACTCATGGCTTCAACCGTCCCTTTGCTTCCATCGCCCCATGGTTTCCAACCCTCGACTCATGGCTTCCACTGTCTCATGGCTTCCATCCCTCGACTCATGGCTTCCACTGTCTCATGGCTTCCCTTGCCTCATGGCTTCCATCGTCCCATGGCTTCCACCGTCCCATGGCTTCCACCGCCTAATGGCTTGCACCGTCCCATGGCTTCCACTGTCCCATGGCTTCTCTCGTCCAATGGCTTCCCTCGTCACATGTCTTCAATCGCCCAATGGCTTCCACCGTCCCATGGCTTCCATTGGCCCATGGCTTCCCTCGTCCCACGGCTTCTCCGTCCCATGGCTTCTATTTTCACATGGCTTCCACCGTCCCATAGCTTCCACTGTCCCATGGCTTCCACCGTCCCATAGCTTCCACTGTCCCATGGCTTCCATCGTCCCATGGCTTCCATCGTCCCATGGCTTCCACCGTCCCATAGCTTCCACTGTCCCATGGCTTCCACCGTCCCATAGCTTCCACTGTCCCATGGCTTCCATCGTCCCATGGTTTCTATCGTCCCATGGCTTCCACCGTCCCATGGTTTCCATCGTCCCATGGCTTCCACCGTCCCATGGCTTCCATCTTCTCATGGCTTCCATCGTCCCATGGCTTCCACCGTCCCATAGCTGCCACTGTCCCATGGATTCCATCGTCTAATGGCTTCCACCGTCCCATGGCTTCCATCTTCTCATGGCTTCCATCGTCCCATGGCTTCCACCGTCCCATAGCTGCCACTGTCCCATGGTTTCCATCGTCCCATGGCTTCCACCGTCCCATGGCTTCCATCTTCTCATGGCTTCCACCGTCCCATGGTTTCCATCGTCCCATGGCTTCCACCGTCCCATGGTTTCCATCGTCCCATGGCTTCCACCGTCCCATGGCTTCCATCTTCTCATGGCTTCCACCGTCCAATGGCTTCCATCGTCCCATGACTTCCATCGTCCCATGACTTCCATCGTCCCATGGCTTCCATTGCCGCATGGCTTCCACCGTCCAATGGCTTCCATTGTCCCATGGCTTTCATCGTCCCATGGCTTCCACCCCTCGTCCCATGGCTTCAATCGTCCCATGGTTCAATCGTCCCATGGCTTCAACTGTCCCATTGCTTCCATCGCCCCATGGCGTCAACCGTCCCATGGCTTCCACTGTCCCATGGCTTCCTTCGTCGTCCCATGGCTTCCCTCGTCCAATGGCTTCCCTCGTCACATGTCTTCCACCATCCAATGACTTCCATTGTCCCATGTCTTCCCTCGTCCCATGGCTTCTACTGTCCCACGGCTTCAATCGTCCCATGGCTTCCACCCCTTGTCCCATGGCTTCAATCGTCCCATGGTTCCATCGTCCCATGGCTTCAACTGTCCCAAGGCTTTCATCGCCCCATGGCTTCAACCGTCCCATGGCTTTCACTGTATTATGGCTTCCCTCGTCGTCCCATGGCTTCCACCGTCCCATGGCTTCCATCTTCCCATGGCTTCCACCGTCCCATGGCTTCCACCGTCCCATTGCTTCCATCGTCCCATGGCTTCCACCGTCCCATGGCTTCCATCCTCTAATGCAGTCCATCGTCCCATGGCTTCCATCTTCCCATGGTTTCCACCGTCCCATGGCTTCCACCGTCCCATGGCTTCCATCGTCCCATGGCTTCCACCGTCCCATGGCTTCCACCGCCCCATAGTTTCCACCCCTCGACTCATGGCTTCCACTGTCCCATGGCTTCCATCCCTCGACTCCTGGCTTCCACTGTCCCATGGCTTCCACCGTCCCATGGCTTCCCTTGCCTCATGGCTTCCATCGCCCAGTGGCTTCTCTAATCACATGGCTTCCATCGCCCAATGGCTTCCACCGTCCCATGGTTTTCATCGTCCCATGGCTTCCACAGTCCCATGGCTTCCATTGTCCCGTGGCTTCCACAGTCCCATGGCTTCCATCGTCCCATGGCTTCCATCGTCCCATGGCTTCCACCGCCCAATGGCTTCCACCGTCCCATGGCTTTCACTGTCCATGGCTTCCCTCGTCCAATGGCTTCCCTCGTCACATGGCTTTAATCGCCCAATGGCTTCAACGTCCCATGGCTTCCACTGTCCCATGGCTTCCCTCGTCCCACGGCTTCTCCGTCCCATGGCTTCTATTTTCACATGGCTTCCATCGCCCAATGGCTTCCACCGTCCCATAGCTTCCATCGTCCCATGGTTTCCATCGTCCCATGGCTTCCACCGTCCCATGGCTTCCATCGTCTCATGACTTCCATCGTCCCATGGAGTCCACCGTCCCATGGCTTCCATCGTCCCATGGCTTCCATCGTCCCATGGCTTCCACAGTCCCATGGCTTCCATCGTCCCATGGCTTCCATCGTCCCATGGCTTCCACAGTCCCATGGCTTCCATCGTCCCATGGCTTCCACCGTCCCATGGCTTCCACCGTCCCATGGCTTCCATCGTCCCATGGCTTCCATCGTCCCATTACTTTCATCGTCCCATGACTTCCATTGCCGCATGGCTTCCACCGTCCAATGGCTTCCATTGTCCCATGGCTTTCATCGTCCCATGGCTTCCACCCCTTGTCCCATGGCTTCAATCGTCCCATGGTTCCATCTTCCCATGGCTTCAACTGTCCCATGGCTTCCATCGCCCCATGGCGTCAACCGTCCCATGGCTTCCACTGTCCAATGGCTTCCCTCGTCGTCCCATGGCTTCCCTCGTCCAATGGTTTCCCTCGTCACATGGCTTCCGCCTTCCAATGACTTCCATTGTCCCATGTCTTCCCTCGTCCCATGGCTTCCCTCGTCCCACGGCTTCAATCGTCCCATGGCTTCCACCCCTTGTCCCATGGCTTCAATCGTCCCATGTTTCCATCGTCCCATGGCTTCAACTGTCCCAAGGCTTTCATCGCCCCATGGCTTCAACCGTCCCATGGCTTCCACTGTCTTATGGCTTCTCTCGTCGTCCCATGGCTTCCACCGTCCCATGGCTTCCATCTTCCCATGGCTTCCACCGTCCCATGGCTTCCACTGTCCCATTGCTTCCATCGTCCCATGGCTTCCACCGTCCCATGGCTTCCATCCTCTAATGTATTCCATCGTCCCATGGCTTCCATCTTCCCATGGTTTCCACCGTCCCATGGCTTCCATCGTCCCATGGCTTCCGCCGTCCCATGGCTTCCATCGTCCCATGGCTTCCACCGTCCCATGGCTTCCATCGTCCCATGGCTTCCACCGTCACATGGCTTCCACCGTCCCATGGTTTCCATCGTCCCATGGCTTCCACCGTCCCATGTCTTCCATCTTCACATGGCTTCCACAGTCCCATGGCTTCCACCGTCCCATTGCTTCCACCGTACCATGGCTTCCACCGTCCCATGGCTTCCATCGTCCCATGGCTTACACCGTCCCATGGTTTCCATCGTTCCATGGCTTCCACCGTCCCATGGCTTCCATCTTCACATGGCTTCCACCGTCCCATGGCTTCCACCGTCCCATTGCTTCCACCGACCCATGGCTTCCACTGTCCCATGGCTTCCATCGTCCCATGGCTTCCACCGTCCCATGGCTTCCATCGTCCCATGGCTTCCATTGTCCCATTGAGTTATATGGTTGGCCATTGGGTTGTGTTATAATTATGGTTGGCCATTTTGTTGTGTTATATGGTTGGCCATTGGGTTGTGTTATAATTATGGTTGGCCATTTTGTTGTGTTATATGGTTGGCCATTGGGTTGTGTTATATGGTTGAACATTTGGTCGTGTTATATGGTTGGCCATTTGATTATGTTATATGGTTGGCAACTGGGTTTGTGTTATATGGTTGGCCATTTGGTTGTGTTATATGGTTGGCCATTTGGTCGTGTTATATGGTTGGCCATTTGGTTGTGCTATATGGTTGGCATTTTGGTCGTGTTGTATGGATGACCATTTGGTCGTGTTATATGGAAGGTTATTCATTGGGTTTGTGTCATACAATTAGCCATTTGGTTGTGTCATATGGTAAGCCATTGGGTTTGTGTCATACGGTTTGCCATTTGGTCGTGTTACATGGTTGACCATTGGGTCGTGTTATATGTTTGACCATTGGGTTGTGTTATATGTTTGACCATTGGGTTGTGGTATATGTATGAACATTGGTCGTGTTTTATGTTTGACCATTGGGTTGTGTTATATGTTTGAACATTGGGTGATGTTATATGTTTGACCATTGGGTTGTGTTATATGTTTGGCCATTGGGTTATGCTATATGGTTGGTCATTTGGCTGTGTCATATGGTTGGCCATTGGGTTTATGTCATACGGTTGGCCATTTTGTCTAGTTATATGTTTGGCCATTGTTTTTTTGTTATATGGTTGACCATTTGGTTGTGTTATATGGTTGGCTATTGGGTTTGTGTCATACGGTTGGCCATTTAGTCTTGTTATATGGTTGGCCATTGGGTTGTGAAATATGTTTGGCCATTTAGTTTGTGTCATATGGTTGGCCATTTGGTTGTGTTATTTGTTTGACCATTCGGTTGTGTTATATTGTTGGCCATTTGGTCGTGTTATATGGTTGGCTATTGGGTTTGTGTCATATGGTTGGCCATTTAGTCGTGTTATATGTTTGACCATTGGGTTGTGTTATATGTTTGAACATTGGGTGATGTTATATGTTTGACCATTGGGTTGTGTTATATGTTTGGCCATTGGGTTATGCTATATGGTTGGTCATTTGGCTCTGTCATATGGTTGGCCATTGGGTTTGTGTCATATGGTTGGCCATTTAGTCTAGTTATATGTTTGGCCATTGTTTTGTGTTATATGGTTGACCATTTGGTTGTGTTATATGGTTGGCTATTGGGTTTGTGTCATACGGTTGGCCATTTAGTCTTGTTATTAGTTGGCCATTGGGTTGTGAAATATGTTTGGCCATTTAGTTTGTGTCATATGGTTGGCCATTTGGTTGTGTTATATGTTTGACCATTCGGTTGTGTTATATTGTTGGCCATTTGGTCGTGTTATATGGTTGGCCATTGGGTTTGACTCATATGATTGGCCATTTAGTCGTGTTATATGGTTGGCCATTTAGTCGTGTGATATGGTTGGCCATTGGGTTTGTGTCATATGTCATTTGTGTCCATCGTCCCTTGGCTTTCGCCGTCCCATGGCTTTTCCCGTCCCATGGCTTCCGCCGTCGATGGCTTCCACCGTCCCATGGCTTTCGCCGTCCCATGGCTTCCGCTATCCCATGGCTTTCGCCGTCCCATGGCTTTCGCCGTCCTATGGCTTCCGCTGTCCCATGGTTTTCGCCGTCCAATGGCTTATGCCGTCCCATGGCTTTCGCCGTCCAATGGCTTATGCCGTCCCATGGCTTTCGCTGTCCCATGGCTTTCGCTGTCCAATGGCTTATGCCGTCACATGGCTTTCGACGTCTCATGGCATCCATTTGGTTGAGTTATATGGTTGGCCATATGGTTGTGTTATAAGGTTGGCCATTTGGTTGTGTTATATGGTTGGCCATTTAGTCTAGTTATATGCTTGGCCATTGTTTTGTGTTATATGGTTGGCCATTTAGTCTAGTTATATGTTTGGCCATTGTTTTGTGTTATATGGTTGTCCATTTGGTTGTGTTATATGGTTGGCTATTGGGTTTGTGTCATACGGTTGGCCATTTAGTCGTGTTATTAGTTGGCCATTGGGTTGTGTAATATGGTTGGCCATTTAGTTTTTGTCATATGGTTGGCCATTTGGTTGTGTTATATGTTTGACCATTAGGTTGTGTTATATTGTTGTCCATTTGGTCGTGTTATATGGTTGGTCATTGGGTTTGTGTCATATGGTTGGCCATTTAGTCGTGTTATATGGTTGGCCATTTAGTCGTGTGATATGGTTGGCCATTGGGTTTGTGTCATATGTCATTTGTGTCCATCGTCCCTTGGCTTTCGCCGTCCCATGGCTTTTCCCGTCCCATGGCTTCCGCCGTCGATGGCTTCCACCGTCCCATGGCTTTCGCCGTCCCATGGCTTCCGCCATCCCATGGCTTTCGCCGTCCCATGGCTTTCGCCGTCCTATGGCTTCCGCTGTCCCATGGTTTTCGCCGTCCAATGGCTTATGCCGTCCCATGGCTTTCGCCGTCCAATGGCTTATGCCGTCCCATGGCTTTCGCTGTCCCATGGCTTTCGCTGTCCAATGGCTTATGCCGTCCCATGGCTTTCGACGTCTCATGGCATCCATTTGGTTGAGTTATATGGTTGGCCATATGGTTGTGTTATAAGGTTGGCCATTTGGTTGTGTTATATGGTTGGCCATTTAGTCTAGTTATATGCTTGGCCATTGTTTTGTGTTATATGGTTGGCCATTTAGTCTAGTTATATGTTTGGCCATTGTTTTGTGTTATATGGTTGTCCATTTGGTTGTGTTATATGGTTGGCTATTGGGTTTGTGTCATACGGTTGGCCATTTAGTCGTGTTATTAGTTGGCCATTGGGTTGTGTAATATGGTTGGCCATTTAGTTTTTGTCATATGGTTGGCCATTTGGTTGTGTTATATGTTTGACCATTAGGTTGTGTTATATTGTTGTCCATTTGGTCGTGTTATATGGTTGGTCATTGGGTTTGTGTCATATGGTTGGCCATTTAGTCGTGTTATATGGTTGGCCATTTAGTCGTGTGATATGGTTGGCCATTGGGTTTGTGTCATATGTCATTTGTGTCCATCGTCCCTTGGCTTTCGCCGTCCCATGGCTTTTCCCGTCCCATGGCTTCCGCCGTCGATGGCTTCCACCGTCCCATGGCTTTCGCCGTCCCATGGCTTCCGCCATCCCATGGCTTTCGCCGTCCCATGGCTTTCGCCGTCCTATGGCTTCCGCTGTCCCATGGTTTTCGCCGTCCAATGGCTTATGCCGTCCCATGGCTTTCGCCGTCCAATGGCTTATGCCGTCCCATGGCTTTCGCTGTCCCATGGCTTTCGCTGTCCAATGGCTTATGCCGTCCCATGGCTTTCGACGTCTCATGGCATCCATTTGGTTGAGTTATATGGTTGGCCATATGGTTGTGTTATAAGGTTGGCCATTTGGTTGTGTTATATGGTTGGCCATTTAGTCTAGTTATATGCTTGGCCATTGTTTTGTGTTATATGGTTGGCCATTTAGTCTAGTTATATGTTTGGCCATTGTTTTGTGTTATATGGTTGTCCATTTGGTTGTGTTATATGGTTGGCTATTGGGTTTGTGTCATACGGTTGGCCATTTAGTCGTGTTATTAGTTGGCCATTGGGTTGTGTAATATGGTTGGCCATTTAGTTTTTGTCATATGGTTGGCCATTTGGTTGTGTTATATGTTTGACCATTAGGTTGTGTTATATTGTTGTCCATTTGGTCGTGTTATATGGTTGGTCATTGGGTTTGTGTCATATGGTTGGCCATTTAGTCGTGTTATATGGTTGGCCATTTAGTCTAGTTATATGTTTGGCCATTGTGTTGTGCTGTATGGTTGACCATTTGGTTGTGTTATATGGTTGGCTATTGGGTTTGTGTCATATGGTTGGCCATTTAGTCGTGTTATTAGTTGGCCATTTGGTTGTGTCATATGGCTGGCCATTTGATTGTGTCATATGGTTGGGCATCGGGTTGTGTTATATGGTTGGCCAATTAGTTTGTGTCATATGGTTGGCGATTTGGTTGTGTTATATGTTTGACCATTCGGTTTGTGTTATATGGTTGGCCATTTGGGCTTGCGTTCTATAGTTGGCCCCTTGGTTGTGTTCTAAGTTTGGCCATTGGGCTTGTGTTCTATGGTTGGCCATTCGGCCTGCGTTCTATGGTTGGCCGCTCGGCTTGCGTTTTATGGTTGGCCACTTGGTTTGTGTTCTATTGTTAGCCATTGGGTTTGTGGCCTTTCATTTTGACTTATTTTCAAACTGTATTTAAGCTCGAAAATGTCTGGATAGTATATTAGTGTTATTGTTGTTGTCTCCAATAACGTCATTGTCTTGAAAACTGTTCAATATAACAGAATGATATAATCTTTGGAGATCATTGTAGCATTGTGGCTGCTATGCTGTTCACAATGACAATACGCATATATTAACCACTAATACCACTAATACATGAAAACTTCAGGGACAGTAGTCGAAAATTCATAAATAGTCCGTGTTAAGTAGCACAATAGAAGTTCCAAAGCGACAATGAGCTAGAGACACAAACACAAACACCACTAACAGACCACACGCGCATCAATATAGCTTAACCGACTAACGATAGGATAACCATTTAGGTCAGTCGAACATGGGTTGACTTGGAAAACGAGTCTACTGGGTAGTCTCATTACTACGGCAAAAAATATTCAGCTATGCCGCATTTTTATAAACGAAAGACAGATGAGCCTTGATACCCGCCGCGTGTATTCCTTTTGTTTATTTGAGACTCATGATTCATCATTTACTTATTACCGTGCCATGCTCAAGAATATATATGACGTCATTTCCTTGCACACCAGTGGATGTATTCATCTAACATAACCTGTCTAGAAGACTTGTCTTCAGTGCACTAGCTGTCACTCTGCATCATTAACAACGACGCCCAGTGATTAATCAGTTGGGTAGAATGTAAGTGGTGGAAGCCTTGAATGAATATGAGCCCTTCCGAACAAAACATGTTTAAGATCCGGTTAGAACGTGTCACTTTTACCTACCACAAGTGAATGTTGCGTATATCATATACTTAAGTAATAAACTTATACATATATGCAACTACATGACCAGCTTCAAGCTCCTGCTGATGTTGCTAAAGCATATATATATATAAATATATATACCTAGTAGACCAGCATTGCCAGTGCTACGTTATTGTTTTGCAAGCATATCGTGACACCTTTCTCCATATATTATAGGAGTAATGTCGAATTAGCAAGAGTTGATACATCAGTCAGTGTGCATATTCAGAGTTACACACAGTATTCAGGAATATAGCACTACATGTATATGCTACCATAATTACAAAACAATTCACATTTTCCTGTGGCAAACAATAAAACCAGAGAATATTACATGGTACTGCATCCAATGTTGATGAATCTACCATTTCGGTTCAAATTCACCAACATGACTTCCATGTTAGGGAACAATAATATAGCAATATCTGATAAGTTACTCGAACCCACAGACACGATTTGCAGCTCGCTATTATGAATTAAAGCTTTAGCTGAAACTTAGATCTAGACAGAATCGTTATCGATGAAAATCAGCTTTTTCAATAACATTTTACGGTAAGTGGGGACTTATTGAAGAACATTAAAATACAGACCGAAGATTGTTTCCCGATTGATGTTAATATACAAAAACACTTTCACATTTCACCTACAATCGAAATGTTAACTGGCACAAATTCGAACAAAAAAGTGTTTCATTATGTTTTCCCCTTCCAGCTGACAATATGAAAGTTTAGGTACCAGTAACAAAACAAAAAACAAAAATCGCCTTTGCGGCAAAGCGAAAATAATTACATTTTAATATGATTTACTTCTACACGTGTAATATACTTCTGGAATATAAACTATAGGATTTCTGTACTTTCTTGGGACTAACTATAACCGCTTACTATCATCAAGGCAATAATCAATGTCATTTTGGTAGGAAAAGACGAAATATTTTATTTTGCTGTTGACTTAGTACAGTCGAAAAAAAAAACGATATGCAGTCTCGCGTTTCTGATGGGTTATGAATATGAGAAGAAGTGATGATATAAGTAGTGAGTGAGTAAAACAATTAATAGTTTATTACAATAACCATGATGTTGCAACATTACTAAAGGAAGAGATCTCGTTCCGATGTTTTATCTACAACGAACTTGTACCGAATAGTTTAGTTTTATGATATGTTTTTGTTTTTATTTTCAACAATAATTGTATATTTCATAAGAAGGAAAGGAAATCAACTGTTCCTATTAGCAAGTGTTGAAAATGTATCAACTAAAAATATTTATTTACCTTTAATACATCAGGAAAACGAAATATCTTACTTTATAAAGTACATATACGTAAATCGTATACCTAACACGCAAAATATCTGACTTTACACCGAACACATACCCAAATCGTATACCTAGTACGCGAAATATCTGACTTTACACCGAACACATACCCAAATCGTATACCTAACACGCAAAATATCTGACTTTACACCGAACACATACCCAAATCGTATACCTAACACGCAAAATATCTGACTTTACACCGAACACATACCCGAATCGTATACCTAGCACGCGAAATATCTTACCATTCACAGAAAACATAACTAAATCGTATACCTAACTTGCGAAATATCCTACCATTCACAGAAAACATACCTAAATCGTATACCTAACTCGCGAAATATCCTACCATTCACAGAAAACATACCTAAATAATATACCTAGCACGCAAAATATCTTACCATTCACAGAAAACATACTTAAATCGTATACCTAACACGCGAAATACCTTACCATTCACATAGCACATACCTAAATCGTATACCTAGCACGCGAAATACCTTACCATTCACATAGCACATACCTAAATCGTATACCTAGCACGCGAAATATCTTACCATTCACAGAACACATACCTAAATCGTATACCTAACACGCGAAATATCTTACCATTTACAGAACACATACCTAAATCGTATACCTAGCAGGTGAAATATCTTACCATTCACAGAAAACATACCTAAATCGTATACCTAGCACGCGGAATATCTTACCATTCACAGAACACATACCTAAATCGTACACCTAACACGCGAAATATCTTACCATTCACAGAACACATACCTAAATCGTATACCTAGCACGCGGAATATCTTACCATTCACAGAAAACATACCTAAATCGTATACCTAGCACGTGAAATATCTTACTATTCACAGAACACATACCTAAATCGTATACCTAACTCGCGAAATATCTTACCATTCACATAGCACATACCTAAATCGTGTACCTAGCACGCGAAATATCTTACCATTCACAGAACACATACCTAAATCGTATACCTAGCACGCGAAATACCTCACCATTCACGTAGCACATACCTAAATCGTAGACCTAACACGCGAAATACCTCACCATTCACATAGCACATACCTAAATCGTATACCTAACACGCGAAATAGCTTACCATTCACAGAATACATACCTATATCGTATACCTTACACGCGAAATAGCTTACCATTCACAGAATACATACGCTATTGGTATACCTAGCACGCGAAATACCTTACCATTCACATAGCACATACCTAAATCGTATACCTAACACGCGAAATACCTTACCATTCACATAGCACATACCTAAATCGTATACCTAACACGCGAAATACCTTACCATTCACATAGCACATACCTAAATCGTATACCTAACACGCGAAATACCTTACCATTCACATAGCACATACCTAAATCGTTTACCTAACACGCGAAATACCTTACCATTCACATAGCACATACCTAAATCGTATACCTAACACGCGAAATATCTTACCATTCACATAGCACATACCTAAATCGTATACCTAGCACGCAAAATACCTTACCATTCACAGAATACATACCTCAATCGTATACCTAACTCGCGAAATACCTTACCATTCACATAGCACATACCTAAATCGTATACCTAGCACGCGAAATACCTTACCATTCACAGAATACATACCTCAATCGTATACCTAACTCGCAAAATACCTTACCATTCACATAGCACATACATAAATCGTATACATAGCACGCGAAATACCTTACCATTCACAGAAAACATACCTAAATCGTATACTTAGCACGCGAAATATCTTACCATTCACCGAATACATACCTAAATCGTATACCTAGCACGCGAAATATCTTACCATTCATAGAATACATACCTAATTCGTATACCTAGCACGCGAAATATCTTACCATTCATAGAATACATACCTAATTCGTATACCTAGCACGCGAAATATCTTACCATTCACAGAAAACATACCTAAATCGTATACCTAGCAGGTGAAATACCTTACCATTCACAGAAAACATACCTAAATCGTATACCTAACACGCGAAATATCTTACCATTCACAGAAAACATACCTAAATCGTATACCTAACACGCGAAATATCTTACCATTCATAGAACACATACCTAAATCGTATACCTAACACGCGAAATATCTTACCATTCACAGAAAACATACCTAAATCGTATACCTAACACGCGAAATATCTTACCATTCACAGAAAACATACCTAAATCGTATACCTAGCACGCGAAATATCTTACCATTCATAGAACACATACCTAAATCGTATACCTAACACGCAAAATATCTTACCATTCACAGAAAACATACCTAAATCGTATACCTAACACGCGAAATATCTTACCATTCACAGAAAACATACCTAAATCGTATACCTAACACGCGAAATATCATACCATTCACATAGCACATACCTAAATCGTATACCTAGCACGCGAAATATCTTACCATTCACAGAATGCATACCTAAATCGTATACCTAACACGCGAAATATCTTACCATTCACAGAATGCATACCTAAATCGGATACCTAACTCGCGAAATATCTTACCATTCACAGAATGCATACCTAAATCGTATACCTAGCACGCGAAATATCTTACCATTCACAGAAAACATACCTAAATCGTATACCTAGCACGCGAAATATCTTACCATTCACAGAAAACATACCTAAATCGTATACCTAACACGCGAAATATCTTACCATTCACAGAATGCATACCTAAATCGTATACCTAGCACGCGAAATATCTTACCATTCACAGAATGCATACCTAAATCGTATACCTAGCACGCGAAATATCTTACCATTCATAGAATGCATACTTAAATCGTATACCTAACACGTGAACTATCTTACCATTCACAGAATACATACCAAATATAAAGTACATTAAAGTTATTCGTATACCTAATACGCCAAATATCTTACCATACACAGTACATATACGTTATTCGTATATCTGACACGCAAAGTATATCACTTTACACATTGCATATATACATAAAATTGTACACCTGACACCCGAAATATCTTAATACACCCAGTACATGTACATACAATTGAATACCTGGAACACGAAATACCTTACAACACAAAGTGTGTGTACGTAGAATTGTATACCTGGCACAATATCTTATAACACACAGTACATTTACATAAACGTGTATACCTGGCACGCATAATATCTTGTAAAACACAGTGCATTTACATAAACGTGTATACCTGGCATGCATAATATCTTATAACACACAGTACATTTACATAAACGTGTATACCTGGCACGCACAATATCTTATAACACACAGTACATTTACATAAACGTGTATACCTGGCACGCAAAATATCTTATAACACACAGTACATTTACATAAAAGTGTATACCTGGCACGCAAAATATCTTATAACACACAGTACATTTACATAAAAGTGTATACCTGGCACGCATAATATCTTATAACACACAGTACATTTACATAAACGTGTATATCTGGCACGCAAAATATCTTATAACACACAGTACATTTACATAAAAGTGTATACCTGGCACGCAAAATATCTTATAACACACAGTACATTTACATAAAAGTGTATACCTGGCACGCACAATATCTTATAACACACAGTACATTTACATAAAAGTGTATACCTGGCACGCACAATATCTTATAACACACAGTACATTTACATAAAAGTGTATACCTGGCACGCAAAATATCTTATAACACACAGTACATTTACATAAAAGTGTATACCTGGCACGCAAAATATTTTACAACATATACAGAAAATTTGCGTTTAATTAACCCAAGTGGCATGATGACAATGTTTTGTTTTGTTTCATAAATGTCGAGCTGACAGCTAGCCCGCTTTAGAACATTTCGGCCTGGTCGATTGTGAATACAGCTGGGAGCCGATATAAATCATTATCGAGTCCGTTTCTAGGTAAAAACTTGTACTCACGTGTTTGTTAAGATGGCTTGATTAAGTCTCCTAATGGGGATCGATCCTCGCACACATTTCTTTACATTGTTAGGTTAAATTAAAACTAAATTAACTACTACAACGAGTCCTATTATCGGTTCGAATCGAGTCAGCTAGGTTATCTAATTTCAACAACTCAAGTATGTGAAAAAAAAAAAAAGTACATTTTACTGAAGTTTTCATAGATTACTAGTACTGGGTTCAAGTAAACGAGAGTCAATTAAAGGAAAATTAGTGTAATTGGTAATAAAACGTGTAATGGATCATTACAAATATTAAAACAATTACGAAGAAGATGAGCTTGGTTAGAGAAGATATTGAAATATACTGTAAGATACATCTGGAAGAGACGATATTAATTGCTTGAACATTTGCGATGCGAATGTAAGAAAATCTCTTTACTGACTTTGTCACCGGGTTCTTGGGTCGTTCTCCCTTGCTGTTGTGAATATATGTATCCATGGTGAGCCTTATTGTTCACAAATCGTATACGTCACACTGGTGTGAATTATTTGTACGTATCTGTCTCATTTTGAAAAGTGACGTATTCCCTTTGGTCACTGTGTTGGGTTAAAAAATGAAACGTTTTTCTTGCACACCGGATAGACATTTCCGGTGAATTTAGCCGTACTGGAGAAAATTCCACCTGGCAGTGCCAGATGTGTCACGTGCGACAACGCGCCACTTCTTATGTGTTTTATTTATAAACAGTTCATTAAGTCATTTTAATAAATTGCAACTACATGTATAAGTATGTAAGACTTTTAATCATTTACAATTGAAAATAAATAATTAACGTCAACACTGGATTAAAATTTACTACGCTTGATGACGTCAGTCAACAACGTCGCACACTATTTTGTTGAAATGTACAAATATGCATTTTCTACATTTTTCTATATCTTAATAATAATAATAGGTTTGCAAGAAATATTATTCATGTTAAAAATAAAAATCCGACCCTCGGGCACACTGCGTAGCTTCTCGGGTAACCATCAGTTACAGAGCCTTCATTTTGGCGTGCAGCATCACCTAATTCTTGACTTCGAAGTTCATGTTGTGCATGTGTTCTTTAAATCATAATGTGGATTGGGATTTCCATTGTATAGCTCGCGAGTTCAAAGGCTTGCAGGTCTGAATGCCCATAAGTCCGAAGGTTGAGGGTATGGAATATGTTGTACTCTAACTCTATATTCTCTATACTCTAACCCATGTGGGCTTTGCGAACTAGTGGTGCTTCAGGTTCGTGGTGGATAACTATTAACATGCACAAATGGCTAAAGATACAGCCATGCAATTGGGCTACGCGTGCACTTTGGAGTAGGTTGAATACGGTTAATTTTATACACATTTGGCCATCCTCGGCTATTTCCTCAACTGCCATGTTGAGTAGCAAGTTCGAGGACTCCTGACAACCTGAGGGTACCAGCGTTTCTGTTAATTGATGGACGAACGAACAAACAAACAAACGCATAAGTAGAAATTAACAACTAGCACCGCGCGCCCGAAGCACCAGGATGAACCCTGACCCTATACCTTTATCCTTTATATTGGGCAAAGCAGCACACACAAACTACAATGAATGCGGTTGTCCTTAAAAAACTTAATTGAACGAGTGTGTCACATATGCTGGGAAATTTGCGTTATTTTTGTGATATGAACGGCCGAAATTTTCACAGATAGGAAACTTTTGAATATATCACACATATGACATATAATACGGTTTGTGAAAATTAAGGCTCAACAAAAAATTATTTGCGAATGAATATGATACTTTTCAACTTGTAGAACGAACTGCTTATGGTACTAATATTGAAGAAAAATGTTATTTTTATTTAAGGTATTTTTTTTTACCTTGATACGAGACAGAATATATGCATCGACCCATGTATATAATAACGAACACTAAAAACCTACCACATAATGGGACATATCACCCACTGCACATCGTTAAATCTCAGCAGATATGTAGACAGTGTTCATCCAATTTATTACAATTCGAAATAGCATTGCAATTAAACACCGCCTGCAAACTGAATTAGAGCTTTATCCGTTTATCTTTATTTTTATTTTCAAATGTAAGACGCACATCTCCCCGTTCAATGGTATACCAATAGTTTAGGGATTATTTACTGGTTGTGCGTTTGATATTTTGTCTACCCGACTTTGAAATACGTTACATACTATAGAAATACAGCGCTAGGACTTCAAATGCCCTCGCTGTAGCTATCTGTGACAGTTGAATAAGATAGATATTATTTGCAGAAACCTTTATATGGCCTATTTTAAGCCTTCTATAAGTGCCCCCCCCCCAAAAAAAAAAAAAAAAAAAAACAACAACAACAACAAAAAAACACACACACACACACACACACACGCCAAAAAACGTGTATTTGTACACAACCTCTTTGATTCCATTTGAACCCATTAATCATAATCTTATTGCCTAATTGTCTTATCAGATCTCCAATCTGAGTATCCTGTTGTGCAGTTTGGGATGTTTTATTATAAAATTGGACCCTAAATGGCCCTGAGCCAATAAACGAATACACAGGGAAATGGCCCCTACTGTGACACCAATGCAATTAGCAAGAGATGCACAGCAGGGAATTATCATGCCAAACATTCCTTAAACTAGGCCTTTAAGAAATTTCCTCAAATAGTACAATTGACAAGTATAACTCACCGATCAAATTTCTTTTGATAGTTAAAGTGCTTATTTCGTTTTTCTAAACCAAAAATAAATGTTGTCTTAGTGTTCAGCAACTATTTTTATAAAACCTGGTTAAGTTATATATAATTATATGTTATATCTCGGTTAGTTTGCACATTTAAATTAATAGAAGTAAGTATTGAATACATATTGACCAATCAATAACAGTTTTGGCTAACTTTGACCAAACCAAAATTGTAACCACGTTTTTTTATAATCGGCTACAGATACTTGCGTATGCGCATGCGCGAGCGTCTTAATGACTCCAATGACTAATTTAAAAAAAAACTAACAGGTATTTTCGTACTAAATGCAATGTTGGCAGTTTTGTAATCTTCTAAATTTATTTTGGTTGTTAGAGCTCCTCTAAATGATAAGATGTGAATATGTCCGGCGATTTTATTAAAAACATGACATGACCCTAACTCTAACAAAGCTCGCTGTTGGGCTGAAATCTTCTTGTCCCTGTGGTTTCAATGAAATATTGCAAATAACTTGAGACATAAACAAACCACACCACTACCTGTACTTACAATACGTAGAATTCTTCAAACCCTTGACGTCATCTGCTTTCAGCTTACTGTTCCGTTTTCCCATGTCAACAGAATTACTCGCAAAGTTAAAAACTTGTAATCCAACCACTGTGCTCTAACATTTACAGAAGCGTGGGAGTCTATATAAGCAAGTTGTCTGACATCGTTCTGCTGTGAAATATGCTTAGTGACTAGAATGTTCTGAATAAAACCACCACGCATGTGCGTACGAAAGTCAGATATATTAAAGCAATTAGTATCGAAACGTGTTCCAATGTGAATCAATAAAAATAGCTTATCCTACCATTCCTGTTAACTGCCTCTGCGTATTAGGAGACGCTTAGTAATGTTCAGCAAGAGGTTTGCTATTGTAATTCTGCAGCAAATGTCAGTGCCTGCACACAGTAGTGCTGATACTGGTTACATTCGCATGCTGACGTGATTGACTGTATGTTGGCGCTGAAATACTTCTTACAACATAATGCAAGTTTGCTGCTTTAATAACTAATTTTCATTTCGAATACCATCATTCACTATTGTTATCTAACAACGTTCGAAACAACGCACAGATAAGAATAAATGTGAATATATCATACATGTATCTGTAAACCAAACGTTCATATTCATATATTTACACCTCAACTTCCATTCCTTAAATGAACTTCATTTCGGCAATTGCGTTCGATGAACGCAACATCTTCGGAGATGTTCGGATCGCAATTCATCGCATAACAATATACATGAAAACTATTGATCTTGTTATTGTTTGTATTGTGTCAGCAGGTTAAATATGAATCAACATTTTAGAAAGTGCTATGTTATTATATTTTAAACGCTTTGTTGCCAAAAGTGTTTCAATTTTACTTTTAAAAGTGATTTCAAGTGGTTGATCTTTTCCCGCGTTATTGTGACGTCATTTGAAAAAAAGTTTCCGGTAACAGTCGGGTCGTCCTATTTACAGAATGGGTAAGAAAGGATTACCGAAAGGTAATCCGAAATTAAATGAAGTATTTTTTAACGTTTCTTGAATAAAAATAATGAACTATTGGTGTAAATATAAGGAATGAATTGAGGGATTGATGTCATCATCGGGGATATGAACGCAATTGGGCTGGTCAAAGTACGCGTGGAGTCCTTCGGACTCAACACACTTAGACCAGCCCAATTGCGTTCATACCCCGATAATGACATCAACCCCGCAATTCATTCCTTAAATATTTACACCTCAACTTCCATTCCTTAAATGAACTTCCTTTCGGCAATTGCGTTTATCATTCGATGAACGCAACATCTTCGGAGATGTTCGGATCGCAATTCATCGCATAACAATATACATGAACATTTTTTTTCATCTTGTTATTGTTTGTATTGTGTCAGCAGGTGCCGTAAAATATAAATAAACATTTTAGGAAGTGTTAAATTATGATATGTTAAAAGTATCGTTGCCATAAGTGTTTCAATTTTACGTTAAAAAGTGATTTCAAGTGATTGATCGTTTCCCGCGTTATTGTGACGTCATTTGATAAAACGTTTCCGGTTTCAGTCGGGTCATTCTATTTACAGAATGGGTAAGAAAGGATTACTGAAAGATTTTCTTTAATGAAATAAAGTATTTTTTTAACAATTCTTGAATGAATTAATGCGCTATTTGTGTAAATATAAGTGATAAATTGCGGGATTTATGTCATTAGCGGGAATATGAACGCAATTTGGCTGGTTAAAGTCAAGTTCTAAGTATTTTGGTATCGCAACGTGTACCGAAAACACATTCCGTGCACTTAAGATAAACGAGTTCACTTAAAAATGTTTTAACAGAACTCGGAAGCTTCGTCACAGCGATGCGTTTTGTTTTGGAATTTCAGACCTGACGGACTGTACCTGTTAACAAACCCAGGAACATGCTTTGAACGTATAGCGACGACGTCACCATCAACAAGTGTTTTTTGTAAGCACCAATAAACAAATGGGGAGTAACGTCTGCTATAAGGCAGTTTTTGTCGTGGAGTGCCAGCAATGACGTTAAATCCTTTGTTTCCGTATATTACAAAACATTCAAGTGTGTACATACAATGTAAGGGCTTTCCAACAATAATTACATCCAGATATGTTCCGTGGAAGTCAAAATGTTGTTGTTGCTATTGTTGCTGCTGATGTTGTTGTTGTTTTTGTTGTTGTAATTGTTGTTGCTGTGTTGTTGTTGTTGGTGGTGGTGGTGGTGGTGGTGGTGTTGGTGGTGGTGGTGGTGGTGTTGTTGTTGTTTTTGTTGTTGTTGTTGTTGTTGTTGTTGTTGTTGTTGTTGTTGTTGTTGTTGTTGCAGTTGTAAGTATTGGTAGTTCTTCATGTTTCTTGATAAAAAAATGTCGTAAACATTTACACTATTAGTAAGTTGAATTTAAATTGAAATATTCACAATTACATGATTAACTTAATAATTATGTAGATTCTAAAAATAAACATTATTGTGTGACGCCGATTTATCTTGGGAGACATAAAACTCTGACAACAATTTTTAACGACATGAAGTACACAGATTATAGAACATGAACGTCTGCCCTCCGCCACCTCCATTAACCAGATCAACTGTCTACAGCATACAATCCCAGCATTGCACGGGTGCACACTGAGTGATGGCAAACACACAGCAGGCGGAACCGACAGCTTCTAGTGCCAAGAATGTGTGTTTCCAGACATGGAATGTGTCGTGCCTATCATGTGATATATTTCTCTGAACGTTCTAACCATTGCATGACAAAGCATTGCATGATTTGATTCTATTACACTGGTTAAACCTTGTACATCCATAGTCGGTACATTTGGGGGTATAAAAGTCAATTAACATCTATTTTAGTGACCAACTGTGTAGTATATTATAATATTACTGTTACCAGTTGTGTTGGATAATCACATTTCAAATTCGAATAGAAATGGAATATACTATAATCGAACATCGAATCACAGAAAAATGAAAGTGTATTTCTGAATTGAACATTTAATATTGGTATAAAACTATCATTGTTGTTCAACATTTTCTTTAATGACTAATGAATGAAATAATAAATTGCCCAGAATATTTTTTTAAACAGAAGAATGAACTAAACAATCGTTGTCTTCTTTTCTACATTCATACTACCAACTTGAAAATATATTATGCAGATTATGTTTTCAAGTGAAATACAGCAGTTCGATGAACATCGATTATGGATCATCACAATCGATTGTCCCCAAAGTTTGGCGCCCGTCGGCGATTATTTGATTAAATTCGATAATCGCGCTATCACTAGTCAGAAATAACATTTCATGTGTTTCCGTCTGGTATCAATATTTCATTTAGATAAACAAAAAGAAACGAATATAGAATGTTAAATATGATGCGAATCAGAAGTTTTTCTTGCAAGATCCAGTAAACCTTGCATACACGGACCGATACAGCTATGAGTTTCGAAATAGATATTCCAACTTAGCTGAAACATCAAATAGAGAGCTAAGTCGAACGATACGTCCCATTATTTACTGATTATTTAAATCCCCGGTAAATATGAACATATAAGAACAGAAACGACTTAACAGCCTATTGCATCTACAGGCACGTCATCATCCGCCGTACTTAACTTACAATGTGAACGATTCTTCAAATCTTCGACGTCATCTGGCTTCAGTCTTCTGTTGTTTTTTCCCGTGACATTAGTTGAAACCACAAGTTCGACAAATTCTCAAAAATATGACGACCTAATTCAATGCGTCATCCAACCAGGTTATTTTTAATTGAATATTACATACAATCGTAGGTTATTTCAGATTGATCAAACAGTTAACATGTATTGGTTACGTGTGTAACCACATATGACTGAGTATAATGGGTAATAAAAGTGCATTAGAATACATGTAAGGACAAGGAAAATGATGCAAACATGAACAAAAATAACAAAACATACAATCAACAAAATATGAGTTTCTACCCTGTCAAAATAAGATAGAAAACATCCATGACATGTAAATTATATCAGATATAGTTTTCTAATGAGTATTTTATTACTACTTTGCATCAATAAAATATATTTCATCAAACTAATGTGAGTATAAAAGTACTTAGGAATATACAGGCGTCTAAGGTCTGCATACACATGGCATTTAGAACAAAATGGAATTCGTCCTCAATATCATTTAAAATACACAATGTACATTTTCTTTCATGTCTAGGAATTTTATTATGTCGACCTATCTCTATATTTAATTTATGCGTAGACAAACGTAATTTAGACAGAACATTTCTATATTTTGTATTAACTACCAGACTGAGATACGCTGATTGTTCAAAACTATTTTTTTTAATTTCACTGAATACATCTAGAGTATAGGATATATCTGACCAAGATCTCCAATTACTGATTATAAGTATCTTCCATGGCCGAGAGTGTAAGATAGGTTCATTCCGACCCGAGCGTAGGGTGTTTTGCGGAAACGAGCTTTACCGAGTTTCCACAAAACACCCTGCGCGAGGGTCGGGATGAAACTATCTGACACGAGCGGTTATGGTAGATGCTTTTTCTCCCACCTCAGTTAAACAAAATTAATTAAAAATGTATTTTTTGCTGGAACTATTTTGTGCTTAGTGAAAATAATTGCGTATGGATATGCGATAGCACGTGGTTGTCATGGATACGCGCGCAGTGATCCAGTTAATGTTAATAGTCAAATCGGTCTTTTTAAATAGTTCTAAGGAAAACGAAGCATTATTTCTTGAATGGTGCGTGAAAACTGTTTTATGGTGACATTTGAAGCGAGAAATAATTAACTAGCGTTCTAAATATTACCATAAGACAAGGTTTCCTTAATGCTACTGACGACAGTCTTTAACACGGGAGGTTATTATAATGTGGTGACCGTTAAAAAGGAGTTCCATACGGGCATTTTATCTTCGCCCGTGGGCCAGATAAGAATATCTAGCATGGTTAGATTATTGGATCTTCTTATCTGAGGTGGGAGAAATATATATCTCGAAGTCTACTCCATAGAACAGGCACAAACACTTTCAATTTTCACAGAACCAGGATACAGCCATACTTCATTGAGACCAGATGATTGAAGGATCTCACGAACTCTTGACACTCAGATCTTGGTGGACACGTTGTTATCTACATTATAAATTTGATCAAGTAATATAGCATTTACGGAATGTAGCTTTAAACAGTATTTCACCATTCTAATATGGCGTTCAATGTACAATGGGAATCTACCCAACTCTCCATACAAGGCCAAAGTGTAAGTGGATTGTTTAACATTTAAAACCCATTTACAAAATTTGCACTCTCTCTCTGAGACTTCCGTATTCATAAAACCCCACACATCAGATAACACATAGGAGTCGAAGAGATTAAACATGATATAAATTGGAACTTTAATATTACGAACCAGCCCCATAAGTGAGCGCAGTGATCTCAACCCCTTTCCTGCAAGGGTTTTTGCAGCTTGAATAAATGAACCGCCACTGGTAAATAAAACACCTAGAAAATTAAAAGAACCAACAATTTCTACTTCCTGATTATTATAAAACCATTTTTCATTATTACCCAGACTTTGTTAAACACGCTGACCTTAGTTTTATCAATGTTTACCGTGAGGTTCCATTTACGACAATATGAATATACACTATTTAAAGAGTTCTGCAAACCATCCTTTGTCTCTGAAACAATAACAGCATCGTCAATACCGACATTAATATTATCTTTCAAATGCATTTCAATATCGTTCAAGAAAAGTGAAAAATCTCGGAGAAGTTATCTCCCCTTTTAATAAGCCAAAGTTACTGTTGAAAAAATCTGACAATGTTATCAAGTGTTTTACACAAAGTTTCACCTCGCTATACAAGATCTAACAAGGGACAACATTTTAACGTCGATTCCCAACTTCATGAACTTATACCAAAGCCTGCATCTTTCAATGCAATTTAATGAAACATTCGGGTTACAATTAATTGGCACCCATCTGGAATGGTTAACCATTTTAATGAAGCATTCGGGTAACAGTTAATTGACACACATCTGGAATGGTTAACCCTTTTAATGAAGCATTCGTGTAACAGTTAATTGACACGCATCCGGAGTGGTTAATCCTTTTTATGAACTATTCGGGTTAAAGTTAATAAACACACGTGAAATGGTTGACCCTTTTAATGAAGCATCCGGGTTTCTGTTAATTTACACGCACCCGGAATGGTTAACCCTTTTATGAAGCATTCGGGTTACAGTTAATCGACACCCATCTGAAATGGTTTTTAATGAAGCATTCGAGTTGATGTAAATTGACACACGTCTGATAAAGGTAACCATATTAATGAATGATTCGGGTTAGATTTAATTGGCACGCATCTGGAATAAGTTAACCGTTAAAGTGAAGCAGCTGGGTTACAGCAAATTAGCACACATCTTGAATGGTTAACCGTTTGCATGAAACATTCGGGATACAGCTCATTGACAGACATCTGGAATTGTTAACACTAATCATTCGGGATACAGTTAATCGATACACATCTAGAATGGTTAACCCATTTAATTCAGCATTCGGGTTACAGTTAATAGACACACATTTGGAATTTGGAATGAAGAACACTGATAATGAAGCATCAACAGCATTTGGATTTCGTGAAACTGAAGCCGAAACCTAAACTTGATAAGACATTTTCACACAGTGCAAAATACATCAATTAACAAAAAACACAAGAAGAAATAAATGCTACTTTAATGTCTGTAATCGCTGTGAATAACGTTGATTTAGCACCGATTTCTAAAGCATTAAACCCCTACACAATGCAATAAATGATACGTTAATATTCCTAGAATTCTCTGTGAGCTTCGTTAATCGGTTTGCACCATTCAATGTCATGTAACATTGATTTGTAATAACCTCTGCTTCCCAAGACAGCTAGGATGTTATATTGTTATAGAATATATCAAGAGTTTCAAGAGTTCATTGGCGAATCGGCATGTTTGCCTTTGGCCATTTACAAACTATCTAATTATGGCCAAGACACAAAAGTATATTGATTTATAAAGCAATTATGTGATAACATTACATATATATTCACAAAAGCAATATCCTAATAATATATACGAAAATATAACCAATAGAAGCAGCTAAACTTCTAGCTTTTCTTGTCTTAATTTCAAAGCACTATATATAAACTTATCTAAGTTTTGTAAAAATAAATCCCTCTTTACTGACATCAAATATTTAAAATTTAGCCATATTTGGCCAATTAATTTAATATGATATTTTTTTTCTAAGATCTGAATAGGCTGTACAACAAAGTAGAAAATGGTATTCAGACTCCACAGTGTCATGTGAACAGAGTTTACATTTTCTGTTTTCTCTGTTAATATTTGTATATCGACCAGTCTCTATTTCCAGTGAATGAGATGACAGTCTAAATCTTGATTATTCTTTTCGGTGTTTATCATTTTTGACACACGTTAAATATTCTTCAAATATTTTTTATTTTTTTTTAAATCTACAATAGTATTCCATTTTTGGTTGGGATGTTAAGTTATCATACCACTTTAGAATATATTGATCCCGTAATCTTTGGGTGAACAAAGGAGAATAATTGCAATCTGTATTAAAATCAACTAACAAGTTACCATAACCCATTCTGTTTAACAAATCAGACATAGCTGAGTGCCATATATTTTTACTAGCAGGACGTATGTTATTATAATGATAAATATTGGATTGTTTTGTTAACACATGGTGCATTAATGAATTCGGATTCATATCAATTTTTATCCAATATTTTAATGCCCTTTCTTTACATATAACTGACAATGGAAACCGTCCTAGCTCGCCTAAAACGGCGGCATTAGATGTTTGTTGTTTAACACCAAGAATATGTTTGCAAAACTTTAAATGGAGTTTATCTAGCTCGCTATGATCATATGCTCCCCAAATCTCCGATCCATATAAAATAATTGGTACAATTAGAGCATCAAACAACGATAGTTTAGTTTTAATATCTACTGTTAATCTACTAAAGACAGATAGTAGATGGTTGTATGCCTTTAAAGCCTGTTCATTCAGCATTTTTACAGCATTATTCATATTCCCAGTATAAGAAAAGTTAATACCTAAGTAACAAAAGTTATCCACCACTTCAACAATTTCGTCATTAATTGTCCATCTAAAATAACACTGGCTTTTCCTGCTTTCAAACACACATAGAATATATCAATCATATCATAGATTTGCCTGCGTAACAACTCAGTTTCGATGCTCATTGTTATATTCTCGGATATGGGGAGTACGCATTGTTGTCTCGAAAAAATCTATTCATTGTGAGTCAAACAAATGTCACACAAATATAAATGAACTCAAGACGCGGCGAGATTCACTTAATAAAATTATATAGTCGAACCCCGGATGCATTCCGAGACCCACACAAAAATTGAACCTAGAACGCCTCGTGAAACACACATATGAAATCGAACCCAAGACGTCGCGTGAGGCACGCACATATCAAAGAACCCTTGACGTATTTGAGACACGCACATTTATTATATCGAACCCAGGGCGCCTTGTGAGACATAGACTTATAATTAAACCCATACATTGAGAGACAAGTGCATATAGTCGAACCCAGGACGCCGTGTGAAACACAAATATAATCGAACCCAGGAAGCCGTGTGAGACTCACATATAATAGAACCCAGGAAGCCGTGTGAAACACACATATAATCGAACCCAGGTAGCCGTGTGAGACACAAATATAATAGAACCCAGGATGCCGTGTGAGACTCACATATAATAGAACCCAGGAAGCCGTGTGAGAATAACATATATTATCGAACCCAGGAAGCCGTGTGAGTCACATATATAATCGAACCCAGGAAGCCGTGTGAGTCACATATATAATCGAACCCAGGAAGCCGTGTGAGTCACATATATAATCGAACCCAGGAAGCCGTGTGAGTCACATATATAATAGAACCCAGGAAGCCGTGTGAGTCACATATATAATCGAACCCAGGACAAAGTGTGAGTCACATATTTAATAGAACCCAGAAAGCCGTGTGAGTCACATATATAATAGAACCCAGGAAGCCGTGTGAGTCACATATATAATCGAACCCAGGAAGCCGTGTGAGTCACATATATAATCGAACCCAGGAAGCCGTGTGAGTCACATATATAATCGAACCCAGGAAGCCGTGTGAGTCACATATATAATCGAACCCAGGACAAAGTGTGAGTCACATATATAATAGAACCCAGGACGCCTTGTGAGTCACATATATAATAGAACCCAGAAAGTTGTGTGAGTCACATATATAATCGAAACAAGGAAGCCGTGTGAGTCACATATATAATCGAACCCAGGACGCCGTGTGAGTCACATATATTATCGAACCCAGGACGCCTTGTGAGTCACATATATATATATATATATATATATATATATATATATATATATATATATATATATATATATATATATATATATATATATATATATATATATATATATATATATATATATATATATATATATATATATATATATATACATGTGTATATATATATATATATATATATATATATATATATATATATAATCGTATCGTATAAAATCGAACCCATTACGTCGTATAAGTTACATATATAATCGAACCCAAGACGCCGTATTAGTCACATATATAATGGAACCCATTACGCCGTATGAGTTACATATATAATCGAACCCATTACGCCGTATTAGTCACATATAAAATCGAACCCAGGACGCCGTATTAGTCACATATATAATCGAACCAGACGCCGTGTGAGACCGAGAACCAAAGACACCGTGTGAGACACACATTAAATTATAATCGAACCCAGGAAGCCGTGTGAGACTCACATATAATCAAACACAGTACGCCGTGTGAGGCACACATATAATCGAACCCAGGACGCCGTGTGAGACTCACATATAATCAAACACAGGACGCCGTGTGAGACACACATATATTAGAACCCAGGACGCCGTGTGAGACACACATATATTCGAACCCAGGACGCCGTGTGAGACTCACATATAATCGAACCCAGGACGCCGTGTGAGACACACATTTAATCGAACCCAGGACGACGTGTGAGACTCACATATAATCAACCACAGGACGCCGTGTGAGACTCACATATAATCGAACACAGGACGCCGTGTGAGACACACATATAATCGAACACAGGACGCCATGTTAGACACACATATAATTGAACCCAGCACGCCGTGTGAAACACATATAATCGAACCCAGTGTGAGACACACATATAATCGAACCAAAGTCGCCGTGTGAGACACACATATAATCGAACCAAAGTCGCCGTGTGAAACTCACATATAATCGAACCCAGGACGCCGTGTGAGACACACATATAATCGAACCCAGGACGCCATGTGAGACTCACATATAAACAACCACAGGACGCCGTGTGAGACACACATATAATCGAACCCAGGACGCCGTGTGAGACTCACATATAATCGAACACAGGATGCCATGTGAAACACACACATAATCGAACCCAGGACGCCGTGTGAGAATCACATATAATCGAACCCAGAAAGCTGTGTGAGACTCACATATAATCGAACCAAAGTCGCCGTGTGAGACTCACATATAATCGAACATAGGACGCCATGTTAGACACACATATAATCGAACCCAGGACGCCGTGTGAGACTCACATATAATCGAACTCAGAAAGCCGTGTGAGACACACATATAATCGAACCAAAGTCGCCGTGTGAGACTCACATATAATCGAACCGAGGACGCCGTGTGAGACACACATATAATCGAACCCAGGACGCCGTGTGAGACTCACATATAATCAACCACAGGACGCCGTGTGAGACACACATATAATCGAACCCAGGACGTCGTGTGAGACTCACATATAATCGAACACAGGACGCCATGTGAAACACACATATAATCGAACCCAGGACGCCGTGTGAGAATCACATATAATCGAACCCAGAAAGCTGTGTGAGACACACATATAATCGAACCAAAGTCGCCGTGTGAGACTCACATATAATCGAACACAGGACGCCATGTTAGACACACATATAATCGAACCCAGGACGCCGTGTGAGACTCACATATAATCGAACCCAGAAAGCCGTGTGAGACACACATATAATCGAACCAAAGTCGTCTTGTGAGACACACATAAATTATATAATTAAACCAGGGACGTAAACGCATAGTTATTAAAAGAAATGAGATTATCTTTAAATTATTACTTCATGTATGAAATTAAAATGCACCGCAATGGTTAATTCAATTCCCGCCCCTCTTTACAACAACATACCACCTCGTCTAATCTTGTAATCAACATTTGAAAGCACTTTACGCGCCCATCCCTTTTCTCGTGCAATGTAGCAATCATCAAGTGTTTTTTTGTTGCTCAAGTTCCTGAAAGAAAAACAACAATGTAAACTATGTTATTGCTGCCATTTCCTGCAACATTTCATTTGTTTAGATGTTAAAGATTAAGAAAAACAATTATTTAATCATAAAATGCCATTAGTTTGATATGTATGTGATGGCAAATTTTAGAAGAGTGTTTAAAAGTAGTAAGACTTTTCTTTATTTCAGTTATGTTAGAGAAATGTTTAAGAAGTACATGTATCATTATTATTCTCAAAACATACCAATATGACCGATTAAGTGATTTCTACATGAGTTATTGGTTAATGATTAATTCGTCTATTCATAAATAATTCGTCATTAGAATTATAGGAATTTTACAAGAAAAACATGATGCATAACGTTTTTATTTTAGATAAATGCAAAGAGTAATTACTTGAGTATGACAGGTGTTTAGAAATTAGAAACTTTAAAATTTATCTTTGTTTTGAGTATTGTTGAGGCTAAACTTACAATAATGAAAATGAAAATGTGTCTTTTTCGGATACGTAATATTATTTTGCTTATACCGTTCCGAAGTAGACGTACTTTATTGGCGTCAGTTCACTCGTGACTTTCTAGAAAAAGGCATCCTTGTACTCTAACATAAATCTCTGAACAACTTCAATACAGCAAAATGATAACATTTTATATTTCCTTTAACAGAAATAAGTACAGATGATACTCGGGAAATTTAAAACGAAAAAGCCTATTCACAATGTGCTCAGGCGAAAGCCATTTGCATGCACACGTCCATGACTGGTCTTATTTTGTCTAACGTTTTGTGTGATCACCTGTACGAAATGTAACAGCCGTTATTGAATTTATTTTCTTAAACTTAGAAATGGGCAAGCAATGAATCATTCATGAACACAATCGGACGAAAGCTTTGCAGTAAGTGTTAATGTACTATCATGTTTTATAAGGTTTATATTCAATACGAGGGAAATACATCAGGAATCATATACATTTATACTTTAAAAGACATTGCCATTATTATAAGTGTGGTCTGGGAGTAGTGTTATCATTCGGTTGTTGGTCGGACCTAGGTCTTGTGTAAAGTGTGGTCTGGGAGAAGTGTTATCATTCGGTTGTTGGTCGAACCTAGGTCTTGTGTAAAGTGTGGTCTGGGAGTAGTGTTATCATTCGGTTGTTGGTCGGACCTAGGTCTTGTGTAAAGTGTGGTCTGGGAGTAGTGTTATCATTCGGTTGTTGGTCGAACCTAGGTCTTGTGTAAAGTGTGGTCTGGGAGTAGTGTTATCATTCGGTTGTTGGTCGAACCTAGGTCTTGTGTAAAGTGTGGTCTGGGAGTAGTGTTATCATTCGGTTGTTGGACCTAGGTCTTGTGTGACCTAAGTCTTGTGTAAAGTGTGATCTGGGAGTAGTGTTATCACTCGGTTGTTGGACCTAGGTCATGTGTAAAGTGTGGTCTGGGAGTAGTATTATCATTCGGTTGTTGGACCTAGGTCTTGTGTAAAGTGTGGTCTGGGAGTAGTGTTATCATTCGGTTGTTGGTCCTAGGTCTTGTGTAAAGTGTGGTCTGGGAGTAGTATTATCATTCGGTTGTTGGTCCTAGGTCTTGTGTAAAGTGTGGTCTGGGAGTAGTATTATCATTCGGTTGTTGGACCTAGGTCTTGTGTAAAGTGTGGTCTGGGAGTAGTGTTATCATTCGGTTGTTGGACCTAGGTCTTGTGTAAAGTGTGGTCTGGGAGTAGTGTTATCATTCGGTTGTTGGACCTAGGTCTTGTGTAAAGTGTGGTCTGGGAGTAGTGTTATCATTCGGTTGTTGGACCTAGGTCTTGTGTAAAGTGTGGTCTGGGAGTAGTGTTATCATTCGGTTGTTGGACCTAGGTCTTGTGTAAAGTGTGGTCTGGGAGTAGTGTTATCATTCGGTTGTTGGTCGGACCTAGGTCTTGTGTAAAGTGTGGTCTGGGAGTAGTGTTATCATTCGGTTGTTGGTCGGACCTAGGTCTTGTGTAAAGTGTGGTCTGGGAGTAGTGTTATCATTCGGTTGTTTGTCGGACCTAGGTCTTGTGTAAAGTGTGGTCTGGGAGTAGTGTTATCATTCGGTTGTTGGTCGGACCTAGGTCTTGTGTAAAGTGTGGTCTGGGAGTTGTATTATCATTCGGTTGTTGGACATAGGTCTTGTGTAAAGTGTGGTCTGGGAGTAGTGTTATCATTCGGTTGTTGGTCCTAGGTCTTGTGTAAAGTGTGGTCTGGGAGTAGTGTTATCATTCGGTTGTTGGACCTAGGTCTTGTGTAAAGTGTGGTCTGGGAGTATTGTTATCATTCGGTTGTTGGACCTAGGTCTTGTGTAAAGTGTGGTCTGGGAGTAGTATTATCATTCGGTTGTTGGACCTAGGTCTTGTGTAAAGTGTGGTCTGGGAGTAGTGTTATCATTCGGTTGTTGGACCTAGGTCTTGTGTAAAGTGTGGTATGGGAGTAGTGTTATCATTCGGTTGTTGGTCCTAGGTCTTGTGTAAAGTGTGGTCTGGGTTTAGTGTTATCATTCGGTTGTTGGTCGGACCTAGGTCTTGTGTAAAATGTGGTCTGGGGGTAGTGTTATCATTCGGTTGTTGGTCCTAGGTCTTGTGTAAAGTGTGGTCTGGGAGTAGTGTTATCATTCGGTTGTTGGTCCTAGGTCTTGTGTAAAGTGTGGTCTGGGAGTAGTATTATCATTCGGTTGTTGGACCTAGGTCTTGTGTAAAGTGTGGTCTGGGAGTAGTGTTATCATTCGGTTGTTGGTCCTAGGTCTTGTGTAAAGTGTGGTCTGGGAGTAGTGTTATCATTCGGTTGTTGGTCGGACCTAGGTCTTGTGTAAAGTGTGGTCTGGGAGTAGTGTTATCATTCGGTTGTTGGTCCTAGGTCTTGTGTAAAGTGTGGTCTGGGAGTAGTGTTATCATTCGGTTGTTGGTCGGACCTAGGTCTTGTGTAAAGTGTGGTCTGGGAGTAGTGTTATCATTCGGTTGTTGGACCTAGGTCTTGTGTAAAGTGTGGTCTGGGAGTAGTGTTATCATTCGGTTGTTGGACCTAGGTCTTGTGTAAAGTGTGGTCTGGGAGTAGTGTTATCATTCGGTTGTTGGACCTAGGTCTTGTGTAAAGTGTGGTCTGGGAGTAGTGTTATCATTCGGTTGTTGGTCCTATGTCTTATGTAAAGTGTGGTCTGGGAGTAGTGTTATCATTCGGTTGTTGGACCTAGGTCTTGTGTAAAGTGTGGTCTGGGAGTAGTGTTATCATTCGGTTGTTGGTCCTAGGGCTTGTGTAAAGTGACGAGCACGTACGTTACGAAACAGCTTTGAAAATTAATTCAAGAATCGAATGAATCCATGAAATATAAGACTATTAAATCAAATTGTGTTGTTCAAACTAGCAGGACGATAATAATAGAGGTAATGAAACATCCCATCCTGTAGGAGAACTGGCAATTTAAAATCAATGTTAGGATGTTTCTTGCTTGTAAATCCTAGTTAGTGGTGTGTAACCGAAAAAACTACAAACCTCTAGTGATACAGAGCAAAATAACGTAAACAAAGTTAAATCATGAATTTGATCTTATTTGGAAACTATTGATGAAATAACTTCGTATCAATATAACTTCTTGAAAGAAAACGAAAAGTTAATGTCATATATTTTTTTATTAGTTTTAGACATATTCCAAATAATAGCAAAAATGTCAGAATATTTTTTATCAAGATCTAAAAAGCGCTCATTAAACTATATTTAATATAAAATAATGTACACTTATTACAGTATGGATTTCATGAGAAATGGGTACAAGTTTTGGACGACAGGTTGCGGTGTCAAGTTGGTCGTTAGACTAGTACACACTGGCCTTTGTCTCGGCATCTTGTCCGGACTGCTTTGGAAAGACACAGGTTATTTAATTATAAAACTATGCAATCTTAATGTGACAGTGAATGAATTGTTTTCTGTCAACTAACCACTAGGTTCAATAATGTAAATATATTATATAATAATATCTGTATGTTTGTTGAGCATGATAATTATATTGTAATTCACATGTACACTTTGGTTTCATTCGATAAAGTGTAATGCGATTATTGCAGAGTTTGATTAAAAATACTGAACAGCGCTGAATGTCCGTTAGCATTATCAAACACAAAACTTATCATGGAAAACACTGTGTCGGAGTGATCAACACCAGTTTGTGATTGGTCCAAATGGTTGTTCCTGATACAAACATTAGTTGATCATAGTAACGATACGCCCATATAACAATAGGTATCCATACATTGTACGAATGTAGGACGAAGTGAACCACTTCCTAAGTGAACCAGGACTAAGTGAACCACTTGGTAAGATGAAGTGAACCATCTATATGTTATATAGGGAATATTCTCTTAATGAAATATTATGTTTCAGAGTTTATTTTCCTGAGTATAAATGATTTAATAGATGATATGGATAAATTGTTAATCATATTAAAGTATTTATTTATTAGAATTATGTATTTTGATATAACAATGTTTTGAAAAAAGGAAAAGAAAAATGAAAAACAAAATACCTTTTTATTTAATCCTTACAATGAATATATTATCAATACATCCTACTTTGTTGAATTTTATTCCATATATGTTAAAAAATTCTCTATGTTTGTTATTTACACCTCAGTCATGTACCAAAAACAAATAAGTGTGGGTGTTTCATGACATTTCGGCTGGATCCATCTGCATTTCGCTAGCATTTTAAAGATAATCTGAGCCTATGATATAATAATAACAAAATACTGAATTTTTAAACACCTTAGTAATAGCCAATAATGTTGAATGCATCAAGTAATAAATATCATAATGTTTATGCATCTCTTGTATTTATGTTACTATCATAAAGTAGCTACTATACTAATTGTCATGAAGCTTAAAAGTCAATTTCTAACAGCTAAATAAACATCTTTAACAGTGTAGCAAATGTGTGAAGTCTTGCATTCAAATGGCGATAATTACTAGTTATTATCACCTTTCAGGCAGTGTGCCATCACACAATAGCCACTATATAATACATATGTGGTTCACTTGGTCCTGAAATGGTACACTAAGGAACTGGTTCACTTGTGAAATGGTTCACTTCGTCCTGCACCCCATTGTACAATATGAACAGATGTTTGATTTTAATTCGCAACTGGCACATTTTAACTTGTATTTATACCAATAACAACCCTCATCTGTAGCTCTGATTGTAAAATGAATATATTATTTTGAAATTAATGAGATTGAATTAAACTGTTAATTTCAGAACTGCGCCGTGCCTTGATTGAGTTACAATATCCAGTGTATGGCACGATATTTCTGTTCACACTGTTTGTCTCTTTAGTGCTGTATTACATTGCAAGCATGACTGATCCTGGTTATGTTGATATTTCTCAATTTAGACAGGTAAGTGGTTTAGAAAAAATTGAATCACCTGTTTTGATTAAAGAATCATACTTGTAACTGTATAAACTGTTATTTCTAGCTTTTTTGTTTGATTGATATGCTTCTTAGAAATAATACCTTCGAAGTTAAATACATTAAAGGCTTTAAAGTCCAGAAAAAAATTAGGAATGTAATTTTTTTTTTTTTTTAACATTACGTATGTTTCATATTCGAGTATGAGATATTTTCTATAATGATAACAATCAAATGATTTTCAGTCAGCAGGAAACGACCACTGTTTGGACATAGAGAGCGAAATGTCAGAAGAAGAAACCCACTTTTCCAGGTTAGACAGCACTAGGGGAGACAACCAGCCATTGGACAAACGCAACAGATACAAGTACAGATACTGCGACTACTGTGAAATAATGGTACAACTTAGCACCAATGGATTAAGTCTATTTTAGACATTGGTTATAATAGTGCACTTAGTGCATGTTTAAACTAAGTGGTAAATGTTGTATCACTCAGAGATGGGGATTATTTTTAAATATTTACATGTAATAATGTTATATAAGTAAAAGATGTTTCCGCATCTGTGACTGATACTTCCATATAAGGTTTTTTCTTTATATGGACCAGGTATGAAAGTAGAAGTGAAGATATCTGACACTCATAAATGGAAATCTCAGATGCCTGGTTACCTCATCTTACTAAGATGTCATTTGAAAGAGTACATTCTGTTTAGAGAAAGACTATGTAAAAAGTTATACCGGTAACAAAACTAATGTAGCTCTCATTCTTTCGTGGCCTTGAAAGATTGCGCATATCCAGTTGAATTAAAGAACTAAAGTAGAAATTGAAATAATGTTATAAATCGATAATACAATTTCCGTCATTTATTTTAAATTTAAGTTGTCAGCAATGATGTCAAAATTATGTGTGCACAGTGTGGTCACCATGCATCCAACTGTATCATGATTGCCAATGGCTCAATAAAATGACACACTTTACATAGGATAAGGATACCATAGGCTATGCTGAATATCATAAAATTCCTTAAGATAGTAGAATATAAAGAGCTTTAATGCGAGTTATTGCAGTTATACACCAGCGCTCAGTGTGGGTATATTTCAAGCACATGGGTAGTGGTAGACATAACTGTTTTGTACCATGTTGTCAAGGGCAATGTTTAACAACTATCCAGCAATAAACCGTAAGCAAAACCTGTTGCAATTTATCCACACTCTAGTTACTCAATGGTTAAGCTCCGCCTACTTGTTTCAGTTGCAATATGAAAATTAACGTATAGTCAAAAACAAACATGGTACAATTAAGTTATAGCTCAAATAATAATATGGATAATAAATTTTAAAAATAAGATATACATGTTAGAAGTTACATTATATTTTTAGTAAATATATATGTTGTATTTTAAGTTGTAAAACTTTGAAATTCATTTCAGCCTCCTTTAAGAAGCAAGCACTGTGAAGATTGTAAGCAATGTGTACGTCGCTATGATCACCACTGCCCGTGGCTAGAGACATGTATTGGGGAACGAAACCATAAATACTTCTGGTGGTTTCTACTCGTGATGTCTATACTTATTATATGGACTGTTGTTATAGTTTGGTGAGTCATTTATACACTTTTCTTAGCTTGTCCGTTGTAGGGAGGAAAATATCGGAGTTAATGTCATACATGTGGCCTTGGTGTCATTTTTTGGTGGCGGCAATGTGTAAAACCTCAGCAATAACGTAACAAATGGCCCCAATATTACAAAAATACTGATGTCAAATCTCATTTCTCTCATTTTCAGTCTCAATTCATTTCACCACATAGCATCAAAAAATCTAAAAAATTGTTGACAATTTTACACCTTTTAAGAGCTCATTCTCTCATAGACTATGTTGATTAAAACTCTGATCAAGATTTAAATTAAGTACAAGTACAACTCAATGTTGTTTTTTTATTATTTTTGGCTCTAGAATATGTTTTCTTTAAAATATTGACAAAAAGTTATTATCAACACATTGATTCTATGAGGAAATGCGCTTTTAAAAGGAGTTAAAACATACAATAATTTGAATCATACATGTACTATATATATATATGCTTTAATGAGTTACAATGAGTTGAGACTGGGGTTGAGATTTGAAGTTTTGTGTGATATTTAAGCCAGTTCAGTAAATTTACCAAAATTGGTGCATAATTACTGATAACAATATGCAGCTGTGTACCTAGGCCCATAACTCTAACTGTTATCACTGTCAAGTTATGCCCCTTGTTAGTTTAAAAAAATCATGCAAAATTAACACTATAACTGTATAACGGTTCACTCAAGTAACTTTGAAAATGCTTAATTAACTAACTGATCATATATGAACTTTAAGCGAATGTATGTATGTAAACTCTGATATTTTTTTCTTTCAGGGAAAGTTTTATTACCAAAAGAACCTGGGCAGAATGGTTTCATACAAACATTGTCTTATTTCTTATCATCGCTGTTCTTGTAATAAGTGGGCCTGTTGTGGTTGGACTTCTGGCGTTCCATACATACTTGATGCTAAATGGCCAAACAACGTGGGAAGCTTCTTCAAGGGAGAGAATAACTTATCTAAAGTATTTGGACAATGAATATAATCCTTTTGACGAAGGGTGTCTCTTGAATAGTTATTATTTCATGTGTTTTTACAAGGTTCGAAGGTGGGAAACTTTATATGCTCAGCGGGCAAAGTTTAAAGACACTGACTGACAGATTGATTCGTTTTCAGTTGAAATATTTTCTTACACTTTTGTTGATTTGAGGAGTATTAAATTTAAAAGGGTTTGTCATAAAGTCTGTATGTATTGTTCATCAGAGTTATCTTGACCACCGGCAACCGGCAATTACAGTAAACTGTAGGTAGATCAAGTTTTATTGGCTGATTATGAGTTTTGTACAAGTAAAATTTAACATGTACACATTACTTTGGTGTAGCAGTATCCAATGCACAAATACGGTATCTGTACATTGTTAATTTTATTTGTTATTACTGGACAAAATGAATCATTTACATTAATTTGAACATAATGATATCTGACTAAATTTTATTATACACAAGTATTGTCCCAAAACATGAAAAATAACTCATTACGAAACGTCATTATAAACAATCTATTGTGATGTGATGAACTCCATGAAATTTACAACTAAAACACCTTGTGGCATACTTGAACCACAGACTAGGCCTTCATATCACAAAGATTCTCAATTTATTGGTTTTTAGTTTTTTCTCAAGTACATTCTATGATATAGAAATATTATTCTTTAGAATTTCGACCACTGATATTCACCATCATGCAGATGACATTGGGGTTTTAAAAGGATTAAAACATATTCATAGTTTGGACTAATATCTTGCAATAATATGGAGAAATGAGTTGAGATTTTCTTGTGTTTTTTGTGATATTGGGACCTGCCTGTCCAAAAAACGGCATTTCTAACCACTGCGCTACATCCACTGAGGTGTTGGAAGTACATGTAATGTACAAACATTATACAAGGGCCACATACAAAGCATTCAATACACAAGCTGACCTGCCAATCTACAATGTATGTTAATATCAACCAATTGCTTGTATGCAATGGTCAAGATAACAGTGCCAACAATAGACGTATGTATTACACCGCGAGATTGTGAGAGTGTTGGAAATGAACTATTAATTATTTGTTATTTACTGACTTGAAATGCTCTATTATTTTATAAAAGAACTATTTGTCTTTGCTTAGATCTCTTTCATACTCAACAAATCGTCATGCAAAGAAAGCATACACAAGAAGAAAGTTTGTGTTGCCGATTCAAAAACTTCAACCTTGGTCACTCAGAAACCATTCTTGGCTGGCATACATGTTCAACATTCAATTATTGTTGCCAGATAAGAAGCTCATGTACAGCAAGGCACACAACTAATGTTTTAAAAATTGTCCAAGTTATGACACATGACACAGAACAATCCTACGAGCTTTGGTGTTTGATCCTTGGAGAGCTGATGTATACTTAGTATGCAGTTGTTGCAAAGTATATTTTAAAAAAACTGCAGGTGTTAAACTGTTTTACAGTTTTAAACTTGCTGGCAAACTAAAGATAACAGTTGACAGTTTTTATGAGTAAACCCCGAGAGATCTTGTATGTGATGCAGACAGTTCTACCACTTGAAGCACCAGACCATATCACCGTCAAAGTCATGGCAGTATGGATAATATAGGCTAAGGATAAGGTACTTACACGAGCAACGTACAGATTTTTTGTAAAATTTATTAAGGTGAATAAACAAGCATAATAAACGTTGTAAGAACATGTCGGGATACATCTGGTTTAAACATAATAATATTATTGTGTAAGACCAATATATAAACACTATTATATTGGAAAAACCATCCAGAAGACTACACCTTAAATTGTTCTAATGCCATGTTCTTAATATCAGTCATCTTCCTTTTAAGCACTACTCAAGATAAATGGAACTAATAGACTATGAGTAGAAAACAGTTGTTGGCCAGTTTGAATGAAACTGTACAGCTACCTGGATGGTTACAAAAATTGGTCTCTGTATACAACTCGTACATAGCCAACATAAAATCATTGGGATTTAGATATGGATAATAAGATGAGAAATACATTTTAAATAGAAGTCATGTTATGGACTTATTCATGCTTCTTTTTTAGACTAAAAAGGACTCTCATAGATTTGCACAAAAAGTGGTATCCATTATATCAACAATAAAACACTTTTTTTCTGACCTAAGCTGATCGAAGCCAAAATATACCAATATTGCAGTAGGCATCATCAGCACTACTTGGAAGCATGTTTTAAATTTATCAGGAAAACCTGCAGTGTTGTCCTGTGATAGGGTTGATGAATGAATGTAGATTGGCCAGTTTTTAATCCAAATTGCACTAGAAACAGAATGGAAAAAAACAAGGACAAGATTTGGGAACAGTAATTTGATAGAAATTTAGACTATTTGCAATACTGTCATTGGGGCCTGGGAAACATTTCGCCAAACGTTGATACATTATTTGCATATCTATGAGAGATTCCCTTTAAATCAAAATATACAATTATACTTTTAAGTACAGTTATTACTTGAGAAAGTGCCTAAAAGCGAGTGCATAACTAACGGGTATGTTGCCAAGCCTGCAACTGGTCTGGAGTAACATTTAGTAAACTTTGTCAAAAACTTGACAGTGAAAAACTATACATATTGCACACTCCCTACGAGAAAGGTTAACATTTCACAATCAGATTTACATAAGCACTAACTATCCATAGAAACACACATCAGTAGGAATACATTAAGGATATCATTGTTTAATCAACTAAAATATTGTTGCAACAATTGTTAAGATCACTTTATCGTCTCTATTTTCCTACCTGGACATAGTTTTAAGGTTAACTTAGAGATATAATTAAGTTTAAGTAAGCTACATGGATATAAGCTGATATCTAGGTGCTGTTGGGGCATAACTCTTCAACTACATATGTACTTCTGATCACATGTATTATGACGGTGATGTGTAAAGTACATACATTAAAGCCACACCAAAATATCAGATACATATTGTAAACAGCTAGTAATAACATTGTTAATAGAAGGACTTCATGTACTTCTAAAGACATATCAATGAGTGTATAACAGATTAAAATGCTAAAATCAAGGAGCTACAAGGGGCTTCACTAAGTGACCCCCAGCAAGGGGCTTCCTATGACTCCCATCAAGGGGCTTCCCAGGTCCCCCAGCAAGGGGCTTTCCAGAACCCCAGGCCTAGCTCTACCCTCCACATTAAGTTAATTTTCTCTGACCCTTTCTCACCCCTGAATAAGCACATCTGTTTATCTGTTCTACACTCACTCATATGATGGACTTGTATACTGGAGTTGGCTTTCTGGCTTCTGAGACAAATATTTCCATATTGGCAGTTTATGCATATGCAAGTGTCATTCAATTTAAAGGGTTTCTTCTTTTTATATTGCATCTTGAATCGATTTGAATATAATGTCATATCTCATACTGCTATGTAACTTCCTTAATTCAGAATATGTTTTAACAGGTCTTCGAGATGATGGCTAAATATTTTATACATTGCTCTTATGTCCCTGGCATAAAAATGAATATGAATAAATGCATAGAATATCACTGAAATAATCATTCACACACTAAAACACTGCTTTGTAACAGCCACGATAATGAGAGTTGCTATAAATAGGCTTAATAGGACTTGTACAAGATATACATTGACAAAGACAGTTTCAAAATACAATATGTAAGTACATCAACTTTCAAACTCCAGTCATTATAATAATATATGACCTACTGCACATGTATAACAATTCTACAAAAACAACTTCATACACTTCTACACATAAATAACAAAAAGACTAACAGTGATAATTATCATTGGAAAATACACTTTACATAAAAAAACATTAAAATAAAAAACAACAAATGTTTGTACATATGCTTATGATATATCAACAGTAAATGTTAGTGACAATTGATGACTACTTATACAACTTTCCTACTAGTATATTGTATACATTCAATAAGATTTATAAACAAATTGGTCCCTTTCAATAACCATAATAACACAGTTCTAGACATTTGCAAAAACTTTGGTCATACATAATGAAAGATATTAAGATAATTTTATAAGAACACACATCAACACCTGATAAAAAACACTTCCTTTAAAGCCAATGCAACAGAAATCCAATTAACAGACACTGAAATTCAACAAATCTTTTGAAATATTTCTTTGCACTCAAGAAAGTTTGATAAGAAAACTAACCTGGGACTTTCACAAGACTTTAAAAAGAAACATTGATCAAATTTGTGTGTAACCCAAAACTCGTCACCATAGTGTTATAACTTGTCACCCTAGTGTAAGAATGGAATAACTACATATACAAATGCAAGCTGCTATCAAGTTCTCCAGAAGTAGTGACAAACTAGAACTCAATAGGTAAGAAGTGACAAACTAGAACTCAATAGGTAAGAAGTGACAAACTAGAACTCAATAGGTAAGAAGTGACAAACTAGAACTCAATAGGTAAGAAGTGACAAACTAGAACTCAATAGGTAAGAAGTGACAAACTAGAACTCAATAGGTAAGAAGTGACAAACTAGAACTCAATAGGTAAGAAGTGACAAACTAGAACTCAATAGGTAAGAAGTGACAAACTAGAACTCAATAGGTAAGAAGTGACAAACATAAGCTGGAAAAGGAGACAAGCAGCATTAATTAAGTTATGTCAGATGTCATTTATTAGACAAAAGTTATGTAGCAATGTATGAGACAATATTCAAACTTCTGACTATTTCTACGTTTAAAATGACAAGAGTAAACAACGGCCATATAATCTTGCAATATAAAATGGTTTACACACTTCCTTCTTTAAACAGTCAACAAATTTACAAAAATCTTGCATACATTCTGAATAAATAAGAGTCTTCTTGTCACATTTTTCTCCCTTTAAAATGCTCCTGTGTTTTTACATATGCCTGTTAAAGACTTGGTTCTACGGCAATACACTTCTACATAATTATAACAACACATAGTATGACATGACCATATGTCTTGTGTAGTAGCATAGTTCAGTGTTATGTTGGTATCCTCTTTCACTCATGAAGAGTTTAACTGCTCAGCTCTCGTAAGTCACCCAAGAAGCCCTCCGGAGATAATATATGGGTGGACCCTGGAAAATAGAAATATTTACCTTGGGTATTTTTTAACGTTCTAATAAAAACATTCAAAAGTTATGTTAATTTAGTAAAATAAATATACTTCAATACAATCTTGGAATATACTACGACTTTGAACCAATTCAGTATTTTTATTCAAAATAATTAAGTTTAACAAAGACACTATTATTTTTAAATTGATTTAGAACACCTGATTATTTGTTTTTCTTTGATTAGAATACTGACCAATTAAAAACTATATTCAATGCAATGCTGCTTTTCCAAGAAAAATATACCAAAGAAATTTCCCAGATTATTCACTTCTTAATCCCACAAATTTCACTGCATGTAAACTCATCATAGTAAGTTCACAGCATTTTTACACAAATCAATACAACCAATGAGAACCTCCCAATCCTTCACTGCCTGCGTGACCTCATAAGTGCATTATAGCAAGATCATCGCTTATTGACACAAATCTTTACTAACCAATCAGAACCTCCCAATTCTTCACTGCCTGTGTGACCTCATAAGTACATTATAGCTAGAGCAATTCATATTGACACAAATCTTAACTAACCAATCAGTACCTCCCAATTCCTCACTGCCTGTGTGAACTCATAACTTAAGTACATTATAGCAAGATCAATTCATATTGACACAAATCTTAACTTACCAATCAGAACCTCCCAATTCTTCACTGCCTGTGTGACTTCATAAGCACATCTGAGCTCGGAGTAGCAGGTACCACCGATGATGAAGATAATCAGCCTTGGTCCACTCTTGTAGTTAGCCTGACCCTTGTCCTTGTGCCAGTGGCCATATCTTGCACTGAAATGGGCACAAAATCATATTGGCTTTAAATAATCTTGAAACTTTATTAGAATTAAAATAGATCAGTGTTGATACAGATTGATTGAAATTATGTAAAACAAGTCAGCGCACTAACCTATTTAATAAAATAATGCCAAACTTCATCCACATGAAACAAGTGATGTCTAAACAGAATATGGATTTGTTTTAAAGAATCTAACACTTTGCAATTAGAAACATCTATTAACTGGTAATGTAAGTTAATCAAATGTAGATTATAAATAGAATATGATTATAATAAACTTCCTATGTCAATACTTAAATTATGAATAATGATTTTCAATGATATTTAATTCATAGGATTATCAAAAACCTAAGTGAGCTTTAATAAATTATGTGACAAATAAACATGTAGTTTATGAGGTAGTTGCAAGGAACGTATACTGTGAATACCTTTGAAAAGCTTGGAAAATATACAATTGCAAAGAAAACTTTTGAAAATTTATAATGATACATAGGAATGGTTTTAAACTATGACATGGTTTATTTTACAAAAAGGCAATAACAAACTGATTTAAGCTTAGCATCATTGGCCGAGCAGGTTTTCAGCCTTCAAATTGAAAAAAACAACATTGCCCCAAATATAAATCAATATAAGAAACAAAATATGATTTCCTAGAGTTTAATCATTCAAATAGTAATGATACAAGTCAATTTATAATATATCATATATAGGGAGAAATTTCATTTCTATTTGGATGGGCCTACAAATGTTAATGGGTTTTTTACATTTTTCATGCAATTATATAAACATTTGTTGTAAAGAGAGTAAGATGTTTTTCTCTAATGCACTCATAAACAGTATTATTCCTGCCAGGTAGGTAGGAAACGAACATGGAACCTGAGTCTGAAAATATATTAAAGGACAAAAGTTCTGCACGGTTTGTTCCGCACGGTTTGTTCTTCACGGTCTGTCCTGCACAGTTTGTTCTAATTCAATATGGTAACAACAAATAATGCCACTTAGAGTGAGACTGTTATTTCAGAACAATGACCACTTCCTTATTTTGTATAATTTGGAAGCAAGACATAATAGTTTTACTGATTTTTTCTAGAACATGTGTGAAAGGTAAAAAATTCAAATAAGGATCAGAGTTGAAAAAAATGAATTACAGAAAAATCCATTGCATTGTTAAGATCACAATTTATAACATGTTTTTGCTCAATATGTACAAACTGCTTGGGGCAGGGTGAAATGGTCAACATGGATGCATCAGATATGTTGTGTCCGTCAAAGATATGTTGTGTCCATCGTAAATATGTTGTGTCCGTTATAGATATGTTGTGTCCATCATAGATATGTTATGTCTGTCATAGATATGTTGTGTCCGTCATAGACATGTTGTGTCTGTCATAGACATGTAATGTCCGTCATAGACATGTTGTGTCCGTCATAGACATGTTGTGTCCGTCATAGACATGTAATGTCCGTCATAGACATGTTGTGTCCGTCATAGACATGTTGTGTCCGTCATAGACATGTTGTGTCCGTCATAGACATGTTGTGTCCGTCATAGACATGTTGTGTCCGTCATAGACATGTTGTGTCCGTCATAGACATGTTGTGTCCGTCATAGACATGTTGTGTCCGTCATAGACATGTTGTGTCCGTCATAGACATGTTGTGTCCGTCATAGACATGTTGTGTCCGTCATAGACATGTTGTGTCCGTCATAGACATGTTGTGTCCGTCATAGACATGTTGTGTCCGTCATAGACATGTTGTGTCCGTCATAGACATGTTGTGTCCGTCATAGACATGTTGTGTCCGTCATAGACATGTTGTGTCCGTCATAGACATGTTGTGTCCGTCATAGACATGTTATGTCTGTCGTAGATATGTTGTGTCCATCATAGACATGTTGTGTCCCATGTTATGTCCGTCATAGACATGTTGTGTCTGTCATAGACATGTTATGTCCGTCATAGATATGTTGTGTCCGTCATAGACATGTTGTGTCTGTCATAGACATGTTATGTCCGTCATAGACATGTTGTGTCTGTCATAGACATGTTATGTTCGTCATAGACACAACATGGACAATGTTGTGTCTGTCATAGATATGTTATGTCCGTCATAGACATGTTGTGTCCGTCATAGACATGTGTCCGTCATAGACATGTAATGTCCGTCATAGACATGTTGTGTCCGTCATAGACATGTTGTGTCCGTCATAGACATGTTATGTCTGTCGTAGATATGTTGTGTCCATCATAGACATGTTGTGTCCCATGTTATGTCCGTCATAGACATGTTGTGTCTGTCATAGACATGTTATGTCCGTCATAGATATGTTGTGTCCGTCATAGACATGTTGTGTCTGTCATAGACATGTTATGTCCGTCATAGACATGTTATGTTCGTCATAGACACAACATGGACAATGTTGTGTCTGTCATAGATATGTTATGTCCGTCATAGACATGTTGTGTCCGTCATAGACATGTGTCCGTCATAGACATGTAATGTCCGTCATAGACATGTTGTGTCCGTCATAGACATGTTGTGTCCGTCATAGACATGTTGTGTCCGTCATAGACATGTTGTGTCCGTCATAGACATGTTATGTCCGTCATGGACATGTTATGTCCGTCATAGATATGTTGTGTCCGTCATAGACATGTTGTGTCCGTGGACAATTAAGGTCTTTGATGTTTGTACAGCTTACATCCGCTTGGAACTGTCAATATCCTACTCAGTTGTTGTTTTATGTTACTATCCTGTTCAACATGTTTGCAAAAAGCAGCATCTGCTGTGGGAATCCATGATCAATAGACAATACATCTATGTATGAATCTATTGAAATGACTACATTTTTATCTCAAGGAGGGGATAATAGACAACTTGATAGCTCACCTACTTAATCATCCGTAACGTATGCTCATTGCTTATAACCTTTCTGGTTCAAAAGATTTTCTTGCACATCCATAAAGTAAATAATATTTCATGTTTGGATATACCTTAGTGCTTTTAGTATTAATATTGAAAACCCATGCAAAACTTACATCCCCAAGTATAGAATCAATTTGGTATGACTTTAAGAGTAGCCTTACCTTTCCTTTCAATCTTTCAATTAGTTTAAAAATTTACTTGGATTTGAGATACTTGGGTATACCCAAATACACCAAAGAACACAAAATACAACTATAATCTGCATGTTATCAAACGGCAAAATGCACCATTGAGAGCTTCAGCCAATGAAATAAGCATTACTGTTAGTAGACTGCACATATTCAAAGGAGAACTCAGAAACTCGTGTTGCATGAAATAACGTATGACAAACAATGATAAATTCAATCATGACCCATCACATTACCGCTACTTCTTCTTTCAATGCATATCAATAATTATGTGTCTATGTATATTAATGTACTGTAATTATACTTAAAAATGTTCTTGTCTACAATGACAATGTATGCACTTTAAATGTACTGAGGTCTACCAATTGAGGAGTGGTTCTTGGACAGTCAGGATTTTCGCATTTTGGAAGTTGCATATCGAAAGCCTGGTTATTATCAATCAGGGCTAAATGCAGAGCAAATTTTTAATAACAAGAAGACAATCTTAAAGTACACATTTTTGAACAAATGTAACTCCCCCTGCTACTTCTACTTATCAGAAGAACAAGGTACGTCACAAATCCATACATAACTAATGGGTCATAATTCAATACCAGCACAGGCATCAAGACAACAGAGTCTTCATTGGATCAAATAAAATCATGCTTTAAATATTATTTTCTACAAAGGACTAAAATTGTGTTATCTGTCAGAGAATACTGGGAAGTATGAGATGTACTTTTACAGCTTTATTTCAGGCTGTACATACACATTGATCCAAGAAGAAAACTGGTCAAGCAATTGACTACGAAAAATGACGAATAATTGCCATTTAGCCTAGATTCAAGAGAACGATGCAATACCTTAAGATTGTATTTGTATCTTTTTGCAATTTATGAAGTGTAAAACCAAGGCATTATTATGGCATGATGTCTGGTATACTTTATATTATCTTGGGTAAACTACATCAGCATGTAATTCAATATTTCTTAACTTTAAACAACGAAAATCCTTGGTTCTACCTTCAGTTACTTGATGGCTGCCTTAAGACTGTACTTATACAACTTCATGTAGAATGTACAGTCTAGTAAGCCAACCTCAATATGGAAAACATTAACATTTATGTTTGCAGGAATTGGGATAAACAGTTTGCATTCAATTTAAAGTCAAATTTATTTGACCTGAACAAAATCCCATAATATTCTGACCTGATTAGTTTTGCAAAAATAAAATGCATCTCAGAAAGTATATGAAACCCACTTAATTACCATTTCTTTTCAATAAAATATGTTTCTGATGTTAAAATATAAAGATAACTGCAACTTTCTTTAACAGGTCAAATAAATATGACTTCTTCAAACATAAAGGTTCGAATATGCCATAGGCAACAGAAAATTAACTAGCGTATAAACCTTGCGGAACCCGTTGACTTGGCGCTGAAAAACATCGGGCAATAAAACACCACAATATATACCAACAGTGTACAAACTGACCTGAATTTACATGTACATTCCAAATATGATGATTAACTATATTTTTAACAAACATTTCCATGTTTTTATTTTAGTACAACAGTAAACAATGATTTCTTTGTCAGTTGTCTTGAGTAACACATTTGACTATCAATACATTATGAATCACAAGGAATACATCAGTTCTTCCTGAATACAAAGTCTCATAGACTGATTGATAGGTTTCTTTTTGTATTTTTTTTCTTAAAATGAATTTCATTTTGGCATAAAGAGTTATTTATATAAAGGGTTCATTATCAACAACAATTAAGCAAGAAATTTGCTAATGAAACATTACAACTCTAATTCAAATATCTTCTATCAAAAGTAGTGAACATATCCCCAAACCATTTTTATCAATATCTTGAATATAAAACAGAAAAACACTATGTACAACAATGAACATAGTTGTATGTAACCTCACCTAATTGGTGGTCTGTAGCCTGTCCTTGGAGCTGCCCCACCAGACAGAAACGGATACTGACGTGTGCTCAACTTCTCATCTACAGCTTCCTAGAGAAAAAAAAATCTTTATGAAAATTGGACAAGGTATAAGACTCTTTTTTTAACACTGCATAATTGTCTGGACATTTTGACATGTGTGCATAATCATTATGTCCAAAAGTTGTTTAATATTCAGCTATAATGTTTGACCTCTCCATCCCCTATCTTTAACTCTCCATTATATACTTTTAATGTTTGAAAATCAAACATAAACCCATGAATGATTATAGAAGAGGCCCTTTTCATTAATTCTTAAACTGGATTTATGTTAATTGGAAGAAAATACTGTAAAAATGTGATCTAGGTTCATATTGTGTTTTAAACACGAGCACCCTTCATTTCGGTTAAAAAGGGGCTTAACTCAACAAATATTTAAACCAGTTATGGGCCTTCAAATGCATTTGCATATTGTCTCTGGCCACATGTGTACCATGTTTGAGTTTAATATCTTGAACATTATCTATAAATCTAACCTAATTTTATGTTAAATCACTATGCTGGCGACGCCACTCACATCAAAGACACTTAATTTAGGACAAAAACACAACTTTTATTCCTCTAAAAATAGAAGAAATACAAACAAATAGGGCTGATCAGAACTATGTACAATGCTAGCCTAGTGGATATAATTAACTCTTATTTGTAGACAACAAGCATTTTTTAACCTTATTTCAGGTTCAGTATAAAAAAATCCATTTAAAAATGTCCTTATATAGGGTTTAGTTAAAGAAATTATTTTGAACTTGTCTGCAATATTCAAATTTGCTGAAATCATAATTGAATATTACATAATTCAGAGCCAAACAGTCAACTTTTGACAATACTGGATCACCAGTTTAAATCCATACTAGTACAGACTGCATTGTGAACCTAGTTACAGTTTTATGTTTGGGATTCTTAAAATAAACATCAGGTCATTATTTATACAACATAAAACACCTCATCTTAAAAACAAAACAAGTTATATTAATTATACTTCCAAAATGTCCTAAAATTCAGAGACCATTTCTACAACTGCTAATCTATAAATATTGATTGTTACAATATTGACAAACATTCTACACCTCGCAACACCTCATTAAGATACGGTATTCCTCCATTATAATATCTTTAATATGTGGAGTCAGTTAAAACATCTGGTAGGCGTGTGTTTCAACATTCACAAATTTTAAATGACAAATACTCATACGTCTGAGACAAAAAAATCTCTCAAACTCTCTAACCTCCTCCTTAGTTTTACCTCCATAATGTCCTTAATATACGGCGTCCATCGTGACATCTGGTACGTGTGTTCAGACGTGCGCTCCTTCCTGTTATACTGATGATATGGCTGGGCTGACTTTTTCTTACCGCTCTGAAAATACATACGTTGATGCATCAGCATTTTAACTCAAATAATTTACAATGTTGACCCTTTTTTGTACGGGCAAACATTTACAATTTCAACAAGACAAACATAAATGTGAAGTTGTTATCTAGACTAGCACAACATACTGTCAAGCATTAAAATAGACTTCGTGTGAAATCATACAAAACAGTACTCATACAATATAAAAATGTATAATGACCAAATTAAAGCCTGAAAAAAAGTGTTAACATTCTACAGTTCTAAAGTTATCAGTGAAACATAATAACATCTGTGTACATTGGGAGTAAATTATTAGTGTCCAAGTATATTTGAGTTAAACATCTATTAAATGTTAGTATATATGGAAATAAGCCAACAATTTTTCAAATAAACTCTTTGGAAATGAAATATCAATATGTGCATATAATTTTAACCAATGAACTCAAAGTATGACCTTGACCAATGACCTACATTCCAAGGTCTTCCTTTTGAGACATATTCCCACTATGAATATTTGCACCAAGTGTTTTTAGAATCTTTCAATTTATGACCAAATTACAGTCAGGACAAGCTGAAATATGACCATTTTGACAGTCTAATTTTGACCTTGACCTTCAGTCCTGCTGTATCTTGCACTACACACATTCAATCTCAGCATGATATATATGTGTTCTTAGTTATCTCAAAATCATCTACTGCATGACTAATTTACAGCACAGTCCAGACAAGCTATATAAAAATATAAAATTTTAACCATTGACCCCGAAGCATACCTTGACCTGCAAACATGTCATGGTGAACATCATTTGTACCAAGTAACTTCAAAATCTCCCCATTCAAAATACTGTCCAGCCAAGCCAGAATATTTGCAAGTTTGACCATTGATATGATCAGATTACAATCAGGATAAGACCTGGCAGTCACCACAGCCTGTTCAACATACAATTGACATGACACTTAAATCACATTATGACAGCTGATTTGTTTAACATAAAAAAATGCTGAATATTTATATCAGGTTTCAGCATCATGTCAATTGTCCACCACTGTGACAACTATGTTAAGTTGGATTGACATTAAGCTTAACAGATACAATTTTGCATGTCCAACATCAGACATTACACATATAATAAACATAAAATATTGAATATATTTGGTTCAAGCTGTCATGACAAATAATTCCATATTGCCCAAATATGTACAAAATTCACCAACAAACTAAAGGAAACAATCCAGGTATAATATCCCAAAAATTATAAAAATAATATTCCCTTTACAATTTCCCTTGATCAAACAAAACAAACAAGATCCGTCACAGTCACTAGACACAATACCCCCAGTTGGGCTTTGCCAAACTGATAGCCATTATTATAGCACCAGAAATGTGTGAAAAAACATCTATACCACCCTAAAGGCAACCAATTATTCATTGCACATTAAATGTCTGTGGAGTAAATAAAGGTTATGACCAAAAACCCTACAAGTTTAAGGAAAGTCGGACCTAGCATATTGTAGCTTTCAATTGGACAAAGCTTTTTATGTTCAATGTCATCATGACCTTTAAACGCAAATTCAATGCAGGTCATCTGCTGGTCATGACCAACCTCCCTACCAAATTTGAGGACAACAGGACCAAGCATACTCTAGTTATCAATCAGACAAGCTGTTTGTGTCCAAGGTCACATGTTCATGGTCTTTTACCTACTGACCTCACAATCAATAGGGCTCATCTGCTGGTCATAACTTATCTCCAAACCAAGTTTGAGGCCCTTAGGCTGAAGCAAACATGTGAAAAGCAATATACCCCTGCTTCATAAAAGGAGGGCATAAAATAACTAACATTACATCAGAGAATGTTCCCAAAAGCACAAACACAGAACAAGTATTTAACATTAATTATCACTGAGGATAGATAAGAGAGCATGCATCAAAAGCAGATAAACAATAGCATCACAGATGTCTGCTTTGTTTGAATTGTTGCTTGCGATAGGTTGTAACAAGTTGCATGTATCTTAAATGTTTAACCTGTTCCAAGTTGCATGTATCTTGAATGTTTAACCTGTACCAAGTTGCATGTATCTTGAATGTTTAACCTGTACCAAGTTGCATGTAT